>NC_089273.1:41931037-42537372 GCF_963678975.1 Dysidea avara
AAGAATGGTAACAGATTGATTACTATCCTGACACGTACCTGAAAAAGCTTGACTGTCTCCAGAACACATGCCATGACAAATTTAGCAGTCATCAGGTTTTCACTAGTAAAATACGGACCCACTATGTCAAAACTTGAGGTTAGATCTGGCCACAAGAACTGCAAAATGTAACTAGTTTGCTTTAAACGACTGGTGGGGTCGAAAAGAGCAAAAATATCTTGCAGATTAGCTTGCTCCTGTGATGACATCGCTAAACCAACCAGGTGGTGACTTCGGGAGTTCCATATTAATGAAGATATGACTTTCACCTCATCAAAAATGACTGCCCCATCTGACATAGGAACGGCTCCACTCTGATCCTGGAATGACTGTTGAAAAGTCCTATACTGGGCCACTTGTTTGATGATTGATTCAGCACATGCTCCAGGTTCATGCAAGAAAGCACCAGTATAGGATTGCAAGGTGGACTTGGATGGTAACTGCAATATATTAAAGCTTTTTAAAGCTTCATAAGCTGCTGGGCTGCGTACATAGACTGCAAGTGCTACAATGTTTATCACATGTTAATAAACACTCATACAGTGTATTAAGGATGACATACCGATCCGAATTGTAATTAGACTCCAACGATTTCCTTTCTTTCCGGTGTCTAGTAATAATGAAACATCAAAACAAATATTTATTTATGCACAAGTTTACCATTCTGTATTTGATCACTGTAAAACTGTGCCTTGCAGCTTGCCTTGTCCCGTTCCCATGAACTTCGAATTGATTTTCCAGTAGTAGATGAGTGGGCATCAGCCTCCTTGAGAATGCTGTGTAGTTCTTCTGAACATCGTTGTTCAATTGTCTGGAGAACTTCACTAACTTCATCCGACTGGTCATCTTCGAGGGTAATATCAAACTCACTAAGCCTTGATAATTTTGCCTTGTCATTTGACCGTTCTTTCTGAGTTGCAGCTTTTCTTTTACGAATACTAGCAGGTGAAAGATATTTCAACTTATATCGTGATGACGGCTGTTGCCTCTTCAGACGCGTTCCTGGACTGACATCTGACCTTCTTCGCTGATGATCAAGATAACTGTTTAATCTTTTGCACGGTCTGCAGAGTACTTCATCACTGCTCTTCTGCATATCAGATGCATTACTTTTAAGCTGATACCACAAGGTGCAGTCTTTGGAGTCGATACGCTTAAAAGGTCTATCCCACAGTCGGACACTTTCCAAGTGGAATCGAATAATGGAAAAGTATTTGTCATAATACTCAGTCTCATTCAATCCTGGACAAAATTTGTGGTCTCCTTCACAGGATATTATACGACACACCATTATAGCTTCATCTACATTGTGCACTGTTCCTTTCTGCACAGATGTTAAGAGTACTTGAACATCATAACATAAAGTAGTAGATGATTGATAAAAAATTACTCTTGCCACAGATATATACCCAGCATTGGGAATGTTTTTCATATTACTCTGTGTTACATCTAAGATAGTATTACCATCTCCCATTCTTTTAGCAAATACAAGGTCTGGATATGCCTGTTGACCTTTCACAATAACCTCGTCTATGATAGTAGCGTACTCAACACAATTGGTTGGCTCAGTGGTGGCTGCTACATTATCATTGCTGTCTTCTTGTGTCTGGTTAGATGTGATGTCATGACTTTGCTGGTTATTCACAGGTACATCTCCTTCATAGTAAATACTATACAATGCTTTTATACATCTCTTAGTTACCTGTTGTAGCTGTGCTCTGATCAGTTGCCACCAAGCTATCATCTGTATTTTCAAGTGGTTGGATACTCACATTAGTAGTACTTGCGCTACTATTGAAGCTGTTTCCTGCAAAGCAATTAATAAGACCATTCATTATATCTTCTTGTTGGTTACCTATGCCCTGTCGAACCAATGACTGGCTTCTAATACTGAGTAGTGCTGCATTCTGAAGTGGCTGTGTACCTATGCCCATTGGAAATACACTTTCATATTGAAAGAAAGGTTGTGCTGGCCTCACAAACACAGGTGGCAAGTTGTACGGAGGTACTGTGAGGTGGCATTCAGTCTGGTAGTACGAACCAGCAGGATAGCTCACATTGTAGCGTAAAGGGTACGCATGGGAAGGTGATATTACATGAGGCACTCCTGAAAAAAAAGGCCAGCTGTACGTGCACATACTTGCAGTAGTCACGAGTCATTACCTGAGACGGCTAGTGGCTGTTCATTAGGCAAGAGTCTTGGCCTGGCATTAAACACAAGGCGTCTGTTGCCGCTACCATGGCCAGCATCACGGACTGGGGTGCGTGCTTCTTCCGAGGCTTCTTCCCGCGTACTAGTGCGCCCGCTACTTGAGCGCGTACCGTCACCATCGTCCATTTTTGAACATCACGTGCAATTCTATGTTACGCGCACGTCTTACTTAAGCGCAGTGTCCAGTATAATATGGTGGTACGTAAGGATTCCCCACTCCATCAACGCCAATCAACAACGTGTCTGATTTGGTAAAAGGTATTAAATATTTTCGGAAATATACAGAGAAACACGGGATACTCGACGCGGTGATTTTATACGGGTCATATTGAGAGTTGGACACTCTCTCCTCTTTCTATATTATGAACTCTTGGTAGTACTATATATTTGGAGTCATGGATATTTACACCTTCTCACAAACAGATTCACCGAGAAACCCAAGTGTCTTCAGTGTGGCCCCAGACACCTCCAATAAGTCACTATGAATTTTTTTTTTATTTACTGTAATTGTGAAATGACTAACTGATAGACTGATTGACCAACCAACCAACTGACGTAGTAATGCTATCAGACTAGCGATAATGATAAAAGCTACTTCACCTGATAGGTGCCTTTTGGCATACCACAGTATGCTTGTACCTTGTCGCAAAGGTCTCCAAAAGTGTATGACCCTTTCCAAAAAATATACTTGTAAATGAGTTGCTCTACAAGTTGAACATCTCAATGAAAATTGTATGTCTTTATAGCTGCACTTGTTACAATTGATTGTGGGTTCATATTTCTAAAATCCTTTGAACTGAAAATATGAAAGTTTTGTAGAAATGCTTGGCTGCAGCTGCAGTCATCATAATAAGTTATTTAGATCTTTGTCAGATTAAGCCACATTGGTTCACAGGTCTTCTCTTGAATTACACATTTTTGATCCGTTTTGTCTTTCCCAGATTTACTGTTGACGATTGTAAAAGTTTTCCAACTGTCAAATTTAATTCTCTATAATATTTTCATGGTAATGGATATTTATTGGTTGCAAAGGCGTAGAATTTGTGTACATACCCGATGGCATAATGTACGTCAATAATGAAAATACATTCATGCGATCGTGTAACTCCTCAATTCTGATTGGCCATCCAATATTCTGGCTGGATCGCACTTCCAGGCCCAAAACACTCTAGCATTGCACCTGTCCAGATGGTGTTTGCGCTAATGGTCCAGCTAGGCACAAGACTATCTCAAAGGCCTTCTAATGTGTTGACCTTTTCCAAAAAAATGAGTTGAAAACTAGTATTTAATAACAATGGGTGTGAAAATTGTGACAGTGTTTTTATAGTTGCACTCATTACAATTGATTGTGGGTTTGCATTTCAAGTTTGAAAATAAGGGGCAGGCATTGACTGGTTGTTTATGGCAGGCCAATGTTCTTCCACTGCTGATTTTTTCAAGTCGGACATTTTACCTGTTGTAAAATTATAATGACAACATCACGTATATGTATAATAAATAATTACTGTGAGTGCTGTACTGGAAATAAGGCATGGATCATGCAGGCACGGTCAAAGTGGTGATGGCCGATTAATTGGCAAATAATCTGCAATCGGTTTATCAGCCAAATTTCAGCAATATCTGTATCAGTAATTATTAGCAGATTATTTAGCCGATTGATTTGATGCTATTGTTTTCATAAAAATATTTCAACAAAAAAGTTTTAAAATGGCAATTTTACAAAATGTGTGTGGAGATTTTGGTAAACGTAAATGTCTTGTCGGTATCAACCATTATATGAATTTCAATATCAGGTAATCAGCAAAATCTCTTATCAGTACATCACTAGTTCAAAATATCACATTTCACATGCATGGCCATAATGGCCAGGTTAAAACAACCCTAAGGGGTATACAAATACAAAAAGAAGTGATATCTAATCCAAAACAGCCAAAAACTGTAACAAACAAACAAAAAGAGTGTAGCCCTCAAAAAGGCTATGGTAAAAAAATATGTGAAATCCAAGGTGGCTAATGGAGAAAAAAGATATGGCTAATGCTAAAGAGATAGCTAATGGTAAAAAAATTAATAACGACAATTCAGGTGAAATTAATGCCACTTGGTCTTGGTACCAAATTCACCTGAATTGTCATTGTTAAGATTTTACCATTAACTTACCATCACAGCCATTTCTTGGCCAGCAAGTTGGATTTCACATCTTTTTTCTCCATGCACATGCGTTAACATTGAATTAACCCTAATGAGAGAGATTTCAGTTGGATCCCAAGTTATTTTAGAGTGTTACTTCAGATAATTGGGTTGTTTTGTTGTTACAAAGGTCTCCAAAAGTGTATGACCTTTTCCAAAAAAATATGATATTTGACGTTTAGTTTATATCAATAGGACCAAGTATCAACACATTATTGTGTTTGTTTTATAGCTGCACTTATTACAATTGATTGTGGGTTTATATTCTATAATGCTAGAATAGAAGAGTCAGAAATGGCTTTTGGCAGATAAAAGTTATTACTTTAACGCTACTGACTTGAAACTTTTGCCTGACATCAAATCAAGATGGACAATTGGAAACAGAGGAAATGGAAACCGGAGACGGAAAGTGGAAATGGAAAACGGAAATAGTAAAATTGCCATATAAATGTACCCTAGATTAAAACCCTTGTTTAGTGGCCACCTCTTAAAGACCACCTTCTTAATATGAACACCTCTGTACAAAGACCACGTTATAAATAGATCTCAAAGATGGCTAAGGACCACTTTGTGGTCGCCTTTGATAAAGACCACCTCTTTACATAGTAATATTTGGTAAGCTTCAAACATGTATTTCATGACTCTTATCAATGTCATCTCTTGTCGACACTTCACTCAAGTCATATACCATCATCGCTTAGTTTGTACCAGCATAGATAAAAATATGGTACCAGAATGTGTCATACGAAAAGTATATTCCATGCAAGTGACATGTAGCTAGTACACTGCAACCTACTGTATCAACGAAAGTGAAGTCTCATAGGGGGATGATGACCTTAAGACCCTAGTCTTTTTAGCTGTTTTGATAAAGTGGTCATGCCATAGGATGTTTGGAACCTTACAATGTGAAGAAGTGGTCTTTGTGAAGTGGTCTTTGTGAAGTGGTAACCTTATAAAAGGTGACCTTAGTTATGGACACTTCTGAGTTACGGACACTTCTGAGTTACGGACACTTCTGAGTTACGGACACTTCTGAGTTACGGACACTTCTGAGTTACGGACACTTCTGAGTTACGGACACTTCTGAGTTACGGACACTTCTGAGTTACGGACACTTCTGAGTTACGGACACTTCTGAGTTACGGACACTTCTGAGTTACGGACACTTCTGAGTTACGGACACTTCTGAGTTACGGACACTTCTGAGTTACGGACAGTAGTATGTACCAGACCACCTGAATAAGAGAGGTTCCACTGTATTTCTGTTTCTGCGTAGAATGGAAGAGTCAGAAATTCAAATACAAAGTTATTAACTTAAAATTTTTATCCATCAGATTAGTGACACCATCTGATTATGCACATTAAACCCTACAATGTACATGTTTCATCACTGGACATTTCATCGTGGTCCCCAATCGTTTGATGTTACTAGTAGTAAAGTATCAGTTACAAAACTTAAGTGTATTGTGTAGCTAGTGGTTGTTTTTGGATATTTCAAAGGGGCCCTTTCTTTGAAAGCATATTCCCAATACTTGTTAAATACGTTCCATGATTCACAAAGTCTACAAGTTTCGTTTACATGGTTCATTGTTTTGGCGTGTTCTTCGGGTTTAACTCAGTATTAATTGTTAAACATTATCATCATTACTTCAAGTCAACAGCTGATCCAGAATGGTCTTGAAAGTGTTGTTGAGAATCTACAACCGAACTGTCAACTGTCAGGGTTTTCTTCACTTGAGACTCCTCCAGTCAACACTCCAGTATATAGGGAGTAGAATATTCTTTTAGTAAATATTGAGTCTACTGACCATACCATAGATCCTTGAATTATCATAAATGCAGACCAAAACTGTGCACTAAAATATATTTTATTTTGAACATTCACATGTTGCAGTAATACAATACATGCGATGCTAAAGTTTTCCATGCAATAATTTCTTGCGCTGCCTACCCACATTAAATATGAAATAATGTTCTCGGTGTGCTGGTGTTTGACATGGCAATAATCGCAATTATATTACCTTGTTACAATAATCGAAAGTAGAATACACCAGTACTCTTAAAATTTTTAACTTTTAACAATTCAGATTTTGCTTCTTCTGCAATATATTCTACATAATAGTTATACGGGTACAATATGGAGTCTATGAAATTTATAAACCCGAAGGCCTGGGCTGTAGCGCACGAGCGAAGCGAGGGCGCTACTAAGGGCCTGAGGGTTTATAAATTTCATAGACTCCACATTGTGCCCGTATAACTGCTTTAGACTCTATTTTACATTACACTCAGATTACTTACCTCATCCACGGCTGTTTCTGCTGTAGGCTCAGCAAAAGCAGCTGGTTTTCTTGCGATAATACTAGCGCCATGGCAACTATGCGTCCTCATGTGACAAAATAATTGCGCTCGTTAAGTCATTGCACGTGAACAATGCATAGCGATTGGATAGACCTAGATTTTGAGCATATGTTATATTGTGCCCGAAGGCGTGGAGTATATTAGAAAACAAGGTGGAGTATATGTGATTTATTACCCACCCGAAACAGGCTAAATAGAGTCTAATTCAAATTAATGTACTGTACATTTCTAGATGTACGTGCAGAGTTTTTTTTATAAATGTTTATTTGCTCTCATTTGTTGTAATGTGAAAGTAGCTGTTATACTGTTAGTGATGATGACTCATTGGATTGTACTATTGGTGCTCTGATGCTATAATAATCTTTATGGAGTAATCTCTAGAGAGCCACCTTTTTATAGTGGCCACCTCCTCTTATTGGTCCAAAGGCATTCTTTTTTAAAGGATTTATAGCCATAATCTGTATGTTTTGATCAGAACACTTATCCACCTTGTATATATGTACGGTAGTATCATAACCTTCCTCTCCTATAATATGGAAAGAAAGACTTTTCAGGATGGTCCCAGGCTATATAGATTTTACTAGGATAAAAAGTTTATTTTTGTTACTAAGATCTCCAATAGTAAGTGACCTTAAATGCAGCATGTAGATTTTTGTTACGATACGGGGTGGTATCATGTGAATACCTGTTACATTCAATTATGGGTTTACATTTATAGTGCTGGGAATAAGGGTCAGAAATACACATCATTGTTTACAGGTTTTGCAAGTTAGTGATGGCCTCCCATTGTAAATATTCAGTTAAATTGGTGAGAACATGGAACAGTGACCAAATTTTAACTCAAGGACATCAGAGTAGGTCTGTCACACCCAGCATTTTCCAGACCAAAATTGTACAGCAAGATTAATATACTCTAATGCAGCAGTCAGACATTTTGCACTAAATCCAAAGTATCTTCATGTTTTGTTACAAAGACCTCCAAAAGTGTATGGTCTTTTCCAAAAAAACTCAAATATATTGGAATACACGTGTTTCCAGTAAATGTGTTGTTAATAGTAATTTATAGGTACACATATTACAACTGATTGTGGGTTTGAGTTTTGCTAATACAGTGATATGTTAATAATTTTCATTTATGCTTGTACGATGCAGTGTATTTCACAAGGCAAATTATTGAATTTGCAAAAACATAACGTATGCACTTAAAGAATTGGCAGATTATGCTCCATTTTCAGTTATGTTGCATTACAAACAAAGAATACTATGGGAAAACCTCTGCATTCAATCCAGTCGCAATCAAAATCTTGGACAATTCATAGGGAAGCTATCTTGCGATACTACCCTGAATCAACATCTTGTGCTGTCAGCAAAGATAAATGGGACACTAAAGAGGACACAACTAAGTCCACAGAGCCTTTTGAGTATCACATGAATACTTATTACATTCAATTATGGGTTTGCATTTACAATGCTGGAATAAGGATCGGAAATATATCATTGTTTACAGGTTTTGCACGCTAGTGATAGCCTCCCGTTGTAAATATAATGCAAATTATCAAAGCTAAATTGATCAGAGCATGGAACAGTGACCAACTTTTAGTTCAGGGGTATCTGAATAGGTCTGTCACTCCCAGTACTTTCTGGACCAAAAACCCAAAGTATCTTCTTGGTTTGTTACAAAGACCTCCAAAAGTGTATGGCCTTTTCCAAAAAAATCAAACATTCGAATACACGTGTTTCCAGTAAATGTGTTGTTGATAGTAATTTATAGGTGTACATGTTACAAATGATTGTGGGTTTGAGTTTTGCAAATACAGTGACATGCTAACAATAATAATAAACCAGATTTTCTTTTATGCCGCAGTGATACAGCCAAGGCACACAGTGTTCCAGCTTATTGTGGTTTTGAATTTTGTAAAAACATAACACACACGCTTTAAAATTGGCAGGTTATACTTTATTTTCGGCTATGTTGAGCCGCTACACTGCATTACAAACAAAGAATACAACAAGAAGGAACTCTGCAATCAATCTAATCACAGTGAAAAACTTGGACAATTCATAGGAAAGCTATCACGCGATGCTACCGTAATTCGACAACTAGTGCTGTCACAAAGATTAATGGGACACAAAGCATAAAGGAGGACACACGTAAGTCTATGAAGCCTGTTGAGCTGAAGTGACATTGAGCAGTGAATAAATCAAGCCCATTTCCTTAACCGTTATGCTTGTCTGAAGACATTAGTCAGTCAGGCAGTTAGTCAGTCAGTCAGTTGAAAATTCCACTGAGAATGTATATATTGTATGTATATTTCTTTTGTAGCAACCTATTAGAAATGTTTCAGGTCATGTTGAAGGCACTTTTTACAAAACTGCCAAGGCACCTTGAAGGTATTGTGAGGTTGGTATCACGAGAACTTTGATCTCGAAGTTTGGGCATTTGACATTATTAAAGTTTGCAACATATTTCATCACCGGAATTCTGTTTCTCACAAGGTTTTTAGCACCTGTAAAACTGTTGTGTTGGAACATTCAACAAAAAACCAGACACTTGTTTGTGTTTTTATGTTCCCCTACACAACATATGTTTCTGTATGTAGGTACGTACGAATGTACGTACATATAAAGGTATGTACTTACAATGTATGTATTTATGTATATCAAAAGGCAGTATATTGAGTATGCCACATGTCTTGTATATAACTACCTCAGATCTTTGAAGAATTGGTAAGACTAGTGGTGGTACATGAAGCATTGCAAACAACTTGTATAACACATACTGAACAACATCTATAAATCATGTTGACCGACCTTCCTATTGCACTAAACGCAAATTTTCTTCTTTGTTTTGCTACAAAGACCTCCAAAAGTGTATGGCCTTTTCCAAAAAAAGCAATTATATAGAATACACGTATTGTCAGTGAGTGTGTTGTTAATAGTAATTTATAGGTCCACACTGTACAAATGATTGTGGGTTTGAGTTTTGCAAATAAAGTGATATCCAGATTTTCACTTATGTGTGTATGATACAGTAATACAGCTTTTTATTAATATTTCACAAAGCAAACATAGTGTTCCAGGCTATTGTGGCTTTGAACTTTGCAAAAAACATAACACACACACACACTTTAAGAATTGGCAGATTATGCTTCTTTGTCCAGCCAAGATACTATTGAGTATGCCACATATTTTGCATATAGCTACTTTGCATACTTAAGAATTGGTAGTAAACTATTAATTTGTATGGTGCATGAACATTTTGTATAATATTTTGAGCAGCATCTACCATATAATAAAAACTTTGGCAGTAAAAAGGTTTGGCGAAAACCCACTATTGCAAAAGTGACGGAAAAAACTTTGGTGGATGTGGCTTTACCTGAAATTTTTTTGCTACCATGTACTGTACCACGCAAATACAATATCACTACGTGAATGCGGATGATTAAACAACTCACCAATTAAGGAGCGTGGCAGCCGTTTCGATCGAGAGTCTTTATCCCTCTCATTGAGGGATGACAACTCACAATGAAAACGGCTGCCACCCCCTTTAATTAGCAAGTCTTTTAATTACTTGTGCGTAGCGACGTTGCTTTTGAGTAGTAGCTACTGTACAAATGTAAGCATCGTTCGCTGGTTCTTGTAATGTCAAGAGCAATATTTGGATTTTCATGAACTCTTGTGGGACAATGAACCTCACAACAATTGAAGGGAACACTTTGGAATACTCACAATACCTGTCACAATACTTCAATACCCATCCTTTCAACATGGCTAATCTGCTGATGTTATTGCTGAGATAAAACTTTGGCAATTCTGTTCGCCAAAGTTTTTTACTATACGTTGACCATTCTCTGGATCTGTTTGCACTGAAACCAAACTATCTTGTTTTGCTACAAGGGTCTCCAAAAAAGTATATGATCTTTTCCAAAAAAAAATGAATAATTGGAATACACCTGTCTCAAGTTGAATATGTCTGCATCATTAAGATGTTTATATAAGTGCAATTGCTACAAGTGATTGTGGGTTTGAGTTTTGCAAATAAAGTGATATGTTAAGAATAAACAATAAACTGGATGTTTATGTTTCTGTGGAGTTCTGTTTTAATATTTCCCAAGGAAAACAGTATTTATAAGTCTACGATGTTCCAGTGGTTTTGAGTTCTACAAAAAAACATAACACAAAAAAATTATTTTATATTAAAATTCCACAATGCAGTTTTGCGTTATCTGCAGATGTAGGTGACTTTCCTTGTTTCATTGCTTTAATATAAATATTTCATATTGCTTTTTAATTATAAATAATGATGAAAGAGAGTATAACATTGAACATGATGTCTTCTTTTAGGCTTTTTTCTATGAGATTGAGTACTTCACGTCTCTGGAACGTGTCAAGGATGAGATGGCAAGCAATTTGGAAGCATATTTGAAGTTGTGTCCACCTGGGAGTGACCCAACTTTGCTGAATGGTGAAGTGCAGAGTTTAAAACAAAACCATGAAGAAATGTGCATAGAAGTAAGTGTGTACCTCCGTGTGTGTGTAGCATATGTGACCCGCTGAGCAAAACATGATTTTTTTTGGAAACTTCATTTTATGACTTCTTTGTTGTCTAGAGGGGAAAAAAACAATAACTGTTAAAGTTTCAGCCTTATTTTTGGAGCAAATTAACAATAGACAGCAAGTAGAGCAACTCAATTAATTTGTACAGTGCAAAGAGGGAGGAAAATAAATTAGACACGTCATTTATTCAAATGCAAGTCTCGAGTGCAGCTGGCTACAGAGTTGGGACTTGTGTCATTGTGTTCAGCATGAACTGCAGCATTCATCAAGGTATAGTTTTTTGACTATATCTACCCATACTATCAAGCAAGCTGTTCAAGCTTGGAAATGACAATGATAACATCATGCTTCATGGCACAGAAACAAACACACATGACTCATGTTTGCTTCATGGCACAGAAACAAAACAAAGATATTCTTGTTCTCTATGAAGAGGTGAATCGATTAGTATGTTAGTTAGTTTTTTTTTTGTTTTTTTGCTGATTATTGAAATGATTAAAACGTTCATAATTTTTTTTTTTTTTTACTCAATGTAATTCAATGGTATTTATCTCAAAAACAGAATTATGCAAATAAATTGGGTTTTTGCTCAGCGGGCCACTTGTACGTTGTGTGCGTGCGTGCGTGCATGAACATGTGTCCATAGTGTAGCACATCTGTGTGTATGTGAGTGTATGCAGCATGAGTATACATGTGTATTTCTCTGTGTAAGAAAATTCATATGCATGTGTGCAAGCATACATGTAACTGACAAGTTCTATACATAAATGAACATGCAATATTTATGCACTTACATTTTGTGCATGTGTACACATTTAGTTCAGCAATAGGTTTGATTTGAAAATGATTGTATGTCATCTTGCTTAGGTGGAATCCCTGTGGAAATTCTTAGAAGAAGGACTAGAGACATTGAAGAGATTTCATGACAGCATTGCCAAGTTTGAAGAGTGGCTAGCTACTGCCGAAGAAGCTGTGTACCGTAATTACTATGGCAACAGTTACCAAGAGCTGCTCACATACTACAATCTTGTAAAAGTCAGTAAATTCTTGTGTTTTATAATGCACTTGGTTCCAAGTGTATGAGTGCTGACCATGTCAAGTAAATCTCTAACATAGATAGATGTTCTTTATGACCTCACTACATACCATATTTGACCGGTTAATAGCCGCAGCTCGTATAATATCCGCCCACAGACAGTAGCTGCTCCACAGCCTAGAATTATTGTCATAAGAGCCGCCCTTGGATAAGAGCCACGGCTTGTATCTGAACATACTGTTGCAAGTGCTGACTAGACACGTTTGAAGCAGAAATCAGGCAAAGGAGTTGTTTTAAAGCAGGAAATAGCGTTTTTGAGAAAAGTTAAAATGAATTATCATATTGACAGATGATTAAACAAGGTCAGTCAGTCGTGAATCCATATAAATGCCACGGGCTGCTGCCACACAAACTCATAGCTCAGATAGTAGCCGCAGGGTTTTACTTGCTGAAAGTTATAGTAGCCATGGCTATTAACCGGTCAAATACTGTAGTCGGTTTTCATTCACCTACATTCATCTGAGCCACTGCCAAATATAGCAGTATCAAAGAGGTGAACATATCACTCTTAATAGAACATGTTTTCGGGTTGCAAATATATGCAGTGTTTGGGAAATTGGCTCATGTAAGAAGAATTGTGAACTGACTATAAGAGCAAGTGACCACGTCAAGTAGGTCCTAAACATAGTTAAGGTGTACTTCATGACCTCAATAATAAGACCACCTCATTATAGTGACCATGTCAAGTAGGTCCCAAACATAGCCAAGGTATACTTCATGACCTCATTAATAAGTCCACCTGATTATAGCAACCATGTCAACCAAACATAGCTAAGGTGTACTTCATGACCTGACCTTTGAAAATATGTTAATCCATGAAAAATACACGCTGCAAAAATTTGTAAAATCTGTAGTCTTTTCAAGAATTCTCACTGTGCTCACTTTTCAAACCACTGTGCACTGTTCACATGTTTGTCTTATTTGTTTGTAGTCATTTATTAATGACCTAATCCCAAGGGAAGATGACCTCAACCATATAGCAGACTTGGATAATACTATTTTAGATCATTGCTCAGATAATGTTGAAGAACAGCTTCAAGAGAGATTTGAGCAGCTCAATGATCGATGGTTGACTGTTTCTGACATCATTGTCAATTTGGAGGTCAGTGTCTACCAAGTTATTCAGTGGTGGGCAGCATACGAGAAGCGTTACAATGAAGTGGAGACGTTTATTGCTGACGTGTCCAGTCAGATAACTGATGAACCTCTGGAATCTTCTGATAAAGATTTTAGTTTGTTGCCTAAATATAAGGTAAATATCACAGCTGTATATATGTACCCAGAACCTAAAGTTATGGTTAGACTTTTTCCAACCATCTTTGGCCAATGTCTGAACATACTTAGAAAAGTACTATTGAGTATGTCCAACCACGTAACAACATAATTTCAAGTCCTGTATATCAAAGGCAAATATAGCGGTCAGTGGCATAGCTTGACTTTTAGTGATGGTAGGGCCACCTTCGCATCAGTCCGCCCATGCAATTATAAACACACGACATATGAGTCCATCTCACTGTTGGCTCTTAAACATTTATATAGAATTCAGAAAGTTTCAATTTCTCCATGTTTGAAGTAGTGTGTAAAATCCAGAAGATGGTTTCGTGAAAACCCTCTGGGTGTGTCCCTGCTGACCATACATTGTGTTAGACTAATTTAACTGAGTTTTGTAAGTAATTTTTTGTGTTGGTCATAGGGGAATAAAAACAAATGCTACATCTTTGTTCTTGTCAATCTATCACCAGCACAAGTACACATAAACAGACGCAACTATGTAACAAGAACACGTAGCATGCATTAACTGGAACCCCAATCACTAGATTAATGAAAAGTGAAATGCTTTGCTGCTGATGACATCATTTATTTTCATGACATAGTTGTAGAAGTCTTATTTTACAACAACTTAAACCTTCTACCAGAACTTACACTAATATTTTATTTGATGTAGAACCTTCAGAGTAGCAGTTAAGTATAGTGTCTACAAATATACGTACTTTTTTTTGTCTACTATTAGACATTGCAAAAGGAGATTGGTGAACATCGACCAGAGTATGAAGAACTAGTTAACTCACTAGCACAGAACTTAGTTGGCCATGAAAAACTTGGTACCAATGAAGAAGTGGAATCTAGCGTCAAGCAAACAATCACATCTAACATGGATGAATTGAGAACTAAGTGGGATCTTATCAACGATAATGTAAATGCATCTGTTGATATGCTCCAGCGAGAGCTTTCAGATTGGTTTTCTTCAATACAAGCACAACTGCAGGCGTACATAACCAAAGCAGACCAACTTCTCCAGCAGATGTCTGCAGTGGTGTCTGTAGATGCTAAATATGATGACAGCTTAAATGATCAAATTCAGTCTACTAATAAAATCATTGAGAATCACTCCAACGTGTGCTCCGAGGAAAACTCACAAAACTTCTATGCTCTATTGGATGAAGTTTACGAACGCAGGCCTCCTGCAGATTTAGAAACGGTTGATATTTCAGAGCTAGATTATGAACCGTTGTCCCCTGAAGATATTGCCAAAATTGAAGCAATAGAAAACACTTGGAACATTTACTGGGACCATGGGAAGCGTTATCTTATCTTGTTAAACTTGCGTGTGAAAGTGTTGGAGTACATGATGGTCATATTGGAAGGACAGAAATTTTGCAGTAGACATTTTGAAATTGATTTGGAGGGCCTAGAAAATGCTTTGTACAATTATAAGGTAAGACAATTTTGTCCCGAGGCATTAAAGATAGTTTAGTTTTACTTTGTATGCTAATGTGTAATGTGTTGGCACTTTACAAGCATGAAAAGATTGTACGTATATTTGTATATTATGCTTGACTATTGACAGGTAATTTTCAAATATAAAATATATATATATATATAACTTTTTTGTTCCGTGTAATCGTAACACTTAGTATAGGTAATCACACACATTTGAGTTTGTAATAAACATCTATCCAGTTCTATGTGGCCATTAACTTCTACCAGGTGATTGCATCATTCTTTGTATTACATCATTTGTTGTTGCACTTAAAAGGCTTCATATCTAAGCAATTCTGATTGGCCACTCAAAAGGTCAAAATGTATTGGACATAAAAGGCTTCTATTGTCAGCTTATTTGATTGGCTATTCATTATATATCACTTTCTTGTTGCACTTAAAAGGCTTCTGTTATTCTGCTATTTTATTGGCTACTTTGCAGTGCAATTACAGAAACTAGGCCATGCGATTTGGGATTAATTGCACTCCTACTATTGAGACTAATGTATGGCAAACTAAATCACTATGTGATTAATTTGGAAATCTGATGTGTTATTGTGTTCATCCGGAAAAGTTATTATTTGTTATCAATTTTTAGAACAAGTTCAATGACGGATATTTTGACTCACTACAATCACAGAAAGAAGAAATACAATCTGTAGCCAATGAGTTCACCAAGAGCTGTCCTGAAGATGGTGACGATGAGTTGCCCAAAGGTGATAGTGATGAAAGAGTGTTAGCACAGCTACAAGAATCTTGTGACACCCTCACGACAACCGTTAATGATCGCCATGCCATACTAGCTCAGTACATAGCGTTGTGGAAGAATTATAATTCAAGTAAAGATGTTGTCGAAGCAACAATTGAAGAGGTACAGAATGATGTAGAAGAATTGACAGAGAGATCAGGTGATCCAGCTGTGCCTCCGACCATCATCGTAGAGAATGCCAAAGTAAGTGTAGTTTGTGGTGTCAGAAGAACTTTGTCATACAATGGTTGTGAAGCCAAGGGGTGCTGTGGTTTGTTTCTTAACTAGGGAAGCAATGCTGTGTTTTGAGGTGGCTAATAGATAGAGATACATGTGACGTGATATATAAAGGTGTTTGCGAATTGGTATAGTTATGAGGTGTCTGTGTTGATTTTTGTTCAACTATTCTTTGAGCATCATGATGCATGGCCAACCTCTTCTTGTAGTATAGTGTGTTACATGTATATAGTGTATACTTGTAGTGTGGTGTGTAGTTCAGCTGTGTATAGTTTAGTGTATCTGTATAGGATTTCCTAACTTTCATATCTACATGTGTGCATGTGGTTTTAATGTACCAGCTTGCATCATAGCATCCCTGTGTATGTTATGTACTGTGGTTATCCAAAACAAACATCATACCATCTACTGTACATAGGTTGGATAAGCAGCTCCTTTTCCCCAGTGTGTCCTGTACATAGCAATGTGCATACAGATGTTTACTTCATATGTGTATTACCATTACTACATTTAATAACACTCACATAGCGACTCAAACAAGACTTTGAGAACAAGGAAGATATGAAAGAGACTTTTATCTCAGCTAAGGAACAACTAGCAGCGATTGTCCAAGAGCAAAGCAGAGAAATTGAAGCTGAGATCACCGAAGAAATGATACAGAAATCAACTGAGTGGCACAACCTAGGAGTCAAACTAAACCAGTTTATATCACAGGCCTCAAGACACTCGGAAGAATTTGTGGAGTTTGTGAATGAAGTGTCTCAGCTGGCCACTGCTATATCTGAATTGAAGCAAGATATTGAGACTGAAGTCGAAATAGAGCTACCAAACAGAGGTACTCAGGAGTATGCTAGAACAATGATTGAGAGGAGAGATGCTTTACAGGTAGCAATTTCTTTTATGTGTGTATGTGTTGTGTGTAGTTTAGAGTTAGACAAATAAAAGTATAAAAGTGACTATATATTTGTTAATACCATACCTGTTTCACTGCCCATACAAAAGTCTCAATAGTAGCAGTGAAATTTATCCCATATTTCACTGACAGCAGTGAAAAAGTTGTAATTGTAATTTCATTGGCTAGAATTTTATGTTAACAATGTAGCGCCAATTAGTGTCGACGCATGTTTAGTACATAGTGACAAATTGCGTACATAGCAATGCTAATGCACAGCATGCGTATATGCAGCGAGTATGGTATTAACTGGGAATAGCATGGGTAGCAGTGAAATTTGGGGTAAATACCACTCTTGTTGTATTGGAAATTGTAAATTTCTCCCCATTTCCAATACAACACTCGTGATATTTATCCCAAATTTCACTGCTACCCATGCTATTACTAGTACAAATCTAATTTCACAATTCTTTGACATTGAAGATTGAGTTTATAATATACATATGAGACAGTGTCTTAACTGGATTATGTTCACTAATTACTAGTAACACGCTAATACTGTATCTTGGGAATGATTTGTAGGGAAAAGTTTACAAATTTCATTATTTTAGATGTATTCATGAATATGTCTTGTATTTTTTCCCATCATAATTATGTCTACGGTAAAAATATCTTTTCAAAATGCTCCTTAATTGAACCTTCTCATTCTTTTAGCAGGCTTACAGCTGTAACTACTTGCACAGAATCTCCTCACATGTCTTAGTTCAGCATTCGTACAAGTGAGAATAATTTTACTGGCAGTATGTGAATCACTCAATGATCATGTGGAATTGTAGCTGGCTTTGATCATTTTTGTACCACCCTAAACTGCTAAGCATGACGCTACACAGTCACCTCACAGTGCTATGTAATTCAAACTGATATGTAAATATTAGTAAGTAAATGTGGAAGGGAACCAGTGTTAGTAAAAGAGGAGTGGGGCAAACTCTTCAGCCAACTCACTACAGCATGCCTATCATCTGCTCAGTATCATGAATCATAATACTTTGCAAATATTTTAGATTTTATGTGAGACTCATGCACACAACACATTGTATTCATTTACAGTACATTACTGTAACGATTTATATGATAATGTGTGAACGCTTACTCGTGAATCAGTAAAGATTAGAGTATTTCTTCTGTAAAATGGTACTTGAGTATGTTCAAGAATTAAGTGAAGGCTATAGTCAAATTTTATGCCGTTTTGTGCCATGCAACATCACAGGTATTTTAATGCAGAAATTGTATTATATGTATGTAGAATTACAGTAATCACAAACGTTTACATGTTTAAATTTGATAACCCAACACTGCTATTGATAATGACATCATTGCCACATTTCATTATATGTGATGATGTTGCCAACATTAGTGTAGTTATTACTCGTCTCTTATTGTTTCAGACACTACAAGGCAGGTGTGACAAATGTCAACAGAACAACGTTGATACTGGTACAAGAGGTGAATCGTGGAAACCGACCCCAATACCACAAGAACTACTAGCAGACTACCCAGCTGATTTTAAACTACAGCCAGCCGCAGATGAAATTGACGGTGTTACAGTACATCCAACTGTGGAAGAGCATTTTACTTCCTTGGCTGAGCAAGTGGAAGCATTGCAAACACTGTTAAACAAGCGGGAAGACCAGTTAGATAAGAATGAAGAAACTGTTCTCATCTTTAAAGGGCTAGCAGATGATCTGTTGAATTGGATTAATCAACAATGTGCTCTCCCAGTAATGAATAAACTACCTGATGCTGACTCGGAACAACTTGAAGAAGATATTGGTGTGGTGCAGGTAAATTAGTGTGTATGCGCATGCGTGTGTACATACATGTGTGCATATGTGCATGAGTACCTATTGAATGTGGATACAGTTGTCTGGCTGGGTTAGATTTTGGTCTGATACATAGATGTTGATACTGATCATACAGTGGGCCGTGACTTAATGTTTCTCTATAACATTACATGTGACCGAATTTTACAAAACCGTCGATATACGCAAAAAGCCGAGAAATAACAAGTTGAAAATTTCACTCAAAAATTCAACCCTCTTTTTATATCATGTATGTATTGCTATATGACTAACCTGTTATCCTGCGAAGTAGTAGTAGTAACTGAAACTCCTATCAGTAATTACAAGCGATTTTCTCCAACCAAGTAAAAATCTTCCATTTGCGTGACACGGAATTGCTTACAAATCGACCCATTTGTTCCATGAGCGCGAAGTTTTGGGCGCGATGGCTAGTGGAGGAGGAGAGCGAATCGCTTCAGCCTTAAACAGTCTTCTGGACGACGGGCTAGTCTCCTTATCCACAACGGGTAAACAGAATTTTGAGGCGCTTATTGATGAATACTTCAATTTTAGTGACGACAGCGGAAGTGATGAAGAATGCATGGAATTTGGTGAGGTGGTGCCGTAGTAATTGCATTAACTTATTAAATCAATTTAGCCAGTAGTAAAACGCTCAATGTAACAGCCCATGAAGAAATTGAAGTTGATGCAAATGAAGGTACATACACAAATCACATTGGTTATCAAAAAATATATATTTATATCAATGTAACTGCTATAGGAAGTATATTTGAAGATGGGATGCAAGTTGTAGCTGACAAGCATGGTTACAAAACTCAGCCAAAGCTCCAGGAGTCTTGTTCTAGGTCTTCTGGCCCCATTGTCATAGCTTGTCCCAATCACAGTCCGGCAAGTGGTCTTCCATCCACTACCATCTGTAGAACGCCACGACTAGTCAGTGGTCAATGGGGAAGAGGAACAAATATCAATGGCTCCAGTGGACTGCCAAATGTCAACAACATACCTGACTCTTACGAGGTATTACACACACTTGCCCAGCTCCAGTGATGTATTCAACTCATCAGTGGAAGCACTTGAGACAGATATGTTTAGTTCCAGCGATTTACTTCCACTTGAGACAGCTGCCTCCAATGACACTCTTGACTCTGGTACATGTAGCCAGGGACTTAACACTTCCAGACAGTCAGTCTTTACTGACGAACTCCAACCATGTAATGGGACTACCAGAAGGAGGTCACGTGATAGTTCTTTTGAAGATGAAAGACCATCTGAATCTAACAGTCATTCTCCTCCCCTCACCCATGACATGTCAGATGTAGAACTGTGTGAAAAATTCTGTCGGCTCACCTGTGGCTGTAAGAAAGCTAATGGAAAGCCCTGTAGCACATTGTTCCCACCTGAGCACTTCTGTGACATCCGGACTCAAGCAGCTCTACTAGATCATGAACAACTAGATGTTATTCTCATGGGATCACTCATGGCGACTGTGCTTGAAAGGGAGAATGTAGTTGATGGCCGACATAAACCTATCAAAAGACTAAAAGCACATTCAAGTCACATGCACCATGGATACAAAGTGTGCAAGAAAACTTACTCATTTCTGTATGGTGTAGGAGTAAACTGCAGGCTCCAGTCAATTAAATCCCACTACCTAGAGGAAGGATTAATTGAAAGGGTGCATAAGAACACAAATCGGTTACCTCTCCATGCTTTTAGCTACGATGATGTCAAACAGCTTGTGAAGTTCCTGGAAAATTATGCAAAACAAAGTGCCATACTGCTACCAGGCCGGATTCCTGGATATAAATGTGATGGCATGAAACTATTGCCCTGTAGTGAGAGTAAAAGGGTAAGCATCATTTAGGTTATGCATGTACGTACAGTACTTAATTACACTGTAATGAACATACAGTTAAATTGATACTGTACATTCCAAAATATTAGAATACACCCAAATGTACAAAAGGTGATCTATCAAATAAATTTTTTTTGACTAGTATTCCACATTTCTGTTACTATTTATTAGGGCATTTGGAGGCTGTACAGGCTCTCTTGTGAAGACATTGGCAGGAGGTCTGTCGTATGCAGCACATTTTGTAAATATTGGAGGGACCTACTTCCTCACATAATAATTTCGAAGCCAAGGACAGACCTGTGTTGGACTTGCCAACAGAATAGCACGGCCATTATGAAGGCAATCAACAGGAGTGACAATGACAAAACCAAGGTATTATAAAATGAATAACACAGCACCACAGAACATACATTTATTTTATACTGATAGACAATTAAACTTGCTGAAAATCACCTTAAGGTGGTTAAGGAGGAGCGGAAGTATTATCGCAGCCGGTGCGAAGCAAGTCTTAAATCTCTACAGAAGTGCTTCACGTCAGGGGATACTCTTGAAATTCCATCACCTGGTGCTATGATTCCTGTCAACACACATGATGACATGATACACTATAGTTTTGACATGGCACAGCAGGTAGGAAAATGGGACTTCATAGATGGCGTGTGGTGCTTTTGGGCTCCAGACACACTATAAAGATACATGAATTCAATATTACCAATGTGCTATTTACCTTGTCAAGTTCACTATCCAAGTGATCCTTTTCAGCCTGGACCTATCTACTTTCTCACTCCCAGAAAGTGCGCAGTGTTTGGCGTTTGTTGTGAATCCATACCGAGACAAGTACGTAAGTCCATTATTAACAATCCTTTCTGTTAATTTCCAGTTATTGCAGATCAACTACCTTATTGATGAAGCCTGCAACGTTGGTAAAGGAGCCAACACGATAATCTCCATGCTTCACCATTTCCTTACTAACCACAGCTTCGGTACAACCAAACTACACTTTCACGCAGACAATTGCTGTGGTCAAAACAAGAATCGTTATCTGATGAATTACTTAATGTGGAGAATTCTTACTGGCCTCAACAAAGAGATTATAATATCATTCCTCCCTGTTGGTCACACGAAGTTTTCTCCAGATTGGTGCTTCGGACTTTTTAAGCGCCAATACCGCAAGATGCGAATTGGCTGCTTGGACGACATTGTCAAGGCTGTTAATGAATCTGCTGCTCCAAATGTAGCACAGCTGGTTGGTACTCAGGATGGCAGCATGATAGTGCCGATGTATGACTGGAGTACCTATTTTGAAGAAAAAACAGTCAAAACTGCACTGAAGGGCATTACACAAATGCACCATTTTAAATCTCCAGCTACTCACCCAGGGAGAGTTTTCGTTAAGAACACAAACGATGGACCTGAAAGGGAGATTAAATTGAAGAAAGTAGACTCCTGGCAGCCTTTGTCTTCTGACCTCCCTGATGAGATTGTACCTCCTGGTATGTCCCTAGAACAACAATGGTATTTACACAACAAAATATGTGAATTTTGTCCTGCGCATTGCAGAGATGTGGTGTGTCCTAGGCCTCATCAAACATTATAATCACTCTATAATATAATAACTCTCTAATATAACCTCCATGGCATATTATAACATGTTCTTTGATGATTGTAATAGTACGCTTCAATTAGAATGATGTTAAACCATTATGTAAAACCTTAGTAAGCAATTAATAGAGCTAATAAAAACGCATTACACATGATCTACACAGTATACATTGTTTCTATATCAGTTGGATTCCTAACACGAGGTAGCCATGAGGTGGCAGCGGCGGTTTAAGAACACATGGAATAAGTCAAGCATTAACAGTACTACATGTGTGACTAACCTTCAAATTGTTTTAATAATTTCCTTGCTGAAATTGTAACTCAAACACGCTGCGCTATCAATAACAAAGAGGCGTGAACGAAACAATAGAATTGAGTAACACGGAAACCAGTAAACTTTCGCTACAGGTGATCAAAGTGATTTGTTGGACGATGTGTCAGCTCAATTGGTTACGATGATTACTGGACCTACGAAAACAGGTTAATTATCCATTTGTAAACTTTGTGTGATAATGTATTGAAACATTAAACTGCAATATCTTCCGAATCGCTTAGCGTATCGCTCTGAAATTTTGCTACAGTAAAGTACCACGTAATAGGAGACGTTTAGTGCAAAAAAGTGATTTTTTTAAATGTGCATACATCAACGGTTTTGTAAAATTGGGTCACAAGTGCTTAGCACATATACCCTGTTGATAATGGTGACAACTGCATATGATAAAGCACCTTACCTTTATTTGTGAAGTGGCTCCTTAATTTTCATATCTGCATCATGATTTTAGTTGATTACTCTTATTTAAGCTAGGTGTACTCCCATAGCTGGTTGTGAGTACACAACTTGTCTTTTGGAAGTTGCTTTGGTTTTATATAAACCCTTAGCACTACCTTAACAAGCAATCATTTACATTAATGTATACATATGTATTTAAACTGATATCAAAGCCAGTGTATATACTATTACAAAATTTTAACTCATAGAGTAAATTATTGTAGCAGCAAAATATGTATATCATGCACAGTAGTAGTTTGTCATCTTCCTTTTGTTCGCAGTCCATTCAGCAGCAGTTGGATGAGAAACTGAACAATGACAAAGTTCAATTGGATGAGCAGCGTAAAAAGTTGGAAAGGCGTAACTTACGTGACGAAACAAGACAAGAGCTAGAAAAGTATGCGAGATCAGTAGATGAAGCTTTAGGTAATTTAGAGAACAAAGTTACTGAGCAGCTGGAAAGGTTTGAGAATGCCAAACAAGAGTTGGTCAGTTTCTTGGAGGCAACACAACAGTTTGAAGAGTGGTTAAACGAGAGAGATGCTGAAGTAGCAACCTGCTGGCCTGTTGGTGCTAACCTGCCTCTACTGATAGAGAAGGGAGATTTTATCAATGAGGTTAGTGCTATTTTGTCTGCAAGATAACTTCGCTGTTCACAAACCCACAACTTAAAAAAATTATGAACATGCAGCTTTTAGTAGTACAAAATAAAACACCTAAAATTGTGCCGTAAATAAGAAGACCATAAATGGGAAAGTCCTGTGAAACTTTGATAGTGTATTTTAATTGTTTTCACACTAGGTCAAAAATTCTATTGATGATAAACTTGTGGAGCCTAAACAACTGACCGAGACAGAGGAAACCATTCAGCCTTTATTTGATCCTGATTCACTTCCAGCAATATCTAGTTTACCTGTTCAGCTAAGTGAGCGATATGACAACTTGGTGGAGGACTGTGATGAAAAGACTGAAGCAATTGAAGATGCCAAGAAGTGAGTTTCACATAGTACAGAGTTGTTTTATTAAAGTAGTTGTTACAATAGTATGTATTCCCTTTACAGCTATTCAATACTTTTCTGTATTGATTTTACACTAATTTCAAAGATATGGACAGTTTGGTGTAAAGAAGCATTTTTGTCAATCGGTGTTTTCGAGTTACATAATATTAGGATTTGTTTCCATTAGATCTATTTCCATTAGTTTAATCATTTCTTCTTTTTTTTCATTTCTTTCTTTTTCCCATTCATTTCCACACTGCTTTCTAGCTCACCTTGTACAGTAGTATACTGTTGCAACCAACAGTAATTTTTGGTGAAAAGTTTTAGTGATTATAAAATGGTTGCATTTTATGGTGGCTTTTAAGCTGTTGAAAGAGAGTGATTGACATGAGCATTGTGTGATTTAGAAAAACGGGTTTGCCTTTTAAGAGAGATAGTGGCTTTTCCACACTGGTAGTTAATAAGTTGTAAAACAAGCACATTGTTCTGAAGACGCTATTGAAAGTAATCCGTCATTTTAGTGAGCAAGCTAAGAGCCTACATGGTTGTGTTTTGTGTGGTCAAAGTTTACTGAATTGTTTTATCTTATGTAGTGCTCTTCAGCAGTTCATGGCCACTTATGAGGAGTTTGAGAAATGGTTGAATGCTACACTAGACGATGCCACCACCAGGGCAGAGACGAAACACTGTGTTGGAGTAACTGAGAAAAAACTAGAGGAGCATAAAGTGATTATGTATATTAGTAGTGTAGTGTGTGCATATACGTACGTATGTGTGTATACTGTCGGATAAGTCTAGTGTGTGACTTTATCTTCCCACACACCATCACTAGTAATAAGATAAATCTTCCTGATGGTTACTAGGAGGATTGTCCACACGTAGGTAGTCCAGTATTCTACTGGGTAGGCATAACCATTTACATGGCAGTCAAATGGTTTTGCTTTTTGTGTGTTTAGACTGTTCTTGTCTAGTGTAGTACGAAATGTTAGTTACCATATCTGCATGTAGTTTTTTTACTTGTGTGCTTGTTAATTCTCTTCCAGGAATATGTAGCGGAAACAATTGAAGTTAAAGTTGAAGAGTTCAACACATTGAAAGAGAACTCTGCTCCACTTCTACAAAAGTATCCACCATCTGATTGGCTAGAAGGAAAGATGAAAGAGATCACTGACAAATGGGATGCTCTATGGAAATGTTGTGGTGACCATCAGAGCCATCTTGGTAAGATATTAAATAAAAATATTTGTATCCATGATCCACCGTGCATTGTGTTGTGAACAACAGAATATTAACCCTTAAAGGCACGTAAAGCTTTTGGGAAATGCATGTTTGCACAATGTAAGCATACATTGTGATAATTTTTTGGTAGGATAGCTTTACTTAAAACTATATACACACTGATCAAAAGTCTATTCCCAGTTTTGAAATGTACATCATTCCACTTCACTACTTAAGGCATGATGCCAAAGCTTGCCGTGCACTTGTCAGTAAATAAACACACAAACCCTTTACAGACCTTCTATAAGATGATCCATAACTTGATGTGTGGTTGCTCCTGTTAAGCTTTGTTCAATTCGCCATTAAATTTTGGATCGGGCTATATGTGACTCGTGCGATTAACCCACAATCGAAGTTGTGAGAAATTTGAATCACAGAGTCACTGTTGTTCATTGCTTCATAACAAGTAAGCCTGAGTTGTTACAGTGTTTATTTACACTTCACTAAGTAGCTCCACAGTAAGCAGTACACTTCAAAGTTATAGCACTTTGCTTACGGCCATGCTTATTTGCACCTTTATGGGTTAAAGACTCAAGTCAGAAAATTCACCTTTTTTGTTATTAGTTTAAATGAAGAACATTAAGACTTAAAAGTAAGTCATTTCTGCTCTGAATTACAGCCACGTACTCAGTATCATTTTGTATTGTATTAACATTATTCTAAGTGTAAAGTGCTGTATGGTTACTGGATTACGTTCATGTATAGATCACAGTTTCCTTGCCTCAGAGTAATTATATTTAAAGATACTAGTAACATAAGATTTTATTCAATGTTATCATTGTTTGTAGTAAAGTAAAGCCTTACTGTATTGACTGGGGTGCAGGCTTGGGACCGAAATATAGATTCAGTAGCTAGTAAGTTGTGGGTATATTTTAGCTATATTTGAGGCCTCCCTAACATGATTGCTATAATGAGGTGGTCTTATTATTACAGTAGCCACTAATGGACCACTATGTTGGGTTTAACGGTACCAATCATATCTAACCATACTTTATGTGTGTGTACAATGTGACTGTACTCAAGTGCTATTATGATGATTATTATTATTGTTATTTCCTCTCGCAGAAAAGTTGCTGGATCAATGGGTGACATATGAGCGTACAGTGTCAGGACTGCTAGACTGGGTAATGACTGAAGCGGAGACGTTTGCTAAGGAGGTAACGACAAGAGGTGATAAAGGAGTTGAGGATCATATCCATTCTTGTGAGGTACGTATATATGTCTGTAATCAATGTAATGTTATCAAGTCAACAACTTCTGTAGTTGTTATTGACCCAAAAGTCTTTTTTATTAATTATTAAAACTTTCTTTTATTTATGCATACAGCTTAATTCTCTATCTCATAGGAATTGTATGCTAGTTTGGAGGACAAGAAAGCTACAATGGATGAGATAACTGTTCTGGCACAAGATCTAGCTGAACATGATGTACCTAAGGAAAATGGGACAGATGATATATCATCTCGTAAAAATGATGTTGTACAACACTGGGACTCCCTGATCAATCTGCTGGGTTAGTGTAGTATATACGTATGTGCAAGCTTTCCTTCTTTGTAACATCACTCTCAACACGGGCACCATCCTGCTTTGTCTTGATACGTAGCTTGCAATTGTCCCCAATGTTACGATTGTCTTCTCGTATTCCTACTTAGTGATAGGCACTAACAACTTGAGCAACTTTCAAACCAGCAAGTTTCTTGTCCAGTAACCAGGACCCTGTAGGTTTGACGACTTCAGGTAAGTGCATCATTAAACAAACAAAGAAGCTATAGTGAAGTCAAAATTATGCTCAACACGCAAGTTATTTACCATAAAGTTATTGTGACAGTTAGATGGTTAAACGTAAGTAAAAGATTTCAGAGTTTTCTCTGATTGCAGTATTTTGCATGGCAAAAGTGCATATATCGTATAGGGGGAAACTTTCGATGGGCTAAACTTTCACAGATTTCACGGTTTTGTCAAAAACCGTGAAAGTTTCCCCGCGAATGCTGCTGCTTCCAGCTGTGATGTCCGAATTGATTGGCATGTCACGTATGTTAAGTTGCTTAACAATGTGGAAAGTCCTGCAACAGCCCAGCTTCTTTCGTGAGTGACGCCCACGTATTTGGATTGTGCATCACTGCCTGTTGTTAATCATACGTGGAGCCACACCCATTTATCAAGCCATGTTGCAGCAATCTGAAGGCATGTACAAGCCACGTGCTTTACTGTGTGTACGCCCAATGTAGAGCCACGCCCACTTTAATCGACCATCAGGTGCCAGTGTATGTTAGCATCATAATCGTCATGAGCCACGCCCACTTATCAACAAATTAATGGGCATTGTTTATGTGCACGGCTAAGCAGTTTGAGTGGGTGCCGCCATACTTTCATCCGCTGCAAAACGTTAACCATGAATAAATTTGTTTGCTCCCTACTGCAAAACTTCACCCATTGAAACTTACCCCCTATACAGTATATGAAACAATCGACATGTTACTTGGGAATTATAAGCACAGAGAATAGTAAAGCAGCTTAAATCCATTATGTATATATTGCATGTCTTTCATTTTAGTAATGATAAAGTACATTTCAGGTTCAGTTGATATGTACATATCTGCGTATTTCTCTGGAATTTTTTGTCACTAAAGCAATTTGTTTACTGTACATACTGAAAACAGTGAACTGGTTATAATAACATCATTACAATACAATAAGCAATAGCAAGTTAGTTTTTGTTCATACATACGTAGATGTGTTTTGCTTACTGCTGTTCAGTACCCAGCTTATTCTTCCAAAGTTCTCTCACCTTTTTGCTGAACAGAAATATCCCTGTGATAACGAACTACTGCACGACCAAAGACAGTAGCGAAGCAAGCACCGTGATTACTATGTAGCCAGCAATTGTTCCAACAAACCAAATCACTTGGGATATTCCTACAGTAGCTCCAATGGTAATGGCAATCTTAGTAAGACGCCGGCGTCTTTGTGCATTTGGGACCTCACCAAGCTTGCTGAACCTGTAGAAGTAGTACAAGTACACAGCAAACAGACCTATTTGTACGGCCTTGTTAGGCATAGTAAAGGCAGTGATAGCCAATACAAGACTGTGTCCGTCTGGGTCGGGGAACTCACAGTGGCCAATTGAAGACAGTAAATTTTCACCATTACCAGTTGTGTGATCATAGATTATTGCAGTGGTGTTAAAAATTACCACTGACCCTATTAAATAAGCCAGGTAGTACCATAGGATGTTCTTTGGCATTCCGGACTTGAAGTTATCACTCCGATACATTAGTTGGGCAACAAACGCTAGCATACAAGTTGCTGTAGCTTCCCGGACCACGAAGGCTTGCATGTTTGACCGTGTTATGATGTGACAGACAAGAAGAGAGTTCAGTACAGCAGTACCACCAGCGTTATGTTACCCATATTGGCTAGAGCCACAGAAGCGCTTAGGATCATAACAAGCTTTCCGATTGTGTTACGCAACTCTTTGAAGATTAGATGTACGACCAGAACATACTAACTGCTTACTGTTATTATTCATCCAAACACAATTAACGCAATATGACTTGGTTGGATCTCAACTGGCACACAGGATAGTGCAGTGTCATCTCTAGCAATCACCTGAGAAGTTTGCATTCTTCTTGGAGTGGCTACCAGTAGGCTATCAGTGGTGTAGCAGTATCTCTCCATTGTCCACCCTCATGATGGTACAGTTATTGACAAGGCATTATTTTAGTGTAGTGACTTGTTGATGATCAGCCATACCACTAGCACTACCTGTTGACTGTTGATCGGAACAATCAAGCGTTGATGACTAACTAACAGGGAACACCACGAGAAGAAAGAAGAGCACTCCATGAGCTGCCATCTTTGTGTCCATATACCGACAAATGGAAAATTGTTGTGAGATGAGATGACGTAACCAAAAAAGTTCAAATAAAGTGTGGAAATTTACACAGACACATGACAAACAGTTGTGACATATGATGACATAAACACAAAGAGTTGAAACAAAGTATGGAAATTTGCACCTTACAATGGTATTTGGTGAATCAACTATGTGCTGCATCATAAAGTTGTATTTAGTATTTCATAATTATTTGCAATGATGTGCAATGTACATGAAATACTGGTATCTAGCAGCTTTGTACAGGCCTTCGTCTAGGAAATGACTCAAGGGGGGGACTAAACAAGGTCTTATGAGAGTGAAGGGGGTGATAGTGTAAAGATCTGTGTGCATAAAAACTGGGCATCTAAGGAGGTCTGGAGGAATGCCCCCAGTGTATGCATTTTACTGTACAGATTTACATGCGTATAACAGTGTTCCAGTCAATGGTATGGTACTGCTATAACACAATGTCGTCTCGTGAGAGTGCGAGCAATGAAAAAAACTAGCTAATTAAGTGGCATGTTACCTTTTTCACTCACAAGTATTCATCCCAAACGAAACGAGATGAATGCTCGCAAGTAAAACAGGTGCCACGCCCTTTGATTAGCAAGTTCTTTAATCGCTTGCACTCTCACAAGACGACATTGTGTTTGAGCGGTATTGTATATTATTGCCATGAAATTATTCTGCCTCGAGTAAATGTTGGCTCACCAGTGACACTAGTGCTAGTTGCAATGGGTATGCACTTTTGACTGAAGAGTTGTGCTCCATGAGTTTAAAATTCCTCGCCACAATCCTAGTAGTCTTGTGTTTCCTGTGATCAACATGGTGTGCTTTTGTACAGTGGAGTCAATTTTTGAGGCATGTTATGATAAAGGAATCACCACCATTACCTAATACTGGTACATTTCTATAACACAAGTAATTTAGTGAATGTGTTAGATCAGATGGCCCCATCCATCAGAGTGACAAAGTGTATAACTTCTTCTTTGGTGGGCAGTAACAACTTTACATGAGGATGGAATCATCATGAAATATAAAGTTTTGTCCTTTCCATGCGGTGAACAAATGAGAATCTTGTTGGCTTTCAGTACAAAACATCATACTAACGTACCCCTTTGTACATGTATACTTAGCATTAGCTACACCAAAAGACAAGCAAAGATTACTGCCTTGCAGAAAAGCTGTAGATGCTTTATAGAACCTGTCAATGTTTAATACAGTTTAATACAATGATGTGTGCAGTCATATCAGCAGAGAAGTGGTATTCAACTTTGTCATTAGGTGTGTATTTAAATAAAGTGGCACTCAACTCTAGAATGGGGCTCCGGTCGTTGTATGTACTTATTTGTGTCAAATGGAGTTAGTAGACATTTTATTCCATTGGAAACCACTGTAGCATCCTCTTACATGTTGTACTGCAAAGTGTTCGTACTTGCACTATCCTATTTAAGAGTTGGTAGTACTGAAAATTAATTCAATACACAGTATAAACGTGTTTGTGTTAAATACATAATTTTCAGTTACGCCGAATTGACGTACAAAGTTGGCATGCATAAAATCATACACAAGTATCTGCCAACAATATATTTGTATTTGTTACAAGTGTTCAGCAAGTTATGCATCTAAATGATAACACATTAATTTGCATATACATTTTGCCATGCTATGTGTTATAAGTGTCAGAGCAGTCAGCAGTAGATTATCGTCATAGCACGATTCATCCACTTGTTCCAACGCCGATATGTTAGTTCAGCTGAAACTGTGTTAGTGGTCTGTGTTGGTGAGCGATATTCCACAACAAAACTATGGTCCCCAGCATTTAAAGACCCTTGCCACAATCCAAAGTTGCCAGCAAATATTGTTTTGCCTACTAGAGATACGGTATGTTTCTGCACAGCACTGTCGATTTTGAGACGCATTACAATGTAGTTTCCACCCCAGCCAGAAAACTGATACACTACAATGACATGACTGTTTTTAGTCAGTGTTAGGGAATATGACAAGTCAGTAGCAGCCCATTTGTCAGTATTTCCAAGTGTGAAACTTGTTTTTGGATGGACAGTGACAGCTTTGCATGAAGATGGCATCATCATGGCATACATGTTCTTATTGTTTTTGTAATTTTCTACACAGTCAGCAAATGAAAATCTTGTAGAGGATCGATAAAGCAGATTGTAATAATGTATTCCAGTGTACATGTGTTTAGCATGTACTCCATGCAAAGACAAGAAGGAATTTCGGCCTTGTAAAAATGAAGTTGATGGTTCAAAAAATCCATCAGAATTTAGAGCAGTAACTACGAAGTTCTCTGATGCCATATCTACAGACAACTGGTATGCTGTTAACACTACTCTGTCACTTGGTATTGTTATAACAGTTTCTAAATCTTTGATTGGACCAAAGTTGTTGTAAGTATTTGTGGCTGGTGGAGTTGGTAGACATTTTATGCCGCTAGAAACAACCTTAGCATCCTCTGCCCAAATCACTTGTAGTACTGCAGTCTGCCAGTCCCATCCACCTTCTATATTAAATGCTGATGCTGATCTATAGTGTACCTCGAAGGTGTAATATCCTGGATTAAGGAGACCCATGTAAAATCCTGTAGCGGTTTTGTAGTGATGATTCCCCACATGTACTACTGACCCAGCATTAGCATAGTTGATGAGCAACTTGCTGTAGAATGCAGTGTTAGAACTTCCTAATGTTACCTGGTAGTGAACAAAGGCTGTGTATGGCTTAGTAAGGTGTATAGTAGTAGTGAGTGTACTGATTGGCTGGTAGGTGTTAGTAGCTGGAAGACGCAGTCCATCACTCTCAGTCTTCTTACTAAATATTCCTGGGACTATGTTCACCACTGAAGAACCACTGCAAACACACTGATAACTGAGTATCACCAATAGAAAAACAACAGCCCTCATTTTTCTTTCAATATTCTGTCAATATTCTTTCTGCTGAATCAGTGCTATTGCGTAATACTTGTTATCGTCAGAAACATTTCTTTTGTTCACATTTGGGTGTGGCACATTATTGTGGAAGATGTAGTTGACACTAGGAATACTTGTGGTCCTTTAAAAAGGACATGTTTGTGTACTTTAGACTCTTGTGGTCATATCAATTTACACTGATGGTATTGAAGTAGTTTGTGCCTACAGTACAGTCCAGTCTCTGCTATGAACTGATAACTATACTACATCGTGTGATACTGTACTCCACAATGCGTGTACATTACGTCACAGGAATGTGTTCATATTGTGTGACACATACACTTACATACTGCACTGTGACTCTTCCACTCTACAAATATTAGTAACCATGCTGAAAAAATTGTATGTTTTAGTAGCTTAAACGTGCTGTACTGTAGATAGAGATATTCAGGTGTATGTATAGCATGCGTGAACTCTTTTACCCTATGATAGCAGACTACCGTTTGTAGTATGATGACCATCTTCTTGCTGCACGTTCCTGGGCCAATAATCACAGTATCTATGCCTTAACATACTTATGTAGCTAACTACCAGTGTGACTTGAAGATCATTCATGTTTAGTATGTAGCTGTGTAGCTACATGTTCTGGTGCCAAGAGCACCTTTCTGTGTTCTGATTATAAAAAAACCACTAAACACTACTTAATGACTGTGAAGGCTTTACAAATAGAGTAGTTTCCTTCTTAAGTCTTGTGAATGACATTTGCAAAACATGACATGTGTCACTAATTTGTGTATGCGTTATGCAATGTAGAAATTCAGCAAAGTTTTGTGTGCACAGATATCAGGAAGCTTGTAAGCATCATACCGGTCAGCAGTAGATTATCGTCATGGCACGATTCTCCCACTTGATCCAACGCCGAAATGTTTTTTCAACTGAAACTGTGCTGGTGATTCTGGCAGGTGTGCGATAATCTACAAAAAAGCTATGATCTCTGGTTTTTACTTCTCTTTATTCATGGTTAATTCTGTCAAGTTCTATGGCTGACTAGCTACGGGACCACTAAACAAACAATATGAAAACTTGATCATGTGATGCATATGTTGGAGATGTTTATTCATGTGGTATCCATTTTAGAGAAAGTGTCAGCATTTCAATGCACAAATTACACACTATACCAGTACACCCACATTTAAAAATAAGAGATTTTGAAGTACAGAAATGCTCAATTGCACTATACATTATACCTGTATTTCATTATAGAAATAATTCAAATGATAAAACAGTGTTTAGCAAAACAGCTAACAACATATCTAAGTTCAAATACTAAAGTTTAGCTACAGTACATGTGTATCTATGTGTAAATGTTTAGTGAACTAGTAGTGTCTACGCTATGCATCATGCAGATCAGCAAGTTTTTATGCATGTATCAGCATCATACCAGTTAGCAGTAAATTATTGTCATGGCACGATTCATCCACTTTTCCCAACGCCGATATGTTGGTTCAGCTGAGACTGAGTTAGTGGTCGATGCTGGTGAACGATAATCCACAACAAAGGTATGGTCTCCGGCCTTAAAAGCTCCTTGCCACAAGCCAAAATTTCCAGCATATGTTGTGTCTCCAACCAGGGACACTGTGTGTTTTTGGACAGTGTTGCCAATTCTGAGACGCATCACAATATGGGAACCTCCTCCAGACCCAGAAAATTGATACATTACAATGACATGACTGTTCTTGGTCAGTTTAAGGGTATGTGACAGATCAGTAGATGCCCATCTGTTGCTATCACCAAGTGTGAAACTTGTTCTAGGGTGGACTGTGACAACTCCACATGAGGATGGCATCATCATGGCATACAGGTTCCTGTTATTCTTATAGTTTTCTTCACAGTCAGCAAATGAAAATTTGTTATATGCTCGGTATAGAACATTATAGTAGTGTATTCCGGTGTGCGTGTATTTAGCATGAGCACCATACAATGACAAGAAAGCATTATTCCCTTGTATAAAGGATGTAGATGGTTCAAAAAACCCATCAGAGTTTAGAGCGGATACCATATGACTTGGTGATGTCATATCAGCTGAGAGGTGGTATACAGATAACACTACTCTATCACTTGGTATGTGTAAAACTGCTTGTAGATCTCTAATGGGGCCAAAATTGTTGTAGATGTTTGTAGCAGGTGGAGTTGGTAGACATTTTATACCACTAGAAACAACCTTAGCATCCTCAGCCCAAATCACTTGTAGTACTGCAGTCTGCCAGTCCCATTCAGCCAGCATGTCAATACTTACTGCTGATCTATAGTGTACCTCTAAGGTGTAATATCCTGGATTAAGGAGACCCATGTAAAATCCTGTAGCGGTTTTGTAGTGATGATTCCCCACATGTACTACTGACCCAGCATTAGCATAGTTGATGAGCAACTTGCTGTAGAATGCAGTGTTAGTACTTCCTAATGTTACCTGGTAGTGAACAAATGCTGTGTATGGCTTAGTAAGGTGTATAGTAGTAGTGAGAGTACTGATAGGTTGGTAGGTGTTAGTAGCTGGAAGACGCAGTCCATTACACTCAGTCTTCTTACTAAATATTCCTGGGACCACATTAATCACTGGAGTAGCACTGCAGATGTACTGGCAGCCAGCCATTGCCAACAAGAAAAACAATATTCTCATCTTTTTTCTATAGTCAACTGGTTCATTCAAAATAGCAGCCTTACAAGTGTGCAGCAGTGTTTGTGTACAGCTGTATTTATACTAGTCAGCCAATAGCTTGTGGTCTGTGGAACATTTCTTTCCTTCATGTTTTGGGGAAATGCTTTTATTTCACAGGAATGTTAACAGAGAAACCCATATGGTTTGATTTGAGGAAACATTGTATAGATGAGGAAACCCATATGGTTTGATTTGAGGAAACATTGTATAGATGAGGTGTGTATTGTTGTTGATTACTACACACGATCACACACATGTGTTCACTGTACCCTCGGTGGCTCTATAATTTGGTATGGATAAAGCAGCTGTTGTGGTTGTTGGTAAAGCTTGAGGATTTCCCAATTTGGTATAGATCATACCCTCATAGACAACATCAAAAGGATCCATGAACAGACGAGCTAGTTATATTTTCTCTTAATCACTACCACTCTGTGCACAGATACACATGTACATATGTGGGTTGTGGACCCACCCACTTTTTTCTGTGTGTTTTTAGTATTAGTTCAGACACATATCCTTATTTGGAAGATAAAGTACAGTTTGTGGTTAAATGCAGAGAAAGTTTTTCTTTTGTGTTAAGAATTTTTGTGGTATTCATCAAGGAAATGTTTTGTGGTTTTTTTGTAAGGAAATGTTTATACAGCTCAATGTCTCGTAGTTAGATTTAATAAATTAAACTGACGCTACAAATTTCTAAAGCTTTATACTGATTAGACTGCATGGGTGTCACATTTGAGTATAATTTTGCGTTTGAGGTATATTCACATTATGTACTGGAATATGCAACAACAAAATTTGATAGTCTTAATGTGTATGTACATAATATACTATTTTGGGTTTGTTTTGTTGTTTTTTTCAGCTGAGACACTGTTGAGGTTAGAGTCAACATTCGCTGAACTGCGACATGTTCTGCAAGTGCTTGAGGAAGAAAGTGATTTGATTGGTGGATTGGAGACTCGGGCAGCACTTCCACCGACTTGCTATGGCAACACTGAAGTGCTGAGTCAGCAAATGGACCACTTTCAGGTTAATGCTTTAATAGAGAAAAAAAATATTTGTGTTTAAAAGAGACCCCGTATAAGAAATTTGAGATTTTATATAATAAAAATCTTTGTTGAATGTCAATTCGTTTGCAAAAGGAAATGTAGTTAACTGAGCTAAACACAAATGTTCATTCTGTATGTGTTGAGCAACATTTTTTAAAAATTTTAAGCATGTTTGAATAGAACAGGGTTCGGCAATAGACAAGCAGTTTAACCCATTTTATAAAAGAAGGAATTTTAAGAACTTCTGTTGTCCTGTTTGAGGCATACTGTGTAGCTCCCGTGTTGTGTACGTACAAAGATTGTTGAAATTCAGTAACAGCCAGCAAACAGTTTAGCTTTTATTTGTATGTCTTTAGTATTGTAGGATTGTAGGTCTCTAGTATCAATTGTGTATTGATAAAATTGATTGGTTAAATTTATTTTAGACTATACTTGAGGAGACTGAGTCTCACAATGAGAAAGTCAGCTACCTTCATGGCTACCTTGAGTTTGTGGAAGAACATAGCCGTAAGGATGACCGAGAGCCTCGACAGGATGATATAAATGATGTAGTATCCCGTCATGCTAAACTGACAGAGCAGTGTACGAAGGTGGTGACTTTAGGCAGACAAGCACTGCCCATTTGGCAGGAATATAATGATACAACAGTGAGTCTCTCTGACTGGATGACTGAATGTGATCAGAAATTGTGTTCACCTGAATATCAATCTGGTAATGCTATAACGACAAAACAAAGCTTGGAAAACTCTAAAGTCAGTACTTGTGTTATAAGTACATATGCATTGTGTATTGAAGTTGTGGGATGATTTTGCAATGTTTAAAAGATGTCTCTAAGAATATCGCATTACACTGCAAGTTAACTTTTAATCTTGTTGCTAGACCAGTTTTTTTCACAATGTTTATAATTCTTTTCATTATTCCTGAAAGCTTTTTAAAATAACAGACATATAATTACACCTATGTAGGCACATACGGACTGACATATGTATATCACAAACAATGTTTTGTATTAATGTATGTAATGTACTTGATGTGATTACATAGTGTGCAAACAAAGGGTTGATCAACTACATATTGCTATAGTAATATTTGGTGTATACGTTTGTCACAGGTCCTGTTGGCTGATGTGGTTACACAACAGACACAAATGGATAACACTACAGGCCAGTCTAGTGCCCTAACCCCATTCTGTCTAACTGAGGATGACCAGCAATATCTTGCTAATAACACTACACAACATGTTGAGGACTATCAAGCATTGCTGGAGAACTGTCGAGTATGTGTTGGTGTGTATGCATACATGTTTGTGTGTTGTGTGTGTGTGTGTGTGTGTGTGTGTGTGTGTGTGTGTGTGTGTGTGTGCGTGTGTAGTGTGCGCGCGTGTGTAGTGTGCGCGCGTGTGTAGTGTGTGTGTGTGTTTAATAAATGATGGGATATTTTCTTTGTTCAAGTCCCTGTATAGCAAATTTCACCAATTTGAAAATCAGCCAATACATGTTAGCTACCACCTGCTTAATATGGCCTGTGAACTTCAACCTGAAGACCTGTGGATTAAAACAGTATTCACAAGAAATTCATGACTCAGGAAATAATTTAGGGGAAGAAAATAGATACAGCAAACCGGGACCACTCACTTAAAAGTGGAGATTCCTATGTGCTGTTCTAACTGGTACATACTCTATGTATGTAAAAACATTTTGTTACACAAAAGGAATTTAAAAGGCACTTACTGTGAGTTTTGCCCTCCTGCTAAGTGTTTCATCATATCTAGTCTTTCATGTATTAATGGTGCTTCAAGATGTTGTCTCTGCAGTTATCCTGCCCTGTTAAGTATAGCTCTGTATTAATTTCACTGTTTGTATTCACTTCAGGCAAGAGTTCTCCTGTTGGAACAAAGGGAGCTGACTTGGCAAAATTTTCCTGTTTCTGAAGCGACGGCAGTCCAAGAGATACTAGACAGTGTTGACAAAACTGTTGATGTTGAATTTGATGAAGTCACTTTGGCAGCAGATATGTACACCTTCCTGGAGCAATTAGAGGTGAATTACAAGAACACAAAAGCATGCTAGTACACACTACAGTATACACGCACACACCACGCTACAGTATACACGCACACACACACACACACACACACACACACACACACACACACACACACGCACACACACACACACGCACGCACACACGCACGCACACACACACACACACGCACACACACACCTCTCATAGTAAAGAGCAGAAGAAGCTAAATAAAGATGCTTGTGTAGCCATAAAGTTATTTGTGTAAAAGTGCTATGTACAACTGTATAAAGTGTATGCGTTGAGCTGGATCCTCAAAAACATTTAATAACTCATGGATCTAATTACACACGATCTTGAAATTCGGCTCATTTATAGCAGTTCTTGCCCCACTAAAATATTTTCGTTCAAACAAATGATGCAATATTTACAAAATTTTCACCATACATTTCCTATGGGGAAGCCATAAAATGCAGTATCCATTAAGACCCTTTCCCGAACTTGTAGTGGAGCCTAACCACACATGTCTGTTGTTGACATCTTTACTATTCATCTGGTTGGCTAAAATGTCAGTTTTCTTGAGAAAAAAAAATCCACTTTCCATTTTTAGCTGTTTTTCTGGATCCAGCTCAACTTGTACATACTGTAGTACACAGAAATCTCATCTTTGCTTGCATGTATTTGTAGTGTTCTACCATTAATATTATATTTGTGTATGTACATATTTGCCTTCATAATTGTGTATACGTGTATGTTGTCTGTGTGTTATGCCTCATTTACTTGCTAATTCCTTGCAGGAGTTAGAAGCAAAGCAAGCGGGTAATGAGGAGGCAGTCGCTGCCATTGACACATCAATGGACGATGCTGGACTACAACAAGCTTCGCAAGAAAATCCTGACATAAATAAAGAGAAAGACAGACTGCTTGGTGGGTTTGCTAACAGCAAAGCTCGACTAGCTGAAAAACTTGCTAAAGTCAAGGCACAAGTCAAGGCGGTATCTCAATTAGAGGCTGCTATTAATAATTTGGAGGAATGTATTCACCACCATAGAGCAATTGTGTTAGGAGACTTACCAGTTGGTCCCATATTAGAAGTGAAGCAAGAGAAAATGAAGAAGGCAGGAGTAAGTTGTTTGTTCAACATAAGTTCATTAAACATGTAGGTTATAAAGTCTGAATAAATTTATGGGGAGAAGGGTAAGACCAAGAGTTTAAATTTTTACTCTTGATTTACTCTTGGTAAGACAGATAAACAAGGGAGTCGTAAAGCAGTGCCTTTAAATTTTGAGGAAGTATGTAAATATCTTGGCTCTGCACAGATTATGAGGAATCACATTATATAACTAGATATTAGTATTTGTGTTTGCCATTGAAAATGTTATCAAGTTTTTATGTTACTGGACTGGACTAAGTCATAAATGATATCGTGATACACTGTAACAAGAACAATGTGTTATAGTTGCTGTTACCTTGGTAAGTATGATGCAACATCTTGTACCAAAAAAACATCATGGGTACAGCTAAGGCATACAATACTAGGTATTGACAACCAGCTACTATGAAATAAATCAGCATTCTTGTAATTAGAAAACAAAGTGGACAGGCAAGTCAGTTGATATGGACTAGTTATGAGTTATACAAGAGACATATTGCAATAGTAGTAGTTATCGCCCATCCCTAAATTAATGGACTTTTCTCTTTGAAAGTCTTCTAATGCAATCTGTTTTGCTCTAACTCTTGTGCTGTTTGTAATGTATGCAGCCATTATTAATTTTTACATTGTACATGGATTCAAATTTATACATATCACCTCCTTTTACAGGTACATTCCCAAGCAGAGTTGACATCAGCTGTACAAAACTTAAATGCTGCATTGGCACAATTTGATGATGCCATTCAGATTGGTGTTCCGCCAGACTTAAATCAGAGGGCAGAAAATTTAAAAGAAGCTTGTCCAGAAATATTAGAAGCTGGGGAACAGTGGCCTGCCAGGATTGACACTGCTGTTGCAAACTGGATAGATATTAAGGAGAAGATGGGCCAGTTGAATGGTTGGTTGTCTACAGCAGAAAGTGAATTTAACAGCATCCAAAGTATTCCCAAATTCCTTACCGACTTCCCAGCTCTGGAAGACAGATTTCAAGTATGTATAGTTTGTAACGCAACAAGGAGTTCAACAGCATTAATATACCAATGATGGGTCTCTGTTGGTTTGCTATATTTATTTGTAGCATTAGCTACGCAGTACGCAGTACATCATCATCCATCAATCTGGTAGCTGTAGGACTGTTTAAGTTCTTTCAGTAGCTTCTAAAGTTTTTAACAAAATGCAATGTTTGCCTATACTGTAATTTCCTCCACATTTTTTTTTCATGTTTTTCATCAACCCTGATAACTTAACACTTTGTGCATACAGTAACTGCCACCTATAAGTGTTACAAAGGCACACACTTGCATGTGTACGTCTTATATACATATGATTTTATCACTCGTTCACTGTGTATACATGTACACAGCTACATGCTGATAGTTTGCAAGATGAGAAAGAAGAGTATGATGGACTGATGGCTGCTGTTATGCTTCATGTAGAGGGCACAGAGGAAATTGTGGTGGCACAAAGAAGAAAAGTTGAGAAATTATCTCAACGATGGGATGCTCTCAACAGTGGACTGGGAGAGCTGGAGATTGCCATGGTACCATGGAAACAGCTACTGGACGCTCGAGAAAACTTGGAACAATTTTTGGCACCTTTGGAACAGTTGTACGAGGTGGAATTTGAAAAAGTTAAGCAGTCGCCACCTGGAAGTGATTTTAGTCCTTTTATTGTGCACTTCAAGGTAAACTATGACCATAAAATGTTTCCAGCAGTGTGTCTTTTTATTTGTTAAGTGCTGCTAATTTATGTATGCTTAGAGAATTGGCTTAATTATGGGTGTCCATTCAATCCTATGTCTTGTGTGCATATATACATACATATATACATGCACGTACACACACACACACACGCACGCACACACACGCATGCACACACATACCTACGTACGTACATACGTGTAGTAGTTGTAACACGGGCATGAAAGCTTTGCCTGATATGTATGCCCAACTGCCCAAAAGTGGAGGGCATACATATCAGGCAAAGCCCAAATTCCCTGTGTTACAGCTAATATGTAGCACTTCCCATCCGTATCAGGCTGATAGTCCACACGATCACCCAAACTTATGTGACTGCAACCACAGGATATATTATAAGCATACCTATAAATTTCATTATGGGCCAGCAGCTAGTACATTCTGGTTACGTTTGGTTATGACGAATGGACAAATCCTGGAGATATGACAGAGAATTTCGGTTATACGAGTTTAATCTTTTAATCAGTGCTATTGAATAATTTATGGCATAATTATATTGTTTACTAAAGGCCTAGATAGGTAAGCTTGTTTGTAGAGTGGTTACTCCATGCTGAGTGGTAACTTTGTGATGGGAGCGTGGTCCGTATTTGGAAACATGTGGAAACGATTGGTGAATAAACTATAGCACTAGTTCTCACCTTATCCCGACGTTTTTCAACTACTAGTTCTCACCTTATCCCGACGTTTTTCAACTCGTAACGAAATGCTCCGTCTAAGTTTCACAGCAGAATCCACTAACTAATCACATAAGTATTAATCAATCTGAATTTGGGTTCAACAATTTATATAATCACTACCCATGCAGATGTAACCCAGGCAGCTCCTTTGATTTGAGGTGTGAAGGTGTTACATACACACACACACACACACACACACACACACACACACACACACACACACACACACACACACACACACAAACACACACACACACAAACACACACACATACATACATACATACAAACATGCAAACAAACACACACACATACGTACATGCATGTGTACACATATGCGTACGTACGTTTAGGCATATATCATTACTGTAGGATTGTCTACGTAAGATGGACAGCAGTGAAAGCTTGTTATTAGACTTGCAGCAGAAAATGGCGGTTAGTCTCACTGAGGAGGTGTACAAAAAGCATGTTCCTGCTCGTAAACTGCACCAAATCTGTGAGCAGCTTATTGAACGATGGGATCAACTTAAGCAAGACTTCAATACAATACTACATCAAGTGCAAGATCAGGTACATAAATAATTTTGTGGCTGTCTATGTTAATTAGGTTACTGTGTTTCTCTTTGGTATGGTTGTACATACTTTTAGCTATGTGCAGCAATCTGAATTTGTATTATATATAATTCCCCAACAGTCAATACATCTTACTGGTACACTTAATTAACAACTATTGTGAAAAGTAGAAGATGTTTGTAATGCAAAAGGGTTTGTTGTTACACTCAAACACAGCTTAGTAGAATTGGAGGATATATACAATGATGGTATGCTAGCAAATAATTACATCAGTTGGGCTCATGTGCTTAGAGACAAATGTAGTCACAAATATGTAACATGTCAAGTGTTTGTGTATATGCATACTTATTTATATCAATGAAAGCACCTGTTCTAATGTATATCACAGGTTGATGAATGGGTTAAGAATGCTATAGAAAGTATTGACTCCCGTAAAGTTCTGGAAGAAGAGTAAGTTGTAACCAAATATTTTATAGTGTTTGTTCTGTTTAATTCCTTCACCTAACATATGCACATGGCAATGTTTGCAATAATGCAGGAATTTTGTTGTATTATGTATGTATGTTTTATTGCTTAGGATGGCACGAGTTAGAGAAGAGCTACAAGCTCAAAAAGAATATAGTGCACAACTGGAAAACAGGTTAGTGTATACTTCCCAGCTTCGTTACCTATATCATAAATCCGGACTGAAACTTCTAGTAATACAAAACAAGGTGGTATTTGGAATTTAGCCAAATGGATGGTTGTCTGTGTGCCCTATCACATGTGTACATAGAGTATTGTGCTCATGTTATATTCTTAATTTTTTAGTGGTTCTTAAAGGTCATGATTCGTAACTCACTGTACACTAAGTGGCAATCTTCACGTATTTGTCTACATGTTACCAGACAGTAGTCCCTCACTTGTACAACCCTCTTAATTGTTGACCTCATTCATGCACACTTAAACATTGTACACATGGTTATATGGGGTATAGGCTTTACAATAGCTGCACTCTCACGTATCAATGTTACAATCACATCATCTATGTGACTGTCTTAGTCAGAACCCACATGGTTCACACCAGTCACCAGAACTAACTTTGTTAAAACTCCACAAGTAACTACAGCTGCACTTATGCACAGCTATAACTTCACCAGTCTGTTTTCTCAGCTTGGTTTGTACCACCCTGTGGAGACATGTGAGGAAATGTTAGTGTTCTTTGCTTGAGGACATCTAGTACTAGCCCAATGCGGTGGGAACATTCAGATGGTCTCTGAATTTTTACAGATTTTGAACAGTTCATCTGGCTGTGTGCAATCTGGAAGGATTGTAATTGGTGTCTATGCCTTTGTGAGCTGCAACCAAGCAAATGCTTTAGAAGTTGTGATTTTTACAAACTGTATTACATGTAAACTATGCAGGTATTCCATTTACTAGTGCTTGTAAGGCCACTTCAACTATGTAATTGTTTTACTGACAAAATTATAGGGAATTGCATAGGAACAGATGCCTAAAAGTTAGTGACGGACAGCAATCAACTTAAAAAGCAAGTTAATAGCTAAATCAAGTTGTGCTTTGCTTTTTGAAAACATTTTTGCTGAAATAGAACGCACATTTAGAATCATTTATAACAGCAAATAGAAATACGTATTTTGTGACACAAAGTTTCATCCAGTTAGACCCATGTACTAAAACAATCAATTCAGTTGAAGTGGCCTTATAGTATTACGTAAGTACAACCGTAACTATATGCTGTTATACTTGTTGTAGGTACACTGTGCTACCCACTGATCCAGTAATGTCCGATGATTATTGCTGTCCGCTACTCATAATAATACTATGTATTACGTGGTTTTTATTTTTGCTCTGTTTCTTCACACTACTGGAGTATCAACATGAGAATCGAAATTTTTACTGTTACTCGCATGATTTTGTGGAGTTTCTATCATGTTTGATGAAGATGATATTCAATGGAGGCTTACTGCCATTGTAATACCATTAAACTTTGTCGTTAATTCACTCTGATGTTTACCTACATACATGCTAGGCTACTGATGTAGCTGTTAATTTTTAAAGGATTAGCTAATATATTTGTAGTTTCCTAAATAGTACAAGTTTTTCAGTTGTTTATTTGTACTAAATCAACAGGTATTGTTGTAGTTTTGTAACTGCTGCTGCTTTTTTAAAAATATAGAACTTTTTTATTATCGCATTATTTTATTGTATTATTCGTTTCTTTTTTTTCAAAACACATATTATTTTGCAACATATCTACATAGTAATAATTCTATAAAATTGTCTCAACATATGCATACCTATTGGTTTTGCACATTAAGCATATTATATAAACAGAAATAGTAGATTATTCTGCACAAGTATGCATGCATAAATGTATGTCCACCAGTGTGCTTTACAGGGTTGACAAGTGAGGGATTACTGATGGTACACAATATATTTGAGAGTAAAAGTTATTAAGTTCTAACCACATCAGATTCTGTGTAATAATCATAGTTGCAATGTGACATCATTAGTGTAAATTTATACTTAAGCTTGTATGTGTTTCATCCAGTCCTTTTAAGCACTATTTGATAGCAACCTTGATTTTTTCATAATATGTTAACATCCATGTCCCTGAAAACGCTTTGAACCATTCTAAGCTGTTTCCCATCCACCATAATTATGCGTCTTTTTAACAAATTGATTATTTGTATATCTTTTATTATTTCCATTATTTTGTAATATGTCAGTATGCCTTTTTTTACAAGCTTTCATGACTTGTATAACATTTTATTGTACCCAGTTTGAAAAGCTGCCACCTCTTTAAATGGACTGCCCACCAATGTGCAAAATATAATTGGATGGTGGATGGGAAATAGAGTAATTTATTTGGTTTGGCCTTGTCCGAAAAATCATTTCACAAAGTGGATAAAATTGCAAAGGTTCATTGTATTTATGACAGTTAAGTTGCTCCTATTTAAAGTGGGTGCATGCAATTGTGAAGTTCTTTAGCTGCAAAAATTGGTGTAATTTACATAATGTTTCAAGATTAATTAATTTACAACTAATGGGGATCATCCATAATGTTCAACACATGCAGAGAGTACTTGTTGCTCATCTCCTACCCAGTATAAAAAATATTGATGTTGTACTGTAGGATGTGTATGAATAATCATTGGTTTTCCAGTGTGTCTACCTGTTTCATCCTCTGATTTATTGGAACGTAGACATTGACAGAATACTGAAAACACTGTGTATCGAAAATAACAATGCATTTGAAAATATGTATTTATTTATAATTTATCAGAAATAGCTAGCTAGCTACAATTATATCTTAGAAGTGATCAAAAGTTTAAGTGCACGTTTTCTACTTTATCAGTTAGCTGTAGGCCTCAGGTACAGGGCCACTAAAGTGATGCCACGAGCTAGTCTTGGAGCCTAAGAGCTTGAGAAAATAGCCCGAGTGAAATTATATATAGCAAATATCTAGAAGAGCTGATAAAAGCCAACTAGTCAAGGCTCAATCTGCAGCCACTGTATTAAGGCCAAAGCCTGCCAATCAACGTGCATGGTTCCAGCTACAAAAGAGGAAGAGGTATATATATGGCTAGACATGATTCTACCAAAGCTAGATGAGCCAATATCTAAACTGAACAAATTAAATTCTATTGTACGTGATCAATGCAACTACTGTTAGCTTCCTCCAATTAACCTCATGTTTACAGTGCAGCACAGTAAAGAGGAACTGTTTCAAAAAAAAATTTTTTTTTAACTTACAATCAAGTGCTCCTTTTCAAAAACTTAACCATTTTTAAAAATTTTTCAATATCATTCAAACTCCACTATAAGCATAAACAATCTAACCAAACACTATAGTGTTAAATGAATTGTTTCATTTTGACAGTGCTGATGGTCTTACATTTATAAAATTGTACAGGTGAATTTACCCCCTTCTCTCCTAGTCTACTCTCCATACTCTTGTAAAATCCTGAAAATAATGGATGATCCCTAAGCAAATGTAATTAATAACACTGAGCATGACCGAATGAGTTATATTTGATACTGTACTATATTTAAAAGTACACATAGCAGCTATAATAATTGTTATTCTGTGTAATAATGCACTCTTGCTGCATTGTATACATCAGGTTTTCAGCCTTGCCGGACTCGCCAGTGATATCAGAGAGTGGAGTACCACTTTGGCTACTCCTCATCATCTTCATACTCCTTACGATATTGTTCATCCTCTATGGACTTAACGAACACTGTAATTGTGGAGGTGGTAACTTGCTGCCAATGTCAAACTACGACCAAGATGTACATATCCCCATGAAATTGTAATTCATTTATATAATTTTGTAGATTTTGTATAATATAGGCAGTTCTCAGCCATGCAATCATTTCATTGTATTTATAGAAACAGTTTATTGTAGTTTATGATCATCTTTTGTACATTCATATCTGTACATAACTTTATCACTGATCATGTGCAGCTTCTTTATATTGATATTAAAAAATTTTCCGTCCAACTATATTATCTTGTGTAATCTTAATTTTTTTCAAGGAGCTAAGGTTTCAGTTAACAGTAGAATTGTACACCCGGGGTCCTGAACCAGTGTTGAGTGTAGTACATGGACTATGGCTATTGTTTACAGGCATGTAGCACATATAATGGGACAATAAGCAAGATAATAAGATTATCACAAAACATACACCTGTACTGTAATTGTGGCAGATTTCATTATTGTGATTAGTAAATTACCAATAATAAAGCAGTCATTTTAACTCGGCAGGAAACACTGATTAATAAAAATGGTCAGTTCTTGTTAAAAGCATAATTTTTTCAAGGTATAGTTGGCTTAAGCCGATAATATTATACAGCTGGTTTTACTGAATTAATTTGTCAGAAGACATTAATGATTTCTAATCCTTGACATTCCTTGTGAAAATTAAGGAATTTGTACAGATAAAGGTGAACCTGTATTCTTGCTCATGCATGCATAGCTGGTTTTCTTGCCAAACAGATATTGGCTGCTGTGATCCAGCTATGTTGGTTGGTCTGAGTTAATGTGTTGCAATTGCCATTGAATAATGACACCTGAACATGCAGGAGCAATAGATCAGAGTAAAAAAATTTTTTTAAACTTCAAATTCCTTTTAGCTATTTCACCTGCAAAGAGACAATACTTTGTGATTTGGTGCATTGTTACATAAACAGTGATCCTCAATGTACAAATTCTCAGTTAAAGTCTCCAGGCAATCATACACTAGAGTTGGCATGCATGCATGTCAAGAGACGCTTTTTGATTCTGTTGACTTGTACTTACGTGTTGTTTTGTATTGTCTTTGTAATAGTGTATAGTCCCTGTTAAAAGCAGAGACAATTAACACAGTACTGTAAACATCGTATGGACTACCTATACTTTGATAATGAATCGTGTTCCAGAAACCAGCTGCAGGTGGATCATACCTGACATTCAGGGCTGCCGAGGGGGGAGTGGGGCAATTTTCCCTGGGCTCCAGGTCCCAAAGCTACATTAACTGTAGTTATAGGGCCCCACATTCTTGATTTGCCCAGGGCCCCCTAAATTTTCTTGGATTCTCTTGGGAGGCCCTGCTGACATCAGTAGTGGTGTGAATTGCAAGGATTTTGTTAGCTAGATAACTACTCTACATGTCAAAGTACATAAAGTGATTTCTACCGATGTATTATGAATCTAACTGTTTTTAGCAACTCTGATAAAGCACGTGGTCAACCATTTTTGCACTTACTTTTGTCACAGCACATAACAATCCTTAACAAATAACTGCAGGTTTGGATGTTTAGATATACCTTTTCAAACAACTTTATGTAACAACTTTAAACAGGCTGTAGGACCAGGTGTCCTACAGACCTTCAGCACTTGTGCTGTAAAGTCTTAATAATTATGTATACTGTATGGGATAATGACAATTATGAATCTTGTTCAAGAAAAATTAGAAAATAGCATGGTGAGAGATAATATAGCTATACCAGGCTTCAGGCTACATACGAATGTGTATAGATTTCATTATAATCAGCTGCAGTTAGATTAAGCCAGCTTAGTAATAAAGATGCCTGCACATCAATCGTCTCATATTATTCATGAGAAGCTAATTTTTCATTCTCTGATAGAGCAGTCATTAGTACTGAATTACATGATAAACTTCAGTATGTAACTGGTCACCATTGTATGCACACCTTTATTGTTTCAGCAATCAGAGTATTCAAGGAAAGTATATAGTTTGGTAAGGCCTACACTGTCAAAAAGTCATGGTAAAGCCACACATATGCATCTTTCAGTACTACATACTTAGGTCACACCTATTTGAAAAGTTGTTGCTTGGACCTGACCGACCCAATTTTGTACAGATCATTAAGAAAAGAATAAGATCATGTGACACCTAGAAATCATAATTCGCAGTTGTCGTACAATGATCAAGATACTCTAATAAAATGGCCAGTGGGTGAAATTTTGATCTCAATAATGGTTATCTGTAGGTGTAGATCACTAAAATCTAGTGTTCTGGTTAAGAAAATCTACATTATATACCAAAGTAAAACTTCAGTGCCATCTACAGCTCATTGAGCCATGTATATAACTACTAACTGTGTTTATTACCTTTTATTATAGTTATGTGGCTTACAACAGCAAGGGATCTGACATGTCTGCATACTGTATAAATGTTTTTCTTTAAATCTAACTTCTGCTGATCTATTTTGAAATAATACAGTTTGTAACCAGTTTGTAATACAGTTTATAACACAATACAATACAGTTTTGTAATACAATACAGTTTGTAACCAGAAATCATGAACATTTCTAAAACTACGTAGCTGTCTTTTTATTCTATTGTTTTGCTTACCAACCAACCCATTTTGTTCTCTGAGCAAACAACTTTTCAAAGAGATATGGCCTTAGCTAGTATTATGTTCTCTTGATTACTAACACCAAAGACTAGAGGATGTAGATGTGTAGAATAGTTTTGTATTAAAACAAGAAAACTTATACAAAGGACCAAGCCCTGTTTGTAGCTCCATAACTTGGAATCATCCATTAGTGTATGCATAAGTGCAGTCACTTATTCACTATAATAGATGCATATATACCTGTTATCCGATGGTAGTACCTAAAAATTCAATATAATGGCTGTAAAAAAGAATTTGTACTTGAATACAATTACCCCACTGAACTCTAGAGGGATTGGCATGTGATCACCACCAAGCTAACAACAAATTAACTAATAATATTACATGCCAATTCTTTTGAATGGCTGCATTCCAGCAGTACTACAGTAGTGCTCGCGCAGCTGGTAAGTTAATAATCTGTAACTACTTCCCCAAAATTATTAGTCACATGCAGTACTTCAGACCATTCAGTAAACCATATGTTTGAGGTCCATAATATATGTGACCATTAAATTACACAGGGGATATTTTTCGATCACATGAGAACTGCACAATATTTACAATTGATCATAGAATTATCATTTCTCAGTTGAAGAATTTGTTGATTTGACAACATCCATAGTACTGTACATATAGCACTAATCATTGAAGCCCAAAGTATTCTTAGGCTATTCACCTCACACACAAGTTACATGTTATAATTATATTAGTCACAAGTTGTGAATACTCTCAGACCACAACCATCTTGCTGATACTTATGTATACTAGTAAACAATCTCAGGGAGAGTAGTCAGAATTACTAAAAATAGATATCAACAAAATCCATTTAACTACAGTTTATAAATATAACTAAATCTTTGAGACACAACAGTCCAAAATGACAGGACCCAAGACACAAACTAAATGAATAGCTTGAATATATACTAATGTAATTACATTCATCAGGTTTCAGTGACAAGAACAAGATGATAGTGACTGATATCATTATCACTGTCTCACACAAGAATCTGTCAACAAGGCAATAATATTATGCCTTTAAATGATTACTTGATGAATCACATGTTATGGCTACACACAGACAAAGAGTGTTGCATAAATAGTATAAATTGTAAACCATTAGCAAAATATTTCACTCATACGTATGTAGCTAATTATTTATGTATACATGTGGTATTTAGTCATCAATTTATATAAATCGGCAAACTGTGCATTATCACAAACAAATTTAATTAAAAGTAATTTTTTTACAATAATAAACTAAATCTTGAGGTATAAATGCACACAGATTTTAGTTTACAAACTATAAATCGTACCGCCAGGACGCATGTTTACACTGGGACAAATTTGGAACATACTATGAAGCATAATTCCACAGACAATGCACTAGAAAGTCCTACACACGAAGATAACACATTAAGTCTCTTGATTTTCTATCAAGAGTATTCTGGTGCTGCCGAGATGTGACCTGTTATGTGATTTGGTATAACAAAATGGTACAAGCCACATATTGACCACACAGAGGTTACATAAACAGTGACATGTGATTGCTAATATTATTGCTTCCTCAGCTTAAGAATTTGTTAACCGACAAAAATTAACAACACAATTAAGGCTATAAGTGCTCTGTACTGGATGCAACTTACCCCATGCCAAGGCCACACATAATAAACCTGAAGCTGCATTGTTTCTAGTACGTAAATGTATACATTTAAATAGCATCCGTAGTTTGTGATAAAGCATCTACACGCATGCTTAGAATACAGAATATACTTCCAAGAATCAGGAGACCATTTCATATGTATATGTACACTGTAAGTACATTAAACTGTTTAACTTTACATTTAGTGGAAATATTCATGTGTTATTGTGTTTAGCAACACCACCAAAAGTTGGAATTTTCAAATAAGTGTCACTTCACTACTGGGATTGTACCTCATGAAAAAGTAATGAAAATTTTTGAAATATCCATGAAAACTTCAAATTTCATGGGCTCCATGAAATTGAACATCTCTCATGAAAATCCAGTAAACCACACATGAAATAAAACCATGAAAAAATCATGAAAAAATCATTTCATAGGGTTTTCACAGCATGGTTCTTTTAATGCATGCCTTTTTTATGACATCTTTTCATTGGTATTTCATTGGTGAGGTTCACTTTCATGGGTAGGCATCCCATGAAATTTGAAGAATTCACTGGTATTTTAAAATCTTCACAGTCTTCATAGTGCTTCCATAACATTATGGTAATTCTCCTGTAATATCATCACTACTGCATGCGCTGTGTTATCCATCTCTAATTATATTGGTGCCGATAATTTTTTATGTACGTAGATTATCACTGTCATCAGTACATAGTATAATGTAATCACTTTACCAGTTTGGATGATAATACACAAGTCATGATCTACACATAACAGGTTTCATTGATATTCGTACGTAATATTTTTTTAGGCCCCTCAATGATGGTGATTGGTAGCTTCATTACTCAACAAGACAATCAAGCGATCATGATGTAGCTACTGCGATAATTCACATTATTTTTAGATTACATGTTCTATATATACCTGTTTGACAAAATGCATTTACACTTTGCAATACATTGTATGAAGAGTAACTGATGATTCTTATAACTCTTGCATGCATGTGGTGACAGCCCTAGATGCTGAAGATACCTTAATATTTCATCTTTCCTAACTGGCCTCACAGTAAATGTACGCACTAATCACTTAATGTGTGTGTTGCTCAGACTCTCAAAAGTCATCACTTTAAACTTCAAAGGGAGCAAAATTCCACAGACTAGTGTTGTAGTGATGCACCGATTAATCGGTAAATAATTAGCTGATTAATTTTACTGACCCTGATGGTATTGTTTTCATAAGAAAAGACAAAAATGAAGTGTAAAAGTGGCAATTTTACAAAATATGTGTAAAGTTGTGGTAAACATAAACATCGGATCGGTTATCGGTATCGACCATTGTATGATTTTCAATATCAGCTAATCGGATAATCAGCAAAATCTCTTATCGGTGCATCACTACCACAGACAATGGACTAGAAAGTCCTATACATGTAAAATAATACTTTGTGATTGGGTGAATTTTATCTTGACAATAAAAGTGGTACAAATTGCACCACACTGGAACATGTCCATGTAGCAGACATGGTAATCCTAAGGCTGTAGCACATGTTGTTGTAGACCTTCAGTGCTGGTCACTGTAAAGTGTTAATAATAATAATAATAATAATATTTGACCACACACAAGTTATAGAAACATATTCACAGTGAGATGTAATAGCTAATAGTATTGCTTACTCAGCTCAAGAAATAAGAATTTGTCTAACTGACACAATTAACAACACAATTAAGGCTATACATACTCTGTACTGAATGCAACTTACCCCATGCCAAGGCCACAAATAATAAACCTGAAGCTGCATTGTTTCTAAGTATGCAAATGTATACATATGAATAGCATCTGTAGTTTGTGAATACATGTATGCTTAGAATGTAGAATAGTGAAATTTACTTACCAGAAGGAGACCATTTATATGTACACTGTAACTACATTAAGCTGTACAATTTTTCTGATGGGGATTGGTAGTATAATCACTGTACCACAAAAATTTGTCAACAAGACAATCAAGTGATCACAATGTAGCTACTACGATAGTTCACATTTTAAGTTTATAGATTACATGTTCTACCTGTTTTGACAAGATGCATTTGCACTTTGTATCAAGTACACTGTATGAGGAATAGCTGATGATTCTTATAACACTCGCATGCATGTGCAGTTGTTAAATAAACTATGTATAGCCTATAGCTATCCATAGGAAGAGTAGGATATGAGCTATGAGTACATAGTACTAATCTAATCATATTTGGTGTATTTATTATTGATAGAGCATTACATTAGGCACTAAGCCACAATATTTGTGTAAATCAAGCTCGTTTTTCTATACATGAAAGCAAAAAAAAAATGTAATCTTACTGGCCTCAGTAAGCAATGGCAATTATCATATTCTGCTAGCTGATATATACATTTGTGAAGCCTCGGTTGTTAAAGCAGAGAACTTTGGTATTGAAATCTGGTTCTTGTGCTGCTGTTGTTTCTGTTGTGATGTAGCAGTAGATGGATTTACTAGACATATATCTGAAAATAAATAGAAAACAGAGAATGAATTATTAATGCAGCTATGTGAGGGTGGAAGTAAGTGACATTAGTATCAGCTAAATCCATGCCACAACAATGACATATTGGAACAGCACATTCAGCACTACAAGCATGATCAAATTATGATGTACCCTCATCTCAATCACAGCAAAAATAGTATTCCAATACTACCTATCCTAACCCCATCTTTATTCAGTATTGGAACAACTATTTTAAAAAACTCCCTATAACGAGACAAAACGACCCTCAAATCTATAAATGACTCTAATGTTATTCACTATTGAGTGCTGTGGTCTGTTTTTGTTTGAGCCAAGGTAGAATTTTTGGACTATTAGTTCCAACACCAAAACATAGACGGAATAAATACAGTCAGTATTTGTGTATGAATTATGCTGTGAATGTAGGTATGCTATTAGACACATACATATAACAAAAACACCTAAATTTGTTATAAAATCATAAAGCAAATACTGCTGCTTCAGTATTTATGGCAATCTTCAGCAGCAGTGAGTAAAGAATATTACCTTGTTTTTGATTATATTGTCTAGCTCCAAGGTGCTTAGAAACCGCAAAGAACATGCTGAACAATATTCTATCACTGTGGTGTTTCATAGCACTGATCCTCACTAAGGAGATGGTGATGGCTGATGATGACCATTGTACAGATTTTCAGTTCAAGTCTCCATTTCTTCCTGGGGAGTCTTGTGAGGGAATATACAACAAGAATCCAGAGAGTCACACTAAATCAGGATATTACTCGATCCTTAGTAGAGAATATTGTGGGATGACGTATACTGGATCATCTTGTGAGGACATCTACAATAATAATCCTGAAACTGGTGACAAGTCAGGATATTATCATATTAATGACAAATGGGTTTACTGTAACATGAAAGAAATTGCTGCTTCCATGAATAGTTTCATCTCCTCATGTGCTGGTGTAGGAGGAAGGTGGAGAAAAATAGCTAGCTTTAATATTACAGCAGGAGATGACTGTCCTACAGGCTGGATGAATGGAACAGTTTCTGGTGTAAGCTTCTGCCAGAAGTCTTTAAACGGATCAGGCTGTAATTCTACTATCTTTCCTGTTAATGGCATTAAATATCAGAAAGTGTGTGGTAGGGCTAAAGGATATCAGAAAGGACATCCATGGGGTGGATGTTTTGCTTACAGAAGCAAAGACAAAAGAATGGATGGGCTTTATGTTGATGGATTATCAATCACGTACTTGTACAATGGGTCATGTCATCACATTTGGACATATGCAACTGGGGCCTATGATAACCATACTTACAGTGGAAATTGTCCATGTGCTAGTGATAGTGGGAGAGCTCCTCCATTCTTTGTAGGTGATGACTACTACTGTGAGTCAGGACGTGGTAGTACAGATGATCATGATGAGTACTATTTTGATGATCCATTGTGGGACGGATCTGGTTGCATCACTAGCAATTGCTGTACAAATCCTATACAGCCATGGTTCTACCGAGAGTTGAATGAAACAACTACTAGAGATATAGAAGTTAGACTATGTGATACTAGGGCTTTTCCTGATGGATTCACAATGATTGATCAAATGGAAATTTACATCCAATGATCCATGTTACCATTTTTTTGTTAAAAGAAAGCACTTGCATAAAGTACTTATAGAACTTGTGATTTGCTCACAACATAAGTATTATAGTAGTCATGTTTCCTTTTATATACCCAATTTTAATTGATTGTGTAAAATACATTATATTATAAATAGTTAGATGTTGGGATGTTAGTATAAGCGTAATACGATATGCAACGGTCAAGAAAATTACAGCTAAATTGAATGCATCTGTAAGGTAGATTTAAACAGATTCTTTCCATAATGGATACTTGAAAGTTTTAGAGCACTGTATATGTGTAGTTCATTTTGTATATATTGAACAGCCTAAAGATGTACAATGATTTTGTGTATATCTGACAAAGGGACAATAGGACAGTCATGTTATACGTACATGATGCATACTTACATCAGCCAAGTACAGGTATAATATTTCAGATCATGTCATGAATCAATTTTATGTACCATGTCAACCACAAGGTAAACACTCTCAATTATCAGGTTATATATGTATAATAATTATAAAAATATGGAAATTACGTCACTGGATTTGCAAAAAGGAGTCTTCCACACACATTAAATTCCATGAACTTGGAAGACCATAGCTTAGTTTTCAAGATAGCTACACACAAACCTGAAAATTTCTCCACCCATTAAGCTATGCATGTTGGTGCTCACTACTATACAGATTTCAAGGCAATAAATAACCTTTTCCAATTCTTTATTATCAAAAGTGGTAAATTGGCAGTGTATAGAAGAACCACACTTAGTGTTGATGTGTAGAGCAGTGCATACTACAACATGTACTAGTATTATATTATCTGTATGTGCTATAGTGTAATATGGTGACTGTAAAATATTTCTTAGGGATAACGTACAATGATTATTTCTTTCGTAGGTTCAAGTCAGAGGCGTAATAACCAGTTTCTGATAGTAACAAATACTGAATGCAGGTGACATTACTGTTCTACATACTAAATAAATTGTGTAGAAGTATAAAAGTATCATATATTTGTCCAGAGAGGAAGCCCAGCTCAGGTTATTAAGTATATCCATACATCCATGCCAGAACTTACATCAAATTTTCTTTTCTTGCCATCACTTCTAAATCTTGTTAAGGTTGATCATTAGAACATTATCATTGTGTATAATTTTATTGCTGCAGTCATTAATGTTGTCTAAATATACGAACATCATAATTTATATAACAGCCTCAGCTATCAGGTTTCATTGGTTATAATACTCGTCAATCCAGAATTGATGTGATCATTATTTGTGGTTCTGTGCAGACTAATAGCTATCACAAGATAATCTTCAACATGTGTATACTCAAACAGCTCCATATATATGGACCCCATAGTGACTTCTGTAACTATATACCCACAATACTGTTCCACTACTCTGCCTAGATATGAACAGCAAAAACCATCTGGCTTTCAATCACTGAGGTAAATCTTGAGGTACACACACATACAGATTAAATATAGTCTATCAAACTATAAGGTGTACCACCAGGACACATGTTTACACTTGGAACATATTAGCATGATTGTTTTCTCAGTATTAGCTATGTACTGTAGCAGCCATAATACTAATAAGCTACATTTGTAACAGTCACTTTAAACCTCAAAGGAAGCAAAATTCCACAGGCAATGCACCAGAAAGTCCTACACACAAAGATAGCACATTAAGCCTCTTGATTTTCTATGAAGAGTATTCTGGTGCTGAGATGTGACCTGTTATATGAGTTGGTGTAGCAAAGTGGTACAAATTGCACCACATGTCCATGTAATAGATCTGACATACTGGACCACACACAGGTTAGCTGCATTAACATACCAGTGTGATTGCCTAATATTATTGCTTTCTCAGTTTAAGAATTTGTTTAACTGACATAAATTAACTACACAATTAAGGCTATATGTGCTCTATAATAGATGCAATCTACCTCATGCCAAGCTAGGCCACACAAGAATAAACCTGTAAAACACTAAAAAAATTGATGCTATTCAAATATATACAATTGAATAGCATCCTCAATTTGTGAATAATCATCTACATTTACGTATATGCATGCATGTTTAGAATGAAGAGTATAGTAAATCTATATACTTCCCAGAAGGATACCATTTCATTATACATATGTACACTGTAGCTAACTACATGTATACATTAAACTGCATAACTTTTCTTTCAGTTGAAAATTCATGTCGCGCGCAATACTTCTAAAAGTTGGAATTTTCAAGTACGTACTTGTACTGTGTTATTCATCTTGTGATACTGAAAAATTATTATGACTGTCATCAGTATAATGTAATCACTTTGCCAGTTTTGGATGATAATATGTAAATCATGATCTACACATGAAAGGTTTCAGTGACATTCGTACATAATATTTTTTTCCAGCACCATTTCAAAATGATGATGGTGATTGGCAGCATAATCACTGTCTCACAAAAAATTGTCAACAAGACAATATATAAAGTGATCATGATGTAGCTACTATGGTCACACACATTTTAATTTCATGGAATACAAGTTATACCTGTTTGAAAAAATGTATTTTTGCATTTTGTACTACATTGTACAAAAATTGAATAACTGATAATTCTTGAACATGCATGTACAGTTATTAAATAAACTACGTGTAGCTATCCACAGAAAATGTATAAAAGAATTGCTGAAAAGTAAAGTAGGAAAAAGAAGTACAAAGCAAAAAAAAAAAAAAAAAAAATTGAACCTTAATGGCATATATACCTACAAGTACACAGAAAAATTTGGAATTTTCAACTAGAGTAGGGACCATAACACATTGATAAAAAGTACTGAAACAAGCTGGAGTAGTATATACACAATATTAAATCACAGTAAAACAATAAGAAGTGTTATATCACTACTGTACATTTCCAATATGGTATCTTGAGCACAGTAGGGATATAACACTTCTTATTGTTTTACTGTGATTTAATATCATGCACTACTCCAACTTGTTTCAGTACTTTTTATTGATATGCTATGGTAGTTCAAAATTTCAAATTTTTCTGTGTACTTGTTTGTTAACTTTTTTGAAAATATTATTATCAAGGGGTAGGTAATGACCCGAAATTTCGTAGATCACTTCTGAAATTATTTCTGAAAGATGAAATATTGCCTGAAATTTGTGCAGTTTGAAAGATGAAATTTAATGATCAAAAAGATGCAACGAAAATTTATGGAGTCTAACTTTTACGGATTACTAATTTAAAATTACTGAATTTTACGGAGATATTTGAACTGAAATTTGTCTTGAAAGATGAAATATGGCAGTCATATTTCTGAAAGATGAAATATGGGCAGTCAACTTAGAAATTTTGTAGACGATTTTGGCTCGTTACCTATATAGCTACCCCTTGATTATTATTCCCAAGTGCCCATCTATCACCATCCTAGAATTAACCTGCCCTCTGGACTCCAGTCAGCATATTCAGGCTGCCCGCGATAGAAAGCAGAATAAAGTGGAGTATATCCAATTGTTAGCTGAATTTGACCGCCGGTCTAAACATCTCTAACTATTATGACACAATTGAGATATCTGTCCTAGGTCATTACCAACCATCCACAGTCACGAATCTGCTGAATTTATTAACTTTTGTCCATCCTGTAGTGAAACCATCAAGGTCAGCCATCAAGAAACTTCTAGATACTGCCAGTATGTTGGCATCCAGGAGAATATTCTTGGCGAAGGACTGTAGGAAGTGGAACCCTAATTAAGTAACATCCATATAATTGTATTTTTTTGGGGATTTTCCCTTGCCGTTCCCACATTAGTTCCATTTGTGGTCCTTTTTGTGGTCGCATGTTGACCGAGGGCCTACATGCGTATTTATTTGTACATAATTTATTTTCATCATTTGTGATGGTTTCTCTCTCATGACTGATGAACCCACGCATACAAGCCCGTAGCCGGGGGGGGGGGGGTTCGAGGGGTGCTGAAGAACCGCCCTGTTGGAAAAAAGGTCCACAATTTTAGCAAAAAGGTCCATAATTTAACCAAAAAAGTCCACAATTTTAGTATACAAGTCCTAATTTTCAGGAGCAAAAGTCCATTAGCTACAGTTTACTAGATACCACTAATAAGAAGCTAAATTAAGTGTTCCGAGTAACTCATTCAGTGCTTGTATTAAATGCAATGCAAGATCGAGATACTCTAATAGAGCAGTCAGTCACTCTAATAGAACAATCACTCTAAGAGAACAGTCACGGTTACTTAAAAGCTACATGTAGATTATCTAAACCAAGCTTTCATTAATTTGGTGGACAAGCCCCCTCCATGCAAAGCCCACGAATAGCATCCATGCTTCAACTCCATGCACACTCTTTGTTCTGCTCCACTTCCCCTGTCGATCATGGCAGAGTGCTCAATCTTTCCCATTCTTATTCACTGTGACATTGTATAAGAATTTGAATGTCACAGTGAATAAGAATGGGAAAGATTGAGCACTCTGCCATGATTAACAGGGGCAGTGGAGCAGAACAAAGACTAGTATATTTAGACACATGTATGTGCAAATGGTATAATTACAGTGTAGCAGTAGAGATATTTTTCCAGATATCATCCATACAGCTAAAAAAAAAAAAAAAAAAAGTTGGTCTTCAGTTATTTTTATTGATTGAAATGCCACTAAATTCAACCTTTTAGTATCTATTTTCAAAAATTTCCTGGTGGGGGGCTTATATTAGTTTTACCTAACCAATACTGCCTCATTGTTGTGAGGAAAAATTGAGGCTGGTTTTTGGGTAATTTTATGTTGTGGGCCATGCCTACTCCTTTGTGGTCCCTACTATACAGTGCTATCATACTGTATGATGAGTATTTATGACATACTAGTTATGGGTTGTATGCAGTACTCATATAGGTGATTCTAAGGGGGAGCCAGGGGGGCCATGGCCCCCCTGCTGAAAACAACTTTTTAAAAGTCTTGGGGGAAAGGTTGCAGCATAGATTGGTATCGTTATTTTTAGCATATTTCATGTTTTTATAGGCTGTTTTCAAGCCTTCAAATTGCAAAAATCCTGCAGCTTCTGAAGGTTGCACCCCCAGACTCCCCTGAAATTCTACTTTATTTTACAGCCAAACAACAATAGTCATACTGTTCCCTACTTGGTTGACCCCTGTAGGTCAGGTCTAGAATCACCACTGGCAGTACTACAAGTGTAATCTAAGCATTTTTGGGACTCAATTGGGAGCACGTATATTATTGATAAAGCATTATAATTCACTAAACCACAATTTTTGAGCACTAAAATCAAGTTTTTTCTATACATCAAAGCAAACAAAAATTAAATCTTACTGGCCTCAGTAAGCAACGAGAATTATCATAATTATTGTACTACTAACTGATGCATTTGTGAAGCCTTGGTTGTTAAAGCAGAGAACTTTGATATGAAGTGTGGTTCTTGTGCTGCTGCTGTTTCTGTTGCAATGTAGCAGTCAATGCAATTTCTCATAATTTTATACGTAAAGGTTATTTTAGAAAACAGTGAATTGAGTTATTAATGCAGCTACATGAGGGTAGAAGTAAGTGTCATTAACTGAATGCATGCCACAACATTGGCATATCAGAACAGCACATTCAGTACTTCAAGTATGACCAAATTATGATGTACTCTCTTCTCAATGTAGGGTACTATTGGACACATATGACAGACACACCTATTTGCGTCTGCTATAAAAGTCACAAAGCAAATACTGCTATTTCAGTTTATGGACGCCACAGCGATAGAATATTGTTCAGTATTTTCTTTGCAGTTTCTAAGCACCTTGGAACTAGAGAATAATCAAAAGCAAGGTATTACTTGCTCATTGCTGCTGAAGTTGGATCCAGAGTTTGGAAAGAGGGGGGGAGCACCTTGCTGAAAAACAGTTGAAGACCAAAAAAAAAAGAAAAGGTCACAACAATAATAGCTAGTTATTTACCAAATATATCACGTCTGTTATGTAAAATAAAATCCTATTTATAGCTTCATAGGTAAGCTATACACTGCCTCATGAACATTGTGACTGCTTTATTAGAGTAATCGACTGCTCTATTAGAGTATCTCGATCTTGTATGCAATTTCTTGAAGGGAGGGGGGGGGGCATTTGCCCCAAATGCTCCATCCTGGATCCGCCATTGCTGATGATGACCATTGTACAGATTTTCAGTTCAAGTCTCCATTTCTTCCTGGGGAGTCTTGTGAGGGAATATACAACAAGAATCCAGAGAGCCACACTAAATCAGGATATTACTGGATCCTGCATGAGTAGAGAATATTGTGGGATGACTTATACTGGATCATCTTGTGAGGATATCTACAACAGTAATCCTGAAACTGGTGACAAGTCAGGATATTATCGTATTAATGAAAAATAGACTTATTGTGACATGAAAGAAATTGCTGCTGGCTCCACATATGATTTGATTTCCTCATGTGCTGGAAAGTGGAGAAAAATAGCTAGCTATAATATCACAGCAGGAGATGACTGTCCTATTGGCTGGATGAATGCCACAGTTTCTGGTGTAAGCTTCTGCCAGATGGAGCAGGCTGTAATTCTACTATATTTCCTGTTAATGGTATTAAATACCAGAACGTGTGTGGTAGAGCTAAAGGATATCAAAAAGGACATCAATAGCAGGGGCGGATCTAGGATTTATAAAAGGGGGGGCTAATTCAAGGTACTAGTCTCTTGGGCGGAGGTGTGCACACCTCCCAGCACTGGAACTAGGGGGGTCTGGGAGCATGCCCCCCCCCCCAGGAAAGTTTTGAAATATAGATGCTAAAATACTGCAATTTGGAGGCATTTTCACATAAAATGCATATTTCTGCCTGTAGATATTTTATATACTGCCTTTAGATATGTATGGCTCTCTGCAGCATTTGCTAATGGAAAGGTTTGGGTAGGTTCAGACAACCAAGCACATGATGCACCCTCTCACAATTGTGTGCATGATAATGTTGAAACTGGAAAATTTTTAAATTTGAATGATACAAGGAGAGCATTTTCAATGAAAATTGTGTACCTGAATTAAGTATACCGGTACCAGTAATAACTACACAAGTAGATGAACAAGCCTTTTCAACAGACCAATGCACTTCATTGTATGTATAGGCACAGGCAGATTTGGAAAAATTCCATATAACAGAACTAACTATTATACTTACACTGAATGTTCGATTAGAGTAGTTAGGTGACTGTTCTATTAGAGTATCTCGATCTTGTACACCTCCAATGCTGATCCAGGTCCTTGTTGCATAACCTTTAGCATAAATCCACTAATAATGCCTTGGAAAGATGTTTATAAGGTGGGTTTATGAGTATTTGTATTATTAGTGATCATATAATTATGCTAAGACAAAATTTCATTATAATCCTCAGCATATTGATCAAGTAAAGCCTAAAAGTGAAGGGGGGGGCTTCAGCCCCCAAAGCCCACCCCCTAGATCCGCCACTGAATAGGGTGGATTTTTATTCTTGAAAGTGAAGACCAAATAATAGATGGCCTTTATGTTGATGGATTATCATCAATCACCTACTTGTACAATGGGTCACGTCAACATATTTGGACATAATTATACTACTGGTGCCCATGATGACTGTTCTGACAAAGGAAATTGTCCATGCATGTACCTATAATAATGGGAGAGCTCCTCCATTCTTTGTAGGTGATGACTACTACTGTGAGTCAGGACGTGGTAGTACAGATGACCATAGTGTGTACCATTTTGATGACCTATTGTGGAACGGATCTGGTTGCATCACTAGTAATTGCTGCACAAACCCTAAACAGTTCTACCGAGAGTTGACCGAAACAACTACAAGTGATATAGAAGTTAGACTTTGTGATAAAAGACAATTAATTATGATGGATTTACAACAAATAGAAATTATTTTCATCCAATGATCCATGCTACCATCTTATATTAAAAAAGCACTTGACACAAACACAATCTGACTGAAGCACATATAGCAGTGTGCGAAATAACTTTTCAGACATGTCCTGTCGTATACTGTCAGGGCATTATGAAAGTTGAATGGACATCAAGCAATTTGACTGGGCATTTAAACTTTTATTGTTTCTCCTTTTCTGTGTTTCTACTGCTTGAATGTTTGTTTCAAACATTGGGGTCACCATGCAATGTACTGTAGAGCTGATTACTTATCAACCACTCACTGATACTGATAGTACAGCATTTTAAAGGGTAGTTACTGGCCTCATGAAAGGACTTCTATGGAATCAAATGGGCCTTTGTAGGAAAGCAGTCATAAGGACTCCAGTCAAGGCTTTCTACTTGCCTTGGAATGATATAGCTATATAGTCAAACTTTGCTTATGTTGCCATGGGATTGGCTTAGTATATAGTGGCTCTATCTCTAATGTACAGGTGACCACGAATATCACAAGTAAAAGCTACTGATTACAATCAGGTTATAAATACATTTTACTACTGCAGTACAAGTAGGCTGGTACTACATATATAGTAAACTGAACTTTGGCATGCCTTTGTGGTCAGTATAAACCAAAACCACATAACTTAATTACATGTCAATACCATCATGTCTGGCCTCCCTCTTAGCCCAATGCTAACACTACAAACTTTGAAAGGACAGTATTTCCGGACAAATTCAATTGTGGCCTGACACATGGTGTAATTGACCGTAAATTGTCTGGTGTCCGGCCGTTATTTCGCACACAAGTCTTGATGCACATATATAACGTGCGTATTATAGTGATCATGCTTCCACGATTGTGCATAATTATATTTTTATATGTACATAATAGATGTTGGGATATTAGTTGTTATAAACATCAGATACTATGGTCAGTAACTTATAGCTAAATTGCATGCATAGATTTAAATAGATTTCCTACTCTTAAGTTTTAGAGCATTGTATAAGTGAAGTTCATTTTTGTTATGAGCAGTCCAATAATACACAGCTACTGATTTTGTGTTTATCTGACAAAGGGACAGTAGGACACAGTGATGCATGATACTTACAGAGTACATCTATAATTATTATAAGAGAAGATATGATCTTGACTTTAGAGACCACCACTAGCTAACAGTACATAAACACATAAATTACACTACTTGCTTTACATCTGTTGATCTGCATTTGGGTGTAAATATAAATGTATGTGAATATACATGTTCAGGTATACAATGTTAATATGTATCAATCTTCTTCTTTGCTAATGGATTTTACAGTTACTATGGAAGGAATGAGCCATACCCAGCAGTGCAATGCATATACTATACATATTCTTGTACTTCTGTATTTTAGATAGTTATTTATCTATAATATGGTGATTGCAAATTTCCCTTAGGGATAACATAATGCAAGATTTATTTTCTGCTCAGCTTTAAGAGTTCAAATTTAGAGCTAGGCATAATAACCAGTTTCTGATAATAATGCAACTGGATGCAGATGGTCTGTGAGATTACTGTTACACTAAAAGTGTCCTGAGAAGAAACCCAGCTTGGGTTATTACCTATATCTGAACATCCATGCCAGAACTTACATCAAAATTTCTTTTCTTTCTATCACTTCATAAAATGAGAGATTATTCTAAATCTATATAGTAACGGTTGATTATTATAGAACATCATAACTCTAGAACTATCAGTTATCATCAACATTGTCTAAATAGATGAACATCACACAACAATCTCAGTTATCAGGTTTCATTGGCTACAGTACTTGTCATTCCAGAATTGATGTGATTATTATTTTCTGTTTCATACAGGTGTAGCAGTTGCATGGTGATCTTTGGTGTGTGTGTATGCTTGAACAGCTCTAAATGGTCTCCATGCAACTATTGGATTCTACTATATCACATGGCCCCTAAAAATGATACAATTGGTAGCATGTTAAGTGATAAGTTCATTGATGTTACATATAAATCGTGGCTTGGAAAGTTTTGAATTCCATAAGGATTTCATTACCCATGACAGTTGCAAGTAATAACTGCCTATGGGTTGAGTGTGTATCCAAAGTATTCCTGAAATTATTTTGGAGAAACAAAGAAATATCACAAATCTCTCTATTAGAACAGTCACCCCATTTTGGGTAATGCTGTATTAAAGATTTTAAGTTGACATTTTAAAAGAAATATTGAATTTTTAACATCAAAAATGAGATATCTAGCTAGCTATACCTCAAAACTACCATTCTACACATGAGTGGAATACAGTTTTTTAAACCTGGCATATACTTACGGAATTACGTGAAAAGGCCATAATAAAATTACTAATAATTTTGCAAACTAGCCAGCTCTAATGAAGTGAGGAATAAGAGAATTCATGTGGTACATAGTTTTCACAATTCTGAGATAAAGTATAGAGGTAGTATGCTTCAGGGGCGGATCTAGGATTTATAAAAACTCAAGGTACTAATCTCTTGGGCAGAGGTGTGCAAAGCATGCTGGAACTAGGGGGGTCTGGGGGCATGCCCCCCCAGGAAAATTTTGAAAAATAGATGCTAAAATACCGCAATTTGGAGACATTTCCACATAAAATTCCTGCCTGTCGATATTTTATATACTGCCTTTAAATTATAGGTATGGCTCTCTGAAGTATTTTGCTAATGGAAAAGTTTGGGTAGGTACAGACAACCAAGTATATGATGCACCCCTCTCACAATTGTGCAATACTGAATAGGTGCATGTTAGAATAAGAATGTTGAAAGTGGAAAATTTTGAAATTTGAACAATACAAGATTGAATCTGAGAGCATTTTCAGTGGAAATTGTGTACCTGAATTAAGTATTTCCATACATATTAACTATACAAGTAGATGAATGAAGCCCTTTAAACAGACCAATGCACTTCATTGTATGTATAGGTGCAGGCAGATTTGGAAAAATTCCATAACAGAACCAACTACATGTTTCCAGTGAATGTTCTATTAGAGTAGTTAGCTGACTGCTCTATTAGAGTATCTCGATTTTGTACACCTCCAATGCTGATCCGGGTCCTTGTTGCGTAAAATTTAGCATAAATCCACTGATAATACTTTGGAAAGATGTTTATAAGGTGGTTTTATGAGTATTTGTATTACTAGTGATCATATAATTATGCTAAGACAAAATTTCATTATAATACTCAGCATATTGATCAAGTAAAGCCTAAATATGAAGGGGGGGGGGGGGGGGGGGGGGGTGGGGGCTTCAGCCCCCAAAGCCCCCCCCCCCTGGATCCGCCCCTGTGCTTGGATCAGATAATTCCAAGAAATAGATTTAAAATACTCCATTCAAAAAGTAACCTCGATTTTGGCTAATGGCCATCAACTAGCTACCTTTCATGTCACCCTTTAGAGAGTTCAAGTACATCAGTCACCCTGTAGAGATTCAACCAGCTACAAGAAAACTACCCTGTAGAAAATTCTGTAGAGGTTACGAGTTACTTTTTGGAGAGTTCAACTATACAAACCATTCACCACGTAATAGTCCCAGAGAGTAATCATTATGTAAAATAAAATATAAAAAATCTCTAATTTGCAAACGTATCAAATGCTTTGTCACCATTTGGTAGTTGATGCTAATTCTGTAAATGGTTTTGAGTCCTTACTAGATAGATACTTACTTGACGATTAGATTTTGTATAATCATGTGTATTTTTGTACTCCGGATCCGGTATACAGGCTTTGCCTTTACCGGTACTTTAATCATTATAATCATAATCGTATCCAATAGCTATCTATGGAGGTCTAAAAATTTAAGGATAATAATGTTTTTACTGCTGATTTTCAAAACCTTGAAAAAGAGCAAGTCCCTTGACAAAGTATTGTCCACGAAGCCTTGTTATGCGTTTCTGTCACGAGAGAAGAACCATCATTCTTGATGTAAAAGGCATGAACAATATACTTATAAATAAATAATTAATGTGATGTGTCCTGACTCCTGACTAGTCACGTGGCTATCTGATCTTTTGGCGCATTCTCAAACTGGTAGCTAGCGCTTAAACGTAAAACTACTGAAATCCTAAGTTACCATACACTCTAAATGTTTGTCTGTCACTTGTACTTTATCCCTGACTGCATGTCTGCTATGTTTATGGTTGCCGTGACGCTATCACGGGGTTCTTGTTAGCGCCAGGTTGGGCTTAATTAGTAGACCGCAAGACAAGAGGCGCTCATAGATGCAGAAAGAAAGATTGGTCAAGATCGAGGTCAAGTGAAGATGGTCGAAAGATACGCAAAGTTGTTTAATGAGGAAGTGCAGCCACCATGAACTGTCTTCAACAGGTATTTAGAAAAATAGTGTCACCGGCATGTTTACACTGAACTGAGAAAAGGATTTCATCTCTACTAGCTAAGCCCAAAAAGGGTAGTCTCGCGTAGCCAGACCACTACTTTTCTTTTGTGTGGGCGTCGGGAAAAGTAGTACGACGCCCACACCAAAGAAAAGTATAGTCTGGCGCCGCCGACCCTAGCGCCCCGAAAATAGGGTCTGGTCTGACTAGGATCAAGGATTTGTGCCACCGTTACCGAAAACTGGTGCGTCCAATCAAATCGCAGTATTGCCAATTAAATGCAATTTGGCCGCACGACGTGAGTAAATACGGGTTTTACTCTTTTCACCACCTTTCATAATCCTTACGTAATATTAAGTTCAAAAGTATCCAGACTTCCTACTGTAGTTGTTGCTCTCTCTCTTCGACTTTAGGGCACGCATCTAGTAGTTGCCGCGAGTAGTCGACTTTAGGGGATGCGTCCAGTAGTTGCCGCGAGTAGTAGACTTTAGGGGAAGCGTCCAGTAGTTGCCACAAGTAGTAGACTTTAGGGGAAGCGTCTAGTAGTGTTAGCATTAGGGTTAGGGTTAGAGTTCAGCTTTGGTTTCTTCTTCACCTTTAGGGTTAGGTTCTTCATACTATACTACAGTACAGCTTATTTCGTTAGTCACATTAATTTTTTATAAGATACAAAAGAAGGGAATCAAGGGAGCTAGCAGCGGTAGCATAATCGGTAGCACACTGGACCATCACACTGGGATCCTGGGTTTGATCCCCCTTCAATACTGCACTTTTTTTTTGCCTTTTTGGTTCACCGCTTTTTGTCTAAGTTCTGTAGGGTTATGGGTTATGAAATAGGGTGAAAAGAGTGATACCCGAGTAAATACTGGGGTGAAAGTCGCGAACGAAAGTTGCGTGAGTTCCTTTTGTGTCAGGGCGAATAAACCAAGGGACGATTTTCCATATACCATTTGTGTGTAATAGACGCCTTCCTTCGTAAAGTAGAAATATCGTCTCCACAGCCAAACATCAACCGCCCATAGAAATTAACTGATTGAAACCCTTAAAACATCACTGTTGTGATTGAATTCTTTGCTGTTCGATATGTTTGTTAACGCGAGCCGCAGTGTAATTACGCATTCCTAAAATCAAGTCCTGAATGCTAGACAGACCAGACCCTATTTTCGGGGTGCTTGTATAAGCGCCTAAATAGGGTCGGCGGCACCAGACTAAGAAAAGCAGTGGTCTGGCTACACGAGACTACAAAAAGGAAGGACGGTGTCACTCCAATAGGCACTGTACTAGTCTCGTACCCAGACCGCTTTCCGGAGGCCTTTATGATTGACTTTCATCGAAAACAATCATGTGGATCACATATTCTCCACATAGCTATTGAAATTAGCCATTGGGATTGCAAACCTAATAAAATTTACTGATTTTAGCGAAATTCCGCATATCTACCAACATGGTAAGTTCAAAAACGTACGAGAAACTCACTATTTAAGGTGAATTCCCATAGTCTTGATAACGGGTGAATCCGACAATACATTACGCATTGGGCAAAATGACGGACTGGGCTCAGAAACAGTGCTGGACCCACGTATCTGCTACAGCTACAGTCTTGAAAATAAGGTGGAGTATTCCTTAGAGGTATGTGAGTAATTAGCAGGCCGTTTTTTGTGGGTATCACTACGTAATGTCGTGGGCGCTTCAAAAATCACGGGTTTTTACACCATTTAAAGAATTTTACATACTTTTTGGGGCGTGTCCATTTCAATATTAATGTATTGATTACTGTATTTCTATATTTATAAACCGTTAAAAATATTTTGTCGAAGCTAGCATCTGACGAAAATTTATTACGCGAAATTTTTTTACCAACATAATTAATATTCAAGAAGTTGAATGAATTCGGTTAACTGCTTTCTGGCCACCTGGATCGAGGTTGCTGCGGTCTTTTAAAAACAAAGGCCTCCCTCATCCTAGGAGAGAAGGGAGCTGCCAATCTATTTCGCCGCACATTGGTAATGATGCCATCTGATTCCATGATAGACAACTACTACAGGACACATAAAATGGAGTATATCTGCACAAATATGCAAGTTGATGAAATGAGATTCTAGCTGCAGCCATTTCACTCCAGTCCATTGCTTGACTTGTGACAGACAACTTCTGAATCTGGGGTGCAGCCTCCATGGCCGCAGAACGGAGACGCCACAATTCAGTTTTGCTGCTTGTCATTCTGCGTCTCCTGTATACAAAAAGGCCTCGAAAAAGGCCGTATAGAATTAATAAAGTTACATAATTCACTGTTAAAAAGGTTTCGTCACTTGAGGACACAGGTGAAAAATTTTTAACACGAAAATTTAACTCGTGAAAATTTCTCGCAGCTTATATTTATAGAAATACGGTATTAACCAAATAAATTCAATATGAATAGATTTCAATTCAAGCAGTCAGTACAGTTGATTTCCGGTTGGTTGACTAGGGAAAAAACGCTAAAAGGTGCGTGCTTAAAAGTAGCCAATGAGATCAACAGCCTTCAGTTTAAGCTAGCACCATCCGCCTGGTGTTAAATTTTCATTGGTTATTTCTATTCACGTGCTATTTTGCATTTGGCCTACAAAATAGCATTTGGCCTACATGGACATCCAACCTGAAATAGACTATATTGAAAGGAATATATCAATTAGTCACCTTATGTATTGCTCTTTCTTTCAGCCTGGATAAATAAATGACAGTTAAAGGGTGGATTAGTTTGTTTGTGTGTTATGCACGAGAGAAGTTAACTGCATTTATTGGGCCCTTTTAAGATCAGAATCTCATTATGAGTTATATAATGATTGTGTTTAAGATACTTGTGGACGCACAAAAGGTGACCGGTAGGAAACACCAGTCACTTAAGTGTGTCATTGCCATTAACCAAGGAACTTGTATGGTGGCTTTCCACTTGTGGCAGCGTATTGATTTTAAAGATTGATTTAACTGTGAGAAAATTGAATTTTGGATGGAACACTGCAATAGTTGTTACATGGTTTTTCTTTGATTTCAGCATGAGTGTGGAAGAGGGCATAGATGACTCTCTGTCTTTGCTCTATGAAGTAAGAATTATGAACAAAAGAAGTACGCTTATGAAGAAGTGGTCCAAATACCAACAAAGGGCATTGAGTTATCTTGTAGAATATCCATCCCCTTGACACCATACAATTGAGATTTTACATTGCCTGTTGAAGAAATCTACAAGCTACACCTGATGGTTAGTTTATTGTTTAAAGTTATAATGATTACTCATATCCTTTGCAGAATGGATAGATGGTCCATTGATCTGTTCAGGTTGTTAACCTGAGCTGCAAGTGTAGAGTTTTTTTTGTTTTTTTTCGATAACCAAAAATTTGCTACTGTCTACCTATCAGTTTTACTTTTACGTATCTCATGTGTATTGTTAGTTAGAGCACTTGCTTCCAAGGTCTGGGGTAGTAGTGTTAAAATTTGTCACTCATACCTGCAGTGCATTGATCTGATGTCCAAACACATTCACATACTACAGCATACAAACACACATACATTCTACAGCATACATTGTCTGATGTGGTTTGTACCGCACCAAATAAATTAGAACCCATACAGACTTATTTTAATTTTGTTGCTAGGAGATACTCTACCAATGGATCAAGGAGGCCAACAATTAGCTATGCAGCATCCTGTTTGCCGGCCACTACAAGCTGAGTCTTAGTTTTGGAGAAATTGATGTGAGAATGAGTGTGTATCTGTGTATGTCTTGTTTTTGTTCATCATTACTTGTAACTGGGTAATATAGTGGAAAACAGTTAGAGAGGAGTAATTACATAGTCTCTATACAATACTATGTTTATACAATGCTATGCAAATACATTGGATATTCAGGTCATCATACAGTACATAGAATTCTTTGTGTTGACATCTGCTGACTTTTATATAAGTGTGCAGGAAATTGTCGTACTTTAAAGTACATAAGTATAGTTGGTATATAGTTGTAAGGAGTCAACTAAATGGGCAAAGGTAGTCAACTTCATCACATTGTGTCTGGTGCAGTTGGAAAAAGGTACACCTTGGGGGGCCTTAGTGATGTGAAATGATAAAGATATTACCTGTAGCATCAACCATTATTGAGTTTTGGTTTTGTGAAGGCAACAGTTAGCTAGTCAGTTTGTTGATAGAAAGTTCCTTTAATTGAATTGTAGAGTTTTGGGTCCTGTGTTTGGACTTCTAATCAAAATAAATCCCTCACTGCCAAATTTGTAGAGGCTCCATCTACTGCTTCTAAACTGCTATAACTTATAAACCGTATGACATAGTTCAATACAACTCACTATACAACAAGAGTTTGATTTTTGAATTGATGTTCACATAATGGCAACCACAAAAACCATTATATAACTGAAATTAACAAGGAGAGGACATCCTGACCGCCTGGCAGACTCCTGTAAGCGTTCGAGCGTTAATTGGATGGGTACAAGTTTGAGGCTGCCCAGGTTCGGTCATGGATTTTTCTCCTTTCTCCACCTTTTCAAACATACTTTCCATAACAACTTTAAACAGGCTGTAGGACCAGGAGTCCTACAGATCTTCAGCACTTGAGCTGTAAAGTCCTAATAATTAATTAAATAATTAAATCAAAATAAATAAATAAATAAACTGTATAGTGCAAAAATTGGCTTGCACGAAACCACATGTAAATTTTAGCAAAGCCAGTCTAGTACTGTTAATAATAACACAATAAACATCACTAACTTGTTGATAGTTAAAGCAATCAATATAACTTTGAACAATACTTACAATGTAACAATATGCCAATAATATAACAATAGTCTACTGTATTTATAATCACCCAAAATAATTATATTACTGAAAAAAATCTGTCTCCATTTCCCCTCATAATGACATGACAGTATTGGTTAAGTAAACTCTAGCCCAAAAGTTCCTTCAAATCGATTCAGAAACGTCTACAAAATTATATTTAAAAAATGTTTAATGGAATTTTCTGCTGCCTGCCTGCCTGTCTGATGTGTTCAGGCAAGTGTAGTGGAAAAGTAGCTATAGCTATGGCCCTATATACTTCTTTCACAGAAAAACTTCGAATTTGCTTAAGACTGAAGAAACCTTTGCCATACAATACGTATGTGTTACTTTTATCCTTCTATATACTAGCAGAGTGGCCATAGCACAGTATGGCTTCAATCTCCGGGCATGCACATTTCACAATGTTATTGCATCGACATATTGGAATACATGTACGGGTAGTCTGTGAGCTGTTCTCCGTTCTAGATGAGACGTTGCCTGCGAATAGGAAATGGACTGCTATGCACAAAGCATATGTATTAGAGTTCAAAATACATGTTTTACTTGTGTGGCCATAGGCACCACACAAAATCTATTTTGTATGGCTATTTGATCAAATATACTGCACCCATGAATGATTTCTTAGTAGCAGCATACTGTAGTCACATATAATGTAGGTAGAAACAATACAGACATAATTATATGTAAAGTAAAAACTAAAGAAAAACTGAACCAATCAAAGTATCCCATTCATTAAGACAGTTAAGTTATTGTCATCTTCACTTTCACTAGAAGGTACAGGAGTACTGCCCTCTGAATCATCTAAAATAATAACTTTACTAATCGTATCATCTTCATTATCTTTTTGTACTTTTTTCTAGGTTTTTGATTTGGCCTTCTTGTTTTGTCAGTCCACCACAGATCAATAGCACAAAGCTAGTCAATGGAATTTTGTTACTATTCAATAACAAAAGATCTTCAAAAGACTCAGCAGACGGTAGTGACCGTCTGTCTGTTTTGATTATAAAAAGATCCTCTCAACTGTCCCAATCGATGCAGGTAAGGAAAACAATAGTTGAATAAGAAGTAAAGCACTTCATCAATCAGATTTAGTTGGAGCATAACCTCCACCAAACACTTCTGTACTCGAGAGTTGACAGAGAAATAAAACTTGCAGCATAATCCATCATTTCGGTAAACTCTCAATGAATCTCACCAGTTTCTGCTTCTGCTCCCTGCATTGGCACTTTGAATCTAGTTACCAACCTCAAAACTTCATCTTAGGGATTACTTCCTCCAGAAGTTTCTCCCAACCTTGAGTGTTCAAAACAGCAATGATATCTCTCAAGGTCAGACCACTCTAGATGAGACTTTATGCACTGACTTACACCTTTAGTGTGCTTGTAGTGTGCTACAAAGTATTCATCTGCAGTGACATAACGCTTCACTTTCTGAGCTTGGTAATAATATTCAATGGTTGAGCCCGAACACTCTTTGACAAACTTAACACAAGTAGTAGAGTAGGCTGTCCATTTTCTTAGTGGCTTAGATGCCAGCTTTTCCATTTCACACAATACTTTTAAGTGCTGCGACAATGTCAATCTCGGCACTTTGCATGACTTTAGTAAAGATTCTACAAGGGATTAACAAATAAGTAAACAAAGCACACCCCAAAATATATTTTGCATGTGTCCATTGAAGGTAGTATCCTCTTAGTTTAGCACGGTCAGTACTTCTCACTGATGAGTCCTCTGGTAAAATTGATAAATGTTGTGTGTAGGCCCCAAATTTAGAGAATTCTTTTCATAGCACTAAGCTTATGAGTTATCCACCATGTACCGCTGGCTCTGATGACAAGTTTTATACTATCATCAGTGAAGGTAAGGAACTGCTGCAAATCATCAACTATATCTTTTATATCACGGAATTTTTTGGTGATCTCTCGTATCTATAATACAAATGAAGTAGCATGTCTAAGTACCTTTCAGTGCATCTTTAATCCCATGCTGAATCTGCGAGCAAGACACCACATCCACACTATCCATTCAAGTTTGCTCTCAGCATTGGCAATGTTTGTGGATGCACCATCTGTCCCAATACTTATTAACTGTTGACAGTGATCACCATCAACTTCCTATATTCCTAACTTGCTGAGTGCTTGCCATAGAACTTCAAATAGGCTCTCAACTTTAGCCTGATCAGTGATAGGTAAGAGATTCTAGTGTGAACCTTTTCATCACTGCAATTGGGATCACACCATACTGTTAATACAGCCTCTTTGAGTCGTTGTCAATGTTTCCCTTGTCTGTGGACCCGTCTATTAGTAAGGAGTAAAACTTGGCACCAACAACTTTCTTTGCCAGCTCTTGCCGTCTGGCTTCAGCTATATAGTGTACAAACACTGCATTCATTGGTATCTATTTCTCCAATTCACAGATTACTGGATATTTTAAAAACAACATACTTTCTGTTACTACAAGGTACGCTATATCAAACTACGCTTGAGCCTTGCCTTTTCACTCTAGGCAGTCTTGTTAAGGCTTGTACAATTGAAGCATACGTCGAAGGTCCTTCGCCATGGTTGGTAGCATGTTCTTTTGCTAGCAGTGACATAGCAAGCACGTGATGGTTGTTTTTTCCGTGGTCTCAAATGTTGCTTGTGCAAAGCGATTCTGCTCCCACAATCCATTTGTCACTAAAGTTTCTGGAGCTTTCAATTCTGGATTTGTACTTGCTATAAATACTGCACTTAAGCTCCCTCACCATCTTCCTGCCACATTACATTGCTGTCTCACATTCTAGCAACGTGACTATCTTACATTCTTTATCCAATTCTCGCTTCCACTTCTTGAACGTGTCATATTGAATGCAGTGTGTGAAATAACTTTTTAGACATGTGCTGACACACTGTCAGGACAACATGAAAGTTGAGAGGACATAAATCAGCTTGTCTGGACGTTTAAAACTTTTTGTGTTTCTCCTTTCCTGTATGTGTTCTGCCATTTTCAAGCATTGGGGTCACCAATACAATGTACTGTACAACTGATTACTACTCATCCACTCACTGACAGTGACAGATCAGACAAGCATGTTATTTTAGGGTTCTGGTCACAGATAAGAGCTCCTATAAACTCAGTGCTGTTACAGGGATATTTGTAGGAAAGGAGTCATTAGGAAAAATTACCTCAGCAGTACTATAGCTATGTAGTCAAACTTTACTATTGCTACTATGAAATAGTGTCTCTTTCAAAATGAACATAAATTGTAAAAATGGACTTCATTCTATCTCAAAATACAAGTTGGGTGTACAGATGAATACCACAAGTAAAAGCTAGTACAGTAGGACCTTGATTATTCGAACTTCAATTTTCCAAACCCTCGATTATCCGAACAGTAGCGGTGACTATTCTATTAGGGTATTTTGTTACAGGTGTATGTTCTATTAGAGTAGTTCAACAGAGCTCTGTACATAAATCAATGGGCTTCATTTATCCGAACAATTTCACTTATCTGAACACTTTTGTGATTCAGCTGGCACACAGATGTTCAGATAATGGAGGTCCTACTGTAATGGCTAACAGGTAGTAACCTGTTGGTCTCTTGGGTATGGCTTTGCGGCCACACCACAAACCATGAACACGTAACTCAGTTACATACAAATGTCACTAGTCTGGCCTCCTCCTAGCCTAATGTCACACTGTAAACTCAGTGCTAAACCTTGAAAGGACTATTTCCGGACAAATTCAATTATGGCCTGACAACTGGTGTAATTTACGGAAAATTGTCAGTGTCCGGACTGTTATTTTCTGCACTGTGAATGTATCATTTTCTACTATTGTAGTCTGTTGTTTTTTCATACTCACACTGTCTCTTTATCTCTTATCACTATACTGTACAAACATTTGGTGCCTACCACTGGATGTTTTTAATTGGTCAGTCACATTTTTAAACGGAAAATGGCCGATCAGACTACTTGTCTAAAAGCAGCAACACCCAATCCCGATAAGAGGATGTGATGTCATGCTTGTCTACAGACAGTAGCATGCAATCCTGATATGTGGGTATTGCTTCACATGTTTGTCCTATGACAGCATTTCTGTGAGATTTTGATCACTTCTTGAAATCTATTATAAATGGGTTCATCATCTCACAGTTTTAAAATTAAGAATTTTACCATTGATATTGTTATGATACAAAACACAAGTATGTTTATTATTGTATTGATTTGACATAGTTTTATTATTATTATTATAACCAAAACCCACAATCAGTTGTACAAGGTACATGTATATAAGGAACTCATTGTGCTTATATCCTGTTTTCAAGCTTGTGCTTATATCCTGTTTTCCATTCACTTTTTAGACGTCTTTAAATTTTTGACAATACTTTTTACTGTAAGTACCAAGTCTTTGATCTCATTACAAAGTTCATGCACATCAAAGATGGTTCCCTACAGTATGGACAACTTGATAATGTAAATCATTAAAGGATGACTATAGCTACTATTGACATGTTGTATATGACTACAGTAGGAAGTATATGTCAATTAATATAGTAACTGGTGTAGATGACCTCCCTTGTTTCATTAATTATGATTTCTATTCTAATACTTCGTTAACACTTGCCTCATATCGCATGCTGGCTCAGTTCGGCACAACTCGTCTTGGTTTTCACTACAGTATAAACACCCACTGAACTGAGCCGAACCAAACTGGGCCAGCCTAAATAAAACTGCTGTGCCAGCAAAACTCGGTTCAGTTCGGTTTTCTATATTCAATGTGTCCACTAGATATTGTATCAATATAAAGCTTAAATGGATAAAAGAAACACAATATCAAAGGGAACAATTCAACATTAAAGAGCACACGATTACTTACATCGGCCACATCGTAATGTGGGTATTAACGGCTGGTATAAACCATAAACCATCCCTAGAGCACAACTGTGCTAATTTTCCACTGTCTTTCTTCTTAACCACCCATTAACAGAGTCCTACTTTTCGCCATTTTCCAGGCTAGCAGGCTTCATTATAGTGGTCTAAACATGTGTCCATAAATGGGTTGTCGCAGTTGCAAAGTCGTGTCAAGTGTAAACGCAGTATAAGTCCTATTTGTTGATTGAATTTTTTGTACATAGATATTTGGCAACATAGATATTTTAGTTCTGCATATTACTGTAGTGATGTAACAATAATTGCAATATGTGATATAAATTGTGGCAAAACAATGTATGCTTTTTTCCATGGAATTTAAATATTAAGGATTATAGTTTGGGCATGTTAAATTGATTCATATCGAAGATGGCTCCCTGCAGTGTGGACACCTTAATAATTTTGTATCATTATGGGATGGCTATAACTACACTATTGACAGGTAATATATGACTGAAATTTCGTACGTACAATGATTGTCATACTTTCTTTTTTTTTTCCTGAACCCACCACTTAGTGTCTGCTTAGTATATATATATTGAAATGAAAGTGTTTGACAGTTTCCTTCCCCATTATATCCTATTACAATACTTACATTGTGACCATCTTAATAAAACTATATGCCGTCTCAGAGTCAGAACTAGAGCTCCTTGAGCTGCTGCTGCTGCTGCGACGCTCGGTAGTCGCTGTCACCTCAACTGTCACTACTGTCTTCTGTACCTGTTTATTAAACCACTGAAGTCGTATCTCTGTTTTTCGATCACCTTGATTATTTTTTTTTCACCTTCCTTTGTGTCCCATTTTTACTTTGTTTGCAGTACCTACAAGCAAGTATAGCAGACCTGCTTTATTGTAAGCCAGATCTCTTGTGTAGTGTGAGTTATTGTCCAATACAACCAATTGGATATGTACCTGAAAAGCCTGATTCTTACAAACACTTTGATTATAAAATAGTCGAAACAACAAGGTGCTCTCTTATGTTCAGTTACAATGAAGGGACAAATCCTAAAATATCATGGAGAATTTCGGTTATGCAAGTTTAATGTTTTAATCAGTGCTATTGAATCGTTTGTGGAATAATCACCGAATTTAGTAAAGGCCTAAGCTTGCTTGTAGAGTGGTTATTTAGTGCATAGTGGTAACTTTGTGATAGGGGTGTGGTCTGTATTCAGAAATGTGTAGAAACGATCAGTGAATAAGTTATAGCTCATCTCAGCCATTTTTCAACTGAAAGGATAGCAAGGAATGCAAAAGCACTCTCCATCTGAGTGGTTTTCATGGTGGAATCCAAGTCGTGCATACTAATCACGTGAGTATTAATCAATTCCCACAATTGATTTCTGTTTAACATCTATATAACAACTGCCCAGATGTAGCCCAGTATACACTTTGTATGTAGCCCGGGTGGCTCCTTTGATCTGAGGTATGAAAATGTTGCATCTTATTGTACTGAAATGTGTTAGAACTTCCGTACTGTACAAATATAATGTAAATGGAAAATTAACCAGGAAAAAAAAGAACGTTTCTGATTGGCGGTATCATAAAATTGAATCATTTTTATCAATTCATTTTCATTGTACAAGTTATTGATGACACCTTTTATTAAAGAATGTAGTTGTATAGTGAAACGCTAGGTAATTCCACTCCACTACAAGGAGTGTTGTCATCATAAGCTTGGTCTCAGCTGTCTTGTAATGTCAGTCTGTTGACATCATACTACTTGACTAAAAGCATCAACACCCTATCCTGATAAGAAGGTATGATGCCATGCATGTCCACAGACAGTGGCATGCAATCCTGATATGTGGGTGTTGTTCCACATATAGCAATGCATTTCCATGACAAATGTTTCTGTGAGATTTTGATCACTTCTTGAAACCTGAGTTCATCATCTCACAATTTTAGAAGTTTTAACCTCAGGTGGTGCTTTGACATAATTACTTTTTTGTGAGATGTTGATTAGTTCCTGTTTTTGTAACTTGTATTCTTGTGTTAAAAGACTTGATCTTCACCTCAACCAGTAATGTAACTTTGTTCATTGTACTGATTCAGAAGGGTAGTATTTGATAACCAAAACCCACAATCAGTTGTAGAATGTGCTTGTATATAAGGAACTCAGTAATCTTAACAAATAACAGTATAAATCCTGGAAGGTACTTTTCTTTCTTTATAATTTTTGGTAAGACTTTTTGCTGTAAGCACTAAATCTTTGATGTCATTACAAGATTGATTCACATCAAAGTTTTTTCGTTATTGGCAGATTCATTGTCCACTACACAGCAGTTAGATAGCTGTATTATCTATGCATATAAAGCTGTCTGTTTAATCTGTCCGTCTGCTTCATGTTGCCACTAACTCAACAACCAATGCACATTTCAATGCGGGACTTTAACAAAATTAATTATGGGATACCCATAAATGTATTCAATAAACCACATGTTAAAAAAATGTTACGTATTAATTGCACGAGTTGAGTAATGGAACTGCCACGTGAACAATTCTTCACCATGAAGACGCTGTAAATACAAAGGTAATAATAATGTTGTTTTATTGTTACAAGTACACAGAAAAATTTGGAATTTTCAGCTAGAGTAGGGACCATAACACATCGATAAAAAGTACTGAAACAAGTTGGAGTAGTGCACAATATTAAATCACAGTAAAACAATAAGAAGTGTTATATCCCTACTGTGCTCATGATACCATAATGGAAATGCACAGTAGGGATATAACACTTCTTATTGTTTTACTGTGATTTAATATCGTGCACTCCTCCAATTTGTTTCGGTACTTTTTATCGATGTGCTATGGTCCCTACTCTAGTTGAAAATTCCAAATTTTTCTGTGTACTTGTTTGTTAACTTTTTTTGGCTGTGTAACAGGTTGAACATTGCCGACAATGAAGCGTAATGGATACTTCACTTTTCAGCCGATAATTGATATAAATGGGGCGCGCGGCACCATTTCTTTCGGTATGCGTGGATTGCAGAGGTGCTTTTCGAACAGTTCTTGATTCAAAATGCTGCATAATGGATTGAACAAAGCTGACAACGAAGTGTAATGGATACTTCACCTTTCAGACGATAATTGGGATGCACGGTGCCATTTCAGATGCGGTATACGTGGGTTCACCAGTCGTAAAAACTATTTAAGTATGAATCAAGAACTGTTTGAAAAGCACCTCTGCTATCAAAATAGCCACTATGACAAATACGGGCGATTTCCATTACGAAGGGAAGCCATCATGTGTTATCGCCAAATCGACACTTTTTGCTGTCAGCAAAGATGAATGGGACACAAAGGAGGACACTGGTAAATCTTTGAAGAATGCATTGTACATACTGCGATATGCCAAAAGGCACCTGTCGGGCCGAAGCGACATCGAACAGTGAAAAAATCAAGCCCGTAACCTCAGCCGTTATCATGTTACGCTTGTCTGAAGGAATCAGTCAGTCAGTTACTTAGTCAGTCAGTCAGTCACTAGAAAATTCTGTTAAATAAATTATTTTTTCAATTCCGTAGCAACTTGTTGAAAGCGTTTTGGGTCGATCTGAAAGCTTGTTTGGGCTTAGTTTTACCTAACCAATACTGCCTCATCGTTGTCAGGGGAAATTGAGGCTGTTTTTTGTATGATTTTATTTCGTGGGCCATGCCTATTCCTTTGTGGTCCCTACTATACAGTTACTATTGTACTGTATGATTGTGAGGGAAAATGTTTTGTAGGTGATTGTGAACCATAAAGTGCAACGTGTGTGGTGTGTGCATTGGAGTTATTGTCTGAGCTGGTTACAAGCATCGTTATTTCATCCAAGAAGGCCTCTTCGTCTGTTATCCAGTCTTTTGGCTCTCTGATGGGCATGTGTTTGACTTCCAGCTCCAGCAAGATAGCGAGAAAATAAAAGTGTCGGAGCTTGTGTATTAATGTAGTACAAAAATCTTTATTGTATTCAATTCTTTCACAATGGAAGTTGACAGTTGTGTGAAATACAAAGACGCACTATCTCATTTCTGTGCAAAACAGCTGTTTGTATCTGATAGTGGTAGTTGTGAGCCTGTTTCAGCTGTGCCATTCCATTGCAAATGGTAAGACAATCACACTTCTTTGCTGTTATTGCCTCGTTTATGGTCATCTCTTTGTAGCTGCTGGGATTCTTAAATTCTACGAACCCCTCAAATGAGATGGTGGATGTGGGATCGTAGACCCACCCATCAGGTGTTGCAGCCAGCCAGGGATGGACAATAGAGACAACTAGGCCACATGTTGTGGTGACTGTTGCTTCAGGTGATGTTTCTCTAAGATGTGCCAAGTACTGCTTCGCACCGTCTTCCTCGTTATCAAGGCCCCAGTGAGTTTCTGCATTGCCCCACAAAGTTGAATAAAGTTTTTGATAGACCATCCGAACACTGCTGTCGTTGACTGTCTCTTGGCAATGGATCCATCCAGGGAAGATGTTATTCGCCATCTTCTCTCACTATACCACACTGTAGAGGCGTCCTTGTCATCTTGCTGATGCATGGTGAGTAATTGTATTCTGTTGGCCTTTCTTTCATCAACCGCAATTTTGGTTTTGTAGGTTGTCACCATAAATTGTTTTAATTGGTCTGGAGGGATGTCAGTCAGAACATCCTCTGCATCAGGTCCACCATCATACCTAAAGAACAAATTGAATACACCTTACCATAAGGATCGCAAAATGTGTAGAAAACATGTGTATACTTTAAAATCTCAGTATACTTACTAGCTAATTTTATGTTTCATATATAACGTGTTACAAAATCCATAACTTTTTATCCTCACCTGGAATAGGCCAATCTTGCACTCAAGCTGTTGTCATTGGAACTGTAGCGAGCTTTCTTTCTTTGCAGCTTTGCAGCATATTCGGATTTTCGCTTACTGTCCTAATACCATACCTGTTTCACTGCCCATACAAAAGTCTTAATAGTAGCAGTGAAATTTATCCCGTATTTCACTGGTAGCAGTGAAAAAGTTGTAATTGTAATTTCATTGGCTAGAATTTATGTTAACAATGTAGCGCCAATTAGTGTTGACGCGTGTTTAGTACATAGTGACAAATTGCGTACATAGCAACGCTAATGCACTGCATGCGTATATGCAGCAAGTATGGTATTAACTGGGAATAGCATGGGTAGCAGTGAAATTTGGGATAAATACCACGAGTGTTGTATTGGAAATGGGGATAAATTTCCAATACAACACTCCTGGTATTTATCCCAAATTTCACTGCTATCCATGCTATTACTAGTACTAATCACATAGTGATTTAGTTTTCCATACATTAGTCCCAATAGTAGGAGTTCAATTAATCCAAAATCTCATGGCCTTGTTTCTGTAATTGCACTGTAAAGTAGCCAATAAAATAGCAGGATAACAGAAGCCTTTTAAGTGCAACAAGAAAGTGATATAAGGGACAGCCAATCAAATAAGCTGACAATAGAAGCCCAACGCATGTAGACATTTTGAATAGCCAATCAGAATTACTGACTTGTGAAGCCTTTTAAGTGCAACAACAAATGATGTAATACAAAGAAGGATGATGCAATCACTTGGTAGAAGTTAATGGTCACATAGAACTGGATAGATGTGTACTACAAACCATGAAAGGTGGTCACTATGTGATTAGTAGGCAATCACACACATTTGAGTTCAATTATGGAATAATTGTACTCATAACAGCCAAAATTGCACTCGGCAATGCCTCGTGCAATTTTTACTGTTACTCGTACAATTATTCCCTAATTGCACTCAAATGTGTGTGATTACCTATACATATCAGTCTGCTTTTGAGCAGCAGCTGCTGCTTGTTTCAAAATATCAGTTGGCTGACTACCAGTGGCTTTCTCCCACGATGGCAGACCCCAGGTAGCACCTTCATTGCATCGCAATCTCGCTCCTGCACATCTCCCTTGCCAAGATCCCGCCTGGCTCTGGTTAATTTGCTTACCACCATCAAATTTTGAGCGTATATGCATCCATTATTTGGCAAGATTGGTGGTAAAATTGCCTATGAACAGAAAAATTACATACTGTTTTGTTTATCTACACTCACCAATTAACTATGGAGCTTTTGCCACTAGTCTGCTCAAAGCTCGCTGAATGTCACATATCATTGTTTGATCTATGTCATTTTGTATGATACGTAGTTGGTATGTCTCTGACCTCCTTTAGAGTCAACTATCATCTGTTGTAGCATCAACCCAGGTCTGTTCCTGATCAGCCATAATATCACACATGTCTAAAGGTAACAATTGGTATTGATGCTCATTCAATTTATGCAATAAGATACCTGCTTGTATTGTATTGTATGTGTCACCATTTGTTGTTGGTGTTGAAGTGGTTTCGTCTGCAGTGGTGGTGGTGGTGGTGGTGGTGGTGTCAACTTGTTCATGTATAGTCACTCTAGTGTTGCCAGCAATACGTTGTTGTGCTGTCTTGCAGAAATCTAGACTGCAGTTGGTGTGGCAGCCACAACAATGCAGTGGAAGGTTCATTAGTTTTCCTCTCCCTTTATAGGAAGGTTTATCCGTCACCAGGCGAGTCCGAAAATATTTCACAGCATGATTTGTACACTCCTATTTCTTGATGTCACTCCCCCAAGGTAGACTGTTAGCAAGAGCTGGCTGCACAGAACTATCTCCATCACCAATGTAATTGATATACCACAGTCCATGCTGCGTCTCTGACTCCTGGAAACCTTTAAGAATTATGTCGGTCTCCAAAGTGGATGAAGATTCATCCCAGTTGCAGAAGACTGATGTAGAGATAGTTTTCCATCAACTGCTTTAGTGCATATTGAGCAATATTTGTTTCTCACTCCCAGGTACATCATTTTCTTCATTTCTAGTCCAATGATGATTGCCACACCAGACTTAGTATTGTAGCACAGTGATTGCTGGAACATGATCTGGACCATGATATTGTCCCCGAGATAGACCATGATATTGTTCCCGAAATATGCTATAGCTTTTTTAGCAGCACCAGCTTCCTTCATTGAGTCCTCTAAGAGGGTCGACCACCACTGATCAATTTGTTTTTCAGCAACTACGAATGCTTTCTTCGTCATGACAGGCATGCTCTTTACTGCCATAGATTCTGTTAGTGGTGCGTGACCTCCTCCTGTAGCCATTTGCCCCCACACAGCAGCCAAATTACACCCCCAGTACTCACCACCAGTATTTTCTTGAATCCTGAAGGATGTTGCAAAGTGAAATGTTGTGTTGCAGCTAGTACACCTTGATTATAAAATGGAGACAAATCCTTCATGGTTGTGATCACTGGCGAAAACCATAACCTGGTTTGCCGACAAAGCTTTTTCAGTACAGGCCTAACATGTTGCAGCGTGTTGAGTGATCTCATGCAAGTAATCCTTCAAGTTGGACAGGTAAATGATTCTGCTCCCACTCTTACTGTCTTCACTAGATGTTTCTTTCATTGCAGGAGATTGTTTTGGAACTTTCTTCTTAGCATACTTCCCTCTACAGGCATGGGACCCTCTGGAATATTTAGTACTTCCAATGCTAAAGTTTATCTAATCAAAAACAGCCAAGCTGTAAAAAAAGGTGCGGCCCCCAAAAAGGCCATGGTGAAAAAAGATGTGAAATACAAGGTGGCGGCCAAGAAATGGCTGTGATGGTAGGTTAATGGTAAAAATTTTAATAACGACAATTCAGGTGAATTTGATGCCAAGACCAAGTGGCACAAAATTCACCTGAATTGTCGTTATTAAAATTTTTACCATTAACCTACCATCACAGCCATTTCTTGGCCGCCACCTTGGATTTCACATCTTTTTTCACCATGGCCTTTTTGGGGGCCGCACCTTTATTTACAGCTTGGCTGTTTTTGATTAGATATCACTTCTTTTTGTATTTGAATACTGCAAAGCCAGCCTATGGCTGGCTTTGGGGCTTTTTTAACCCATGTGTTTTTTTATTTACCACAGGAAGAAGAAAAGAACTTATAGAAGATTTGTAATACTTCAATTATTTTTGATTTTATTAGTAATTATACAAATTATATACATATATTTATTACATGCCCATTATTCCCCACAGTATATTTTTTAGCAGCTGATCTCTCTACTGGGTGACTTAAAATATAGCTGAACTATATACAGGATGGTTTCTTTGTAGCTGAACTCTCTACAAGATAAATTCTTCTAGCTGATTTCTCTACGGGGTGATTTGTTTCTAGCTGAACTCTCTACAGGTAATTTGTTTGCAGCTAAACTTTCTACATCCATGGTGGTTTCTTTGTAGCTGAACTCTCTACATGATGGTTTCTTTGTAGCTGAACTCTCTACAAGGTGACTTCTTCTAGCTGAACTCTCTACAGGGTGATTTCTTTGTAGCTGAACTCTCCACATGATGATTTCTTTGTAGCTGAACTCTCTACAAGGTGACTTCTTTTAGCTGATCCCTACAGGGTGATTTGTTTGCAGCTGAACTCTTTAGGTGGTGATTTCTTTGTAGCTGAACTCTTTACAAGGTGACCTCTTCTAACTGATCTCTCTACAGGGTGATTTGTTTCTAGCTGAACTCTCTACAGGTGATTTGTTTGCAGCTAAACTCTCTACATGGTGCTTTCTTTGTAGCTGAACTCTCTACATGATGGTTTCTTTGTAGCTGAACTCTCTACAAGGTGACTTCTTCTAGCCGAACTCTCTACAGGGTGATTTCTTTGTAGCTGAACTCTTTAGGTGGTGATTTCTTTGTAGCTGAACTCTCTCCAAGGTGACCTCTTCTAGCTGATATCTCTCTACAGTGTGATTTGTTTCTAGCTGAACTCTCTACAGGTGATTTGTTTGCAGCTAAACTCTCTACATGGTGCTTTCTTTGTAGCTGAACTCTCTACATGATGGTTTCTTTGTAGCTGAACTCTTTACAAGGTAACTTCTTCTAGCTGATCCCTCTACAGGGCGATTTGCTTGTTGTTGAATTCTCTACACGGTAATTTGTTTGAGGCTGAACTCTCTACATGGCAGTTTCTTTGTAGCTGAACTCTCTACAAGGTGACTTTTTCTAGCTGAACTCTATACAGAGTAATTTGTTTGCAGCTGAACTCTCTACATGATGGTTTCTTTGTAGCTGAACTCTCTATAAGGTGACCTCTTCTATAGCTGAACTCTTTACATGGTGTCTAGTTTCTACCTGATCTCTCTACAGGGTGATTTGTTTGCAGCTGAAATCTCTACAGAGTGATTTGCTTGTAGCTGAACTTCTTACATTGTGTCTAGTTTCTAGCTGATCTCCACAGTGTGATTTGTTTGTAGCTGATCTCTCTACAAGTTGATTTGTGTGTAGCTGATCTCTCTGCAGGTTGATTTGTTTGTAACTGATCTCTCTACAGGGCAACTTGTTTGTAGCTGAACTCTCTATAAGGTGATTTGATCTCTCTGCAGGTTGATTTGTTTGTAGCTGAACTCTCTAAAGGGTGATTTGCTTGTAGCTGAACTCCTTACATTGTGTCTAGTTCCTAGATGATCTCTCTACAGGGTGATTTGTGTGTAGTTGATCTCTCTGCACATTGATTTGTTTGTAGCTGAACTCTCTACAAGGTGATTTGTTTCTAGCTGATCTCTCTACAAGTTGATTTGTGTGTAGCTGATCTCTCTGCAAGTTGATTTGTTTGTAGTCGATCTCTCTACAGGGTAATTTGTTTTTAGCTGAACTGTCTATAAGGTGATATGTTTGTAGCTGATCTCTCTGCAGGTTGATTTGTTTTAGCTGAACTCTCTACAGGTTGATTTGTTTCTAGCTGATCTCTCTACAAGTTGATCTGTGTGTAGCTGATCTCTCTGCAAGTTGATTTGTTTGTAGTCGATCTCTCTACAGGGTAATTTGTTTGTAGCTGAACTGTCTATAAGGTGATATGTTTGTAGCTGATCTCTCTGCAGGTTGATTTGTTTTAGCTGAACTCTCTACAGGGTGATTTTTTCTAGCTTATCTCTCTACAGGTTGATTTGTGTGTAACTGATCTCTCTACAAGCTGATTTGTTTGTAGCTGATCTCTCTGCAGGTTGATTTGTTTCTAGCTGATCTCTCTACAAGTTGATTTGTTTGTTGCTGATCACTCTAAAGATTGATTTGTTTGTAGCTGAACTCTCCGCAAAGTGTTTTGTTTGTAGCTGATCTCTCTACAGGATAATTTGTTTGTAGCTGAACTCTCTGCACAGTGATTTGTGTGTAGCTGAATTCTCTAGAGAGTGATTTAATTGTAGGTGAACTCTCTACAGGGTGCATGACTTGTTTATAGCTGAACTCTCTTTAGTGTGGCTTGTAATGTTCTGAATCTCTACAGTGAAATAATTGTAGCTTAATTCTCCACAGGGTGACTTGCTTCTTGCTTAACTGTCTATAAGATTAACTGTTTGCAGCTGAAGTCCCTACAGAATAACTTGTAATGTAATAGAATTCTATAATGGAGTAAATAAATTAGCTGAATGCTCTATTAGGGTGACTGTTCTATTAGAGTATCTCGATCTCGCATTTGCTACACAGAGTTGGCTTTCGAATCATAACTCAGTGGTTTGTAATCCAATTCTTCTATACTACTGCAAGGACTTTCTATGAAGATTATTCCAGCTATACACCGATTTTCAGCTCATTGCTCTTAGCGGTTTGCCTAATAGGCGTAAAAACTAATACTTTTTTATTACTAAAAATCGATCTCGTAATTGTGACACAGGTTGGGTTTTGTGTCATATCTCCGTGGTCTTAATCTCGATTCCTTTCAAACCACCAAAAGGCACTCCTACGATGGTTACTCCATCTACATAGCAATTTTCAGCTCATTCCATGAAACAGTTTACCTTGTAGGCGTGACAACAAATTGATCTTGTTTTACGCGAATAATCGGTCATAACTCCTGAACCATTCATCGGATTTGCACTAAATTTGATGCTAGGATACGCCTTTGGACTCCCTTTCTGTGTGCCAAATTTCAAAGCGATCGGAGCACGCGTTTGCGTTTTATAGCAATTTTTGCAAGTGTGCGAAAAGACGAAAAAGAAGAAAAAAAAACAAAGAAAGAAAAACGAAACTTTGGCCGCTCATATCTCGGAAATGGCTTGAGTGATTTCCTTCAAATTTGGAATGTAGACTCCCCTAGCTGGCGGGCAACTCTGCAGCAAATTTGGTTTCAATCGGATAAGCCATCACCGAGATACAAAAGTGTGAAAATGACGTTTTCTTTCTTCCTGTCAATATACTCACGGTGTGGCGCGCCGGCTTCTTGGGCCGCATGACACACTATGGTGTGTCTTGATATCAATCGTATTTCATGTTGTAATACTAGTTTGCAGCTTACCTGGATCCCAGACCTGCTGATACGCACTGATAAACACTGCTAAACATTAACAGGACATGAAGGAGAACAAGCAATAAATACTAATAAATATATTCACAGCTGTTGTGGTTTGTATTTCCCGCAAAATTTTGGTTCGCATGCGTGAGTTACTGTTACTCTACTATGCATTCTTCGCTGCCAAAAATAACAATAGCTGATTAAGCTAGGTTTATATTAATGCTTTGATACAGTAGATTAACATATTTTTGAGGGCCTATCAAAGAGTTTTACTAACATTTTAGCACCGTTGCTAGAGGAAAACTTTTGTAAGAATGTGGGGGCCAATTATTACACAGTATCAACGGCGATTGGTTGTCTAACTTGTTCTAGACATGTGATACTACCCTATTTCGCTTGATAGGACCTAGGTATTATAGTTTAAAAGTGTGTGAATGCTGAGTGAGTAGGGCGATTTTTGACAGCGAGACTGGAAAACTATAACCATGTGTAGTGACTTGTGAGCGGGTCTTTTAATCTGTCAAGAGAGAAATACAGAGTGTGGTGAGTGTATAGAATACTGCATATTAGGAGTTAAAGGCTGCTTTTTAAGTACATCCCACTTCCGTGTCCCATGTAATGTGGTATCCCGTAACCTTAAACACTCATCACCTGGCAACTCCCAAGTTTGTTGTTACAAATCTCTACGTGCTTCGTTTGTTCTCTATCAAGTATTGAAGGCGGTGGTATAGAGAAAACCTTGAGCTACATTCCTGTCAAAACCATGAACAAACAGCCAAAGCGTTAGCACATAGAACTGTTAACCCTAAGGTCCAGGATTTAATTCCTACCCATGACAACCTTTCTTCTCTTCTCAGTGCCACCTTTTTGTGACACATTTTTTCATATGTCAGCTATTGATGACGATTACTTAGCAATTTGTACATGTATCAACACGATTCACACTCAAAATGAAACACTCACCATCTGGCTATGTTGCAAAATTGATTACAAGCTTTTACATGCATTCCTTCATCTGCTACAGCATGTTGAAGGCCATGATGTAGAGAAAATTTCAGCTGCATTCCATTGCCAACCACACAATAAACAGCTCAGCTGGTAAAGTACCTCCCTGAAGTTGTTGCAGTTACTGCTGCACAGGGTGAGGGTTTGAATGACAAAACTTTTTTTCTTGTTTAATATACCTTTTTGGTGCGTACTTTTTCTTATCAGTATTGGTACCGATATTGTGATATCGGTTCGTTAAAAGCTATGGAGTAAATGCTTCTGGTTTACGCATGTGTACACCCCATCTGTGAATATTATAGTGTATTTTATACATTTTCCAGTGGTGAGTATCTGTTTTTTCGTCAAAATATGCACTGATGACGTGCGATTGTGATAGTATAAAGGTATGAAGCAATGTAATAGATGCATGTTTGCGGACATACATGATGGATGTACAAGAAAGTTGTATGATTTTTTACAGCAAACGGTTGTACATAATTTCATCTTGTATTGTTAAAATAAACAATTCATACAAAGTTGTGCATAGACAATGCTATAACATTGTGATAGTTATCATACTTGTTGCATCCTACAATCATGAAAGTAGCAAAATGTCACAATTGCTCAGCCCTAATTCTACTCATGTGTTGTGATGTCCACATTTTGTGCTCATGCGTATATTTCAGACAAATCACTTGTGCAACTACTACTTGTATTATTGTGTTAAACACAGCTTGATCTTCTCACTAAGTATTTTACTACTAACTATGTGTATTGTAGTGATTTAGGAGAGTATTATTTTTATAACCAAAACCCACAATCAGTTGTAGAATATACATGTATATAAGGAACTCAGTAATCGTAATCGTAACCATTATTGCTGAAATTGTGACTTTTTCTTTTTCTGTATAATTTTTGGCAAGACTTTTTGCTGTAAGCATCAAGTCTTTGATCTCATTACAAAGTTGATTCACATCAAAGATGACTCTGCCTTTATTGGATGACCATAACAGGTTTTATTGATTCATTGAGTAGCAGATAGGATGTAGTTTAACTGTTTAAATAAAACAGGCTTGTATGGCCAGATCGTAGGCTAACACACTAGATAATCCACTCCAACCATGAGTGTTGTATTATCAGCTTGAGCTCAGCTTTTATACTCTTCTTGTAATTTTACTAAACTGGATCCAGTAGAGTTACTATAGTATCTATATAATATATATAACAAGTACAGATGTGGAGACTCAGTTTATGAACATGCACAATAATTCAGGCTCCCTCTAACAATTGTTTTGTTTCTCGCTACACTGTTTTAAATTTACTATAATGAATTTTCACTGTTTAACGTGATGTCAAATAAATGCTGTGTGATTTTTTTTCAAGAAAATGTATTTTCCACATTGAAATTATCAATGTAGTTATTCAACTATACTGCGCTTAACTATAGTCTCAGTTATACTGTTATGTCAGTCTGTTAAGCTGGGTTGAGCTGAGTTGTTACGTATATCAAACTAATATTTTAATAATTGTTAATTTAAAAACTAAGTAAGGATCTGTGCAATGAAAAGTAGTGAAACAAGAGATGAATGATGGCATTACAGCATAGCTCAGTGGGAAAGTCCCTACTTTGGCATTAATTGTTATAGCTAATGTGCCAAAGTAAGGACTTTCCCACTGAGCTATATTGTAATACCATCATTCATCTCTTGTTTTACTAATTTTTATTGCATAAATTACAATTTTTATTAAAAATTCTAGTTTTTTAACCAGGCACGGGCCAAAGGCCGGCTGTGGGCGCGTGCCTGGTTTACTGAAATTGTTTTCGTAAAAAACGTGTGTGTGTGTACCTATCTACCTATCTATCTACCTATCTATGTTTGTCCGTACGCACCCACGTGAGCAAAATCGTTAAATAATGGTAAAAGCAGCTTTTACGTAAGGAGTAAAAGCGAAATGAAGTCTGTATTAAACTTCTACACAGGTAAACTTTTGCTCTGAGGTGGTTTCTTTTCGGCGGACTGAAATACGGGTGTGGCGACTTTCCCTATACTTTGTAAACTACCTTCCCTTTGAGGTTTTCAGGCGTTTAACAACTGAAAAACAACGGTGCAGGCCTCGTACACTACCAGGAATAGCTTATCGCTTTGAGTTGAAAGGGGGCATATCCCCTACGTACACGAACAAAAATGAAGAGTAGCTTTGAGGCTTTGTCAAGAGAATTTGTGGGAAAAAACATGATAGTCAAACTATAAAACAGTTTAGAAGATACTTCTGTGCGTAATATGTTGGTTAATGCGGTTTGTTTAACAAGCGCTTCCTTAGCAGTGCATAGCAACGTAATTGAACGCAGTACGGAAATTTCATGAATTACGAAATACGAGAATTAGCTAATAATATTATTGCACAACCCAAAACTACCCTATTGTAAAATAGTAAATAGTTGGTTAATTCATAGTAGCATATACTATCTATGGTTAATTCCAGATGAGTTAGCTAGCTGCATGGCGCCTGGTTTTTAGAAGTAGCACAACATCAACTTGTTGTTGTAAGAGATGTGGTCTCTGTACTCTTTCACTATTAATCCACCTAGATCTTTATTTGATGGGTGTGGTTGCGAACCTACCACGAACAGGATCCCAATTGTGAAGTTGCAGATATCTAGCTAGTATACCTCTTATTATAGTAGCAACAGGACTGAAACGCTATTGAAATCCAGCCCTAAAATAATTCTGTGACATCTAAATATGCTGCTGAAAGAAAGTGTTGATATATATGGAATATTAATGCCTCAATATGGTTTCATTGGATGAAGAAGACAAGCAGCCTGATTGAAAATAAAAGAAAAGACAAGGAACAGAGGGCCTACACTCATTGGATCCCCAAAAGGCACATACCACTGGTGAGTTGTTATTGTGGCATAAAATAGTAACCATGCGCTGCTTTGTTTGGCCTCTAGCTTTGCAACTCACTGACCAGTGATAAAATTTAAGTTTTAAAAAAGATTCTAAATCTCCCCTCCTGTAAGTGTTTTGTTATATTTAATGTATTATATAGACTATTACTATTCCATAAAGGTGATGTTCATTGCATAGGTTGTCTCTAGGATGATTTTTAGAGGTGGAATTTTGGGCCACACGCATAATTTTTGGGGTGATTCTACTTAAATGATATTACCGTACCGTTTTTGATATGTGCAAATTTTGATGTATGTAATTTTTACTGATTGAAGAATTTTTCAGTGGTTTTATTTTTGTGGATCACTCATTTTTTACTCAGGCTGTTTGGTTTTTTTTTAGCATAGGGCTAGTCTTAACAATTATTAATTATTGAGGAGGAAAACTTTGCAGAGTGCTAAGCAACTGCGAAATCTGTGAGAAATACCTTCCTTGGAAATATGTGTGAATAAAGTAGAACCTAACAGGCATAGATTTAGAGGCTATCAGTTTATGAATGTGTGCAATAATTCAGGCTACTTGTAGTAGCCACAAAGATGTTATAATATAACGTGTTTAACCATCTAACCATCAGGTTTGCTGTCGGAACATACCATGGACCGAAAAATGGGCTGTAATCAATTAACTTGTTCAGATATTCACTTAGTAACTATATATCAAAATGCTCCCTATGGACTAAGAAACTCCATTGAGGTGTTTTTGTTTACATAGCACACTGCATCATTATACACACAAACAAGCTGTAGCGAAGTCAAAAATGTATTAAGCACGTACGTTATCAGAGCAATCCGGTTTTGACGGGTAGAGGGTTAATTCTCAACATGTGCATAGACGATCTTTGTCATTATCTCCAAGATGTTTTGTTATTTCATATTCCTTAATGCTTGCCACTTTGCAAGACAGCATTAGACAACCTGCGTGATGTGTGGGAGGCTAGGCTTTGTTGTTTTAAGTTTAGACAGAAATTTTGAATCACTGTTGTTGGTTTGTGTCTTGACAATATTCCTGTGAGATTTTTGACCAGTTTTGTAACTTGTATTCTTGTCTTAAATGACTTGTTCTTCTCATAGTTTCAGAATTTTACCACTAATCTATATGGTGGTAAAATGTGTTACATTTATTGTACTGATTTAGGGGATAACCAAAACCCACAATCAGTTGTAGAATGTACATGCATATTAGGAACTCAGTAACAAATGACTATTGTTGTACGCAAGTTACTGGTGTAAAACTATATAATTTTTGGCAAGACTTTTTGCTAAGCACTCAGTCTTTGATCTCATTACAAAGTTGAGGTGTCTCTGCCATTATGGGATAACCATAGCAGTTTCTATTGATTCATCCACTATAGAAGAAGCAAGAGTTCATAATATTATAGGGGGGACTCTTGGTAGAAGGTAAGTGACCTGTTATGTAGATTAACTGTTTACATCAACTTGAGCTCAGCTTTTACATTCATCTTGTCATTTTGCTAGACGGATACAGTAGAGTTACTATAAAACCCAACAGGTACAAATTTCGACTATTAGTTTATGAACATGCACAATAATTTAGGCACCCTTAACAGTTGCTATGTTTCTCGCTTACTATTTTAAATTTACTGTAATAAAATTTCACTATGTGCATGTTGTCAAATAAATGCTGTGTGATTTTTTCCAAAGAAAATGTATTTTCAACAGTGAAATTACGTATCAGTGTAGTTTTTCAACTATACTGTAGTTATTGTAGTCTGGTAACATTTACCTTTGTAATGTTGTATCATCAGTTTGTACTGTTGTGTCAGTCTGTTAAGATGGATTGAGCAAAGTTACTATATCATAAATGTGCAAATTTTTGATGTATTTATAATTTTCATGGATTGAAGAATTTTTCAGGATTTTTTTGGGTTTATGTTTGTGGATCACTCATTTTTCACTAAAGCTATCTGTTGTTTTAGCATAGGGCTAGTCTATTTTTAAGGAAGAGAAATTTGCAAACAGCTAAGCATCTGTAAAATCTGTCAGAACTACTTTCCTTGAAAATACGTGTGTATACCTAATAGGCAGTGATGTAGAGGGTATCAATTTATGAGCATGTACAATAATTCACTAGTAGCCACAATTCTGATATATTGTAATGTGCTTAATTCTCAACGTATGCACAATTAAGGCATACACAATCTTTGTCATTGTCTCCAAGATGTTGTTTCATATTCTGACCTTTATGGTTGTCACTTCACCCCATCTGCAATACAGCATTAGAGGAACTATGTGATGTGTGGAAGGCTAGGCTTTGTTATTTTAAGTTTAGACAGAAAGTTTGAATTTCAACTGTTGGTTTGTGTCTTAACAATGTTTCTGTGAGATTTTTGACCAGTTTTTGTAACTTGTATTTCTTGTCTTAAATGACTTGGTCTTCTAATTTTATCACTACTCTATATAGAGGTAAAATGTGTTACATTTTTGTACTGATTTAAGGGATAACCAAAACCCACAATCAGTTGTAGAATGTACATGTATATAAGGAACTCAGTAATCTTAACTAATGGTGCCATGACATACTCACTGTACTAACAATTATAATTTTTGGCAAGACTTTTTGCTAAGCATCAAGTCTTTGATCTCATTGCAAAATTGAAGTTGCTCTTCCATTATGGGATGACTAAAGCGGTTTCTATTGATTCATTGTCCACTAGTATAGTAGACCAGTTATGTAGTTTAACTGTTTAAATAAAAAAGCTTTTGTGGTCAGGTCATAGACTGATACTTAACATAATCCAGTCCAATATATGGGACCATCTTGTGTTTACACAGAAGTAGCTACAAAGCATGTTATACAGTATGGTTTCATTTGTGCATGTCACTCTTTTGTTTTGCCATCCAATTTATCAGAGATGTGTGCTTTAAAGTGCACAGCAAAAGTTGGTGTATTTGTGTGGAAGACAAATTGTTCAAGTTTAGTCTAAATGCTTTGGTCTTGATGTAGTTATGAGATTTTAATCTATTGTATGTTGTCAAGTTTATGGTATATTTCAAAATGTGTGGGTGAGACAAATTACAAAACCTGCTTTTACCAAAACAGGGATAAATAATTTCAACAACTGTGTTGTGGTAGTTGTTATTAACAACTGTTCTTGATTGTATGAACCACGATAGAAAAATGTTTTACAAAAAGGCGCTGCTAAAAACTGGACTAACAGATAACTGAATCCTTATAATTTCAGTATAGGTAACTAAACAACTAAAATATCTGCGTGCGTAGGTCCTGTGAAGTTATTTTTTAAAGTTACTATTTACGTGAAAACATTTTATATGTAGTTTCTTTGAGTGAAACATGTTCTTTGAAGGCGTGTATCTCCGTAAACGCTTCCACAGGACCTTTGTACTGTAAGTCTTAATAAATAAAAAAAAAATATACTATGTCCATTGACCCTACAGCTTTTGCTACATCTCTTGTTTCAGCTGCCTCAAACTAAACTGTAGCTACACAAAAACAATAAATAGAAAGGACTTCATGTTCACATTAAACTTTTCATGCTACTAGATTGGTTTTATGACCTCAAAAATTATTGATAGGCGTTCAAAAATTTGGATGATTGCCTGAGACTATACTGTATCCTTAAATTTATATATATATATATATAATTTGTTAAGACTTTACAGCACAAGTGCTGAAGGTCTGTAGGACATCTGGTCCTACAGCCTGTTTAAAGTTGTTACAGAAAGTGTGTTTGAAAAGGTAGGAAAAGGAGAAAATATCCATGACTGGACCTGGGCAGCCTCAAACCTGCAGCCATCTGATTAACAATAAATGGATCAATCCGCTTACTGTTGGCGAATTAAAATGTAGTATGATAATTTTATTGGTGAACCAAAACCCACAATCAGTTGTAGTATGTATATGTATATAAGGAACCCAGTAATCTTGCAATACTGATCAATCAACACAATTGTAAATTTTTTGGAAAAGACATTTTGGTATAGGCATCAAGTCTTTAATCAGAGGAGGTCGGAAGCGTGCATGTGAGCTCAATGGCTTTGTATTGAAAAGTAAACTTGGGCTACGTATAAATCACGCGAGATCTTGCACCAGGCCACGGATGCTGTAAATGTCTTTGTTGGACGAGCTAGAAAGATAGAGAGAGGAGTCCCACTCAAGAAAACAGTATGAATAAACACCCAAGAAGTCATCCTATGCAGCGTACTTCACTGATACACTAGTGGCATGTGCCCTAGTCGGGATCACACGAGACTAGAAAGATGAAGAAAGCCTCCAGATGAACGATAGCAACAACTGGCCACCACAAAGAAGGCTAGAAATGAGATTTTCAAGGCCAACATTCAGTGTTGCTGCCCTGAGTGCCCTCCTTCATGCTATACCCTGCCTTACAATCTCAAAAATGCAATTAACATGAAAACATTTTCGTAGCGCTTATTATGCTTCCAACCTCCTCTGGTCTTTAATTATGAAGTATCAAAGATGACATTTTAAAGTATGGACAATTTGATAATTGTACCATTATGGGATGGCCACTATTGACAGGTAGTATATGACTGAAGTATTGATTGAGTGTCTACTAGTAGGTATGGATGATCTCCCTTTGTAAAATTTTCGTTGTGCATAAAATAATTTTGTCAAAGAAGTGGTTCCAGTCAGAGGAGGTTAGACACTATTTTATAAGCACTTCTGAAATTTATAACTGTTAAGATACTTGTAATATGGGATGAGGAGTAGCAAGGTGTAAGTAATAGAAGAAATGTTTAGCAATATCCACACCACGTTACCTTGTGCTTCTTAAGATGAACGGCAAATTCTTATTGTAAGGTGAGTGTGTGAGTTTCTAATTCTCTGTTCGATTTTCTGTGAGGCTAGCGTCCGCTTTTCATTTTCAATACCCTGGGAAAACATGTTAGCATGCACACTGCTTTCTTCGACAATTACTGTGTTAAAATATGCAACAATGACAGAACTTTCTTAAGTTAATGTAAATTATTGACTTAACATTTGTCTGTATACATATGTAATATGCGCAAGCGTATGTTTAGTTATTAATTAGAATTGACTCGTGACAACTAGTTTGCAGTGTAGGTCCTACTGAGATCCCTTTCAATCAAGGATATCGGGACACAGACTTCAGGAGGCTACCTTCCAGATGAAGAGATTGATGATTCTTTTGATGTTGGCAGTTATTGGAGCAGCACCGCTATTTGGAGTTGACTTTTAGGAGGAGACACGTGGTGCAGTGGTGGTGGTAGTGGAGTCGCACATTATTGCAGCTGTTATATAGTCACATTATTAAGTTGTGTGATAAGTAGTAAGGGTATACCGGTATAATGCTGCGTGATGTCCGATGACGTGCACGTCCGTAGTGGGCATGATTGTCCACATGTTGCGCTACCCTTCAACTCCAAGCACCTCACCGCTGGACAGATAAACCGTGTGGCTCAAGCGCTTGAAGTGCCAACAGAAGCGGCTGCTACTGAGGTCTGCTTAATGATTGAGGGTATGCTGAGAGAGCTGGGGTGCGAGCCAGCCAATGTGCAAGTGCTCGTTTCTGCCAGTAGTATGTCGTTGTTGGACGAAGGAGAGGAATTATGGCCATTCCAGTTGACCATGACAGTGAGTAACACTCTGAGGATTGACCTGATCAACAGGAGAGTGAAGACAGTTTTCAAGATGGATCTGGCAGTGAAGTTGAACAGCTGAGGACAGAGCTACAAGAGGCTAAAGCTGAGATAGACACCCTCAATGCAACTGTTGCTGCCCTACATACCCAGGTGGATGAAGGGGAAGAGCGTATAAAACAGTTGTGGAGCGGTGAGCGCTTAGTTAGCCTTTCAATACAAAATGTATGCGTTCACGTGTGCATATCCAACCTCCTCTGGTTTCCAGTATAGTATTGTTATGTACTTGTAACTTCTGATTGTGAGTTTTGGATTTTATGAACGAATCTTCTTGCCTTGTGGTCTTGTTATGTTTTTTTGTTTTTTTTTTAAATTTTACTGTGTTTAACCGTTGAAGTCATATTAAATTTTGAGGAATTCACAGTCGATCTAAACTTAATAATATGTGTTTCTTATGTAAGGTGCTGTAACTTTTGAAGCGTACATCCTATTGCTGTGTAATTTACATTGTTCTACTTGTGATGTAACAAAGATTAAATTGATATCAAAGATTTTACCCTAACGCTAAACAGTGAGAACCTATAATTGTAACTTGTAACTTAAAAATAACTTGATCTTCTCACTAAGTACTAATCACACAAAGAAGTACACAGTATTGTGTTTATTGTAATGATTTAAAGGAACATCAGTTTCATTACCAAAACCCGCAATCAGTTACCGTATAGAGGGAAACTTTGGTGGGGGTAAACTTTGGCGAATATACGTAGCGATTCTCTACAAATTCGCCAAAGTTTAACCCACCAATTACTCGTAGCACCTGAGATTAGCATCTTTATAGCTATAGATTCAGCTTAAATTCACCAAAGTTTATTTTGCCAAATGCGATTTAGCTTGCTATTCACCAAAGTTTACCCCCGCCAAAGTTTCTCTCTATACAGTATAGAATGTACATGTGTATGTAACAAATTTAATGCTTTTTGACATGAATATTTCCCATATTAAACTTTACATAATGCTATAATTTTTGCCAATACTTCTTGCTGTAAGCGTCAAGTCTTAGATCTTATTACAAAGTCAGGGAAGGTTGGTCACGCACATATACCTGTGTTAGATAATATAAGCAAACATTGTGACAGGTGGTAAGGCTTGTTTAACTGAGGTCTAGAAAAGCAGTGATTATACTGAGAATGCTTTAAAGCTGAACATGTCGGTATGGATATCCGTTAAAGTATCAAGAGGCGTGAATCATGGGATGAATGATAACATGTGGCCAACTTCTCAGTTGATTCATATCAAAGATGACTCCCTGCAATGTGGACACCTTGATAATTGTGTACCATTATGGGATGGTTATAGCTCCTGGCATATTTATTTTTTTATCTGAATGCGTCAATTACTGAATATAGCGAAGTGGCCATTTCACTTGTCTACCGTTGCTGAGAACAAGCTAAGTGTCTGGCATTAATTCTGTCCAGAATTACTCGCACTTACTTTATAACACGACTGTTAAAGTTGTGTAGCAGTATAACATACACTATAAAGGTTACAACTGTAATTTTAACCAATAGAGCATTAGAAAGAAGATACGTGGTGTGTAATTGGATTATTCATGTGTCATATATTGTATGTGAGATTGAATGTCTTTGATAACTGCTAGTAATATCATGATATTATTGCTGTCATGATAAAAACGTTATCACCGTGAATAGTAGGTGCTGTTCACCATTGTGCAAATAACCAGTTATTAACCAGTGTTGTCTATGTCAGCCAATAACTGGTGAAGAAACCTTTAAACTGTTTATTGCCCACCCACTTGGTAAACCATAAATTACCCCTGCTGACAAATGTTAACATCATAACATAACCTCAAAGCTGTGTAAATATGTGATTGTAATAACTTGCAAGACAGGATGTTGATGGTCACTTTTGGTACCACCCTAAACCTTCCAGCAGGCTTGTTGAGTACCGTTATGTCTGCCAATATATGCACAAACCATTTAACCAGTTATTGCCAATTATTGTTAATTATTGGTAGGCAATTAAACAGTGACAAAAATTTTGTAGGTGTACAGCACTAGTGAATAGTGATATAGTTGTACTATCAAGACATGCTCCCTCTGTTGATGTCTCAACGATTTTGTATTATTCCATAATCTGTGTCATATTCAATGCCCGTCACTCTTTTGCTTAGCCATCCCATTAGAAACGTTTTCTTTGCACTATGTATAGTGCAAAGAAAGTGAATATATGATCCATTCTTTAGCTTATTCAGAGGTGTGAATGTTCTTTGAGATCACAGAATGAATAGTGTTGCGTGACCACTCTTTTCATCAAGGATGGCTTCCTGCAATGTGGACACCTTGATAATTGTGTACCATTATGGGATGGTTATAGCTACTATTGACAGGTAGTGTATGACTGAATTTTTGATGAAGTGTCCGCTAGTATAGCTGTAAGTGTGTATGACCTTCCCTATTGATCTGTTAAGTTCCTATTTCCAAAAGGGAACCAAAATTATGTGGTCCTTCTCCAAGTAATGAACATTTTTTTGTCAAATATGATATTCTCCAGTAGTGAACGGATTAACATTTATCTGTCAATTTTTGAATAACCAATTGCTGTAGAGGTCAGCCAATGTGTATTGATCTCAACTTCATAAAGTTTACCTGTTTCTAGGGACAGTGAGTAATACAAAAGCACAAAATATTTTGAACGCACTTTTCAGAAAGGTTTTAATTAAATGGCTTGATCTGTTTTAATTAAATGGCTTGATCTGTTTTAATTAAATGGCTTGATCTGTTTTAATTAAATGGCTTGATCTGTTTTAATTAAATGGCTTGATCTATTTTAATTAAATGGCTTGATCTGTTTTAATTAAATGGCTTGATCTATTTTAATTAAATGGCTTGATCTGTTTTAATTAAATGGCTTGATCTGTTTTAATTAAATGGCTTGATCTCACAAAATGAGGAGGTAAACAGTATTATGTTTATTGTATCGATTTAGAAATGGTATTGTTTTCATAACCAAAACCCACAATCAGTTGTAGAATGTACATGTATATAAGGAAGTCAGTAATCTTAACAAAGCGATCTTATCACTATCAGTATTCAATTGGTTATAATTTTTGGCAAGACTTTTGCTGTAAGCATCAAGTCTCTGATTTCATTACAAGGTCGGAGTATGTTAGTCACACATCTAATATGTCCTTCCAAAACCAGTTAGCCATGTGGCAAGGAGATGATATAGAGTGTCAATTTCTGATATCTCTCTCTTGATCTTCAATATATGGCACATGAAAATAGCCATTCAGTTGGTCAAGTTTGGTGATGTAACATGAGTGACCAACAAAGTCAATGCATTCTTCCACTCTGGGTAATGGAGGAAGTTATGAAGTCTAATTTACTTCCTGCATTGACCTTCCTAAAATTAGTACAGAGCCGACAGCTGCTATTTGTCTGTAGGATCGCTACATATAGAAACTCTACCTACTCTGGCTGGGTTCTATGCATATAAGCATCTTGTACTTTAATTCCCTTCCTCAAAGTGGCTAGTTTGCTATGGAGGAGCCTATATGAGTGTTGTTTATTATCCCCTACATCTACATCAGAAGGGTGGTTTTATGTGTCACATTTTGAACCTAGTAAGTCCGCTACTGTCTCTCTCTCTCCACTGCAGGTAGAGATATCACAGTCTCTCATCTAAACGTTGAATTAGCACATTGTTTTTATAAGCCCAAGTGGGGATAGAAAGCTAACACTTCACTTTTAATACATGTAATAGTTGTAACACGGGCATGAGGGTTTTGCCTGAAATGACATACATTTCAGGCAAAGCCCGAATGCCTCGTGTTGCAGCTAATATGTAACACTTATTAGGCTGATAGTCTGTACAGGATGATCGATCACCCAAGCAAATATGAGTGCAGCCACTGGATGTATTATATATGCATACCTAAATTTTCGATTATGGGTCAGCAACTAAAACGTTCTGGTTATGTTCAGTTACAATAAGCAGACATATCCTAGAGATATCACGGAGAATTTCAGTTACGCGAGTTTAATGTATTAATCCGTGCTATTGAATTGTTTATGGAATAATTACGGAGTTGACTAAAGGCCTAGATACTGATAGGTAAGCTTGCTTGTAGAGTGGTTACTTCGTGCAGAGTGGTAGCTTTGTGATGGGGACGTGTCCATATTTGTAAACATGCGGAAGCAATCGGTGAATAAGCTATAGCACTAGTTCTCACCTTAGCCAACGTTTTCAACTCGTAGGATGGCAAGGATACCAAAATGCTCTCTGTCTGAATGGTTTTCATGATGAAATCCAAGTTGTGCATCCTAATCACATGAGTATTAATTGATCTCCACAATAGATTTCGGCATCAATGTCTATATAATCACTGCCCATTTGTAGCCCAGTTTGTATTTCTAGCCGGGCTACATACGAAATGTAGCCCGGGAGGCTCCTTTTATCTGAGGTGTGAAAGTGCTACATACAATTTATGTGACCCAGTCAGACTGCAAAAGGGGTTTGTCTTATAGCCTTTTCAATTGCATGTACTTGGCAACCTGCAACTTAACTTGTCACCCTGAAATTTAGTCCCCTTATACCCCTACCATAGCACTATGGCTTGGCGTAATATGAAGGCGATAGTTAAAACATGAGGAATTATGATTAATCAAACTTGACAATTTGGAAAGGCTATAAGACCCCTTTTCGCAAGCCGGGTCACATATATCACTACATCTTTGTGTCTAAACTAAATCCCACAATCAAATGTACAATGTATTAATATGGAAACAAAATATAACACATCTAACACTGTTGAAAATCTCCTTGTAAACTTCATTATGTTTTTGGAAAAGGCTGTACATTAAATGTGAAGGCCTTTGAGTTTCATAGAAGTAAATCTAAGCCAAAATTTATAGATCAAACAACACCTCAGTGTGTCATTGCATAATTAAAACTTGTACAACTATTACAAAAACTAAGGCCCACAATTGGATACAAAAAGTGTCAGTATAAAGGCATTCCATGATACACTGTATGCTAGCTGAAATTATTACCATTTTGTTCATTTTAGTTTTTGGAAAAGGCTATACCTGAGAGGCAAGGCCTTTGAACATGGTGTTTGTGGATTGTTGCACTGAGTTTGTCTGGAGCTTGTCAAACAGTACCTGAATGATTGAAAATTATAAGTTTAGAAGCAGTAGGACTAACTCAACTGAGGGAATGAATGACTCATTGTCTGGAGCTTGTCAAACAGTACCTGAATGATTGAAAATTATAAGTTTAGAAGCAGTAGGACTAACTCAACTGAGGGAATGAATGACTCAATGAATGACTCATTGCAGCTCAGGGTAAGACACTACACTTTAGTACAATGTAAAAAAAACCTTACAAAAGATGACTAGGGTTGGTACTTTTTTCATTGTTCAGTTCACAGATTGTTACTAGTGTAGTGAAGATACGTGCATGCAGTAAACTGCTAAAATCTGAGACTATTCACAACTAAGTACACTGCCTTTAATACAATTTTTTCTACTAACTGCCTTCATGGGGATAAATGTCCACTAGTATATCTTCAAGGGTAGTTGATCTTCCTTGTTTTTCTACTTTTTGTGATCCCTAACTGAACTTAAAATTCTTAATTTTTCCTTATGCTCGTTCTCTACTAGCAAGGACCAATATCAATTTTTTTCAAAAGATATGTTTGTATGGTTCGGCTGGCTGTGGGTACGCACCTGGTTTACTGGTGAACTTTTCATATTATGTAAACTGGTAGCTATGTTCATAGTTGATAGGAAGTAAGGGAAATGTGGTTTGAAGAACATAGCTTTGTATCTGGACTTGTTTTATCATCAAAATAAATTTCCACAATCAGTTGTCACAAGTGTTGGTATAAATAACGATCTAATAGTACATATTTCTTGTATTTCATTGAATTTAATTTTTTTGGCAAGTTTCCCCAAGTAGGATAGTTGGGGGACTTGAAAATGTAACCAGTCTTGTGTGTAAAGTTGAAATGTTGAGTTTTGTGAAATGATTGTTGGTATACTTAATACAGAAAAGTTATCGGAGAGTGTATGATTTTAGGTTTGTAAGCCAAACATGTACAAATTTTAATTCTACTAGTTATGAAAAATATGGCTCACAAGCTTCACGTAAGAAAACTTGTTGGTTTACACACAAGGCCAGTTACAAATTCAAATTTCCCACTATTTGGGAAAAATATCAAATCAATCAAATCAGTGAAGCACATACCATTAGATTTTTATTTATACCAACACTTGTGATAATTGATTGTGGGAATTAATTTTGATGTTAAAACTAGCTATAGTCTTCAAACAATTTATCTCATTGTATATAAAATTCCAATTGAATATGACCAAAATTACAAATTTATGTGACAATTTGTGAATTACACTGACCAACTGATATTGATGATTTTTAGTGATTCTATAAAGTCTATAAAATCTAATATTCAGTAAATTCATTCTATAAATTCTAATATTTTAAATTTATGCAGCTTTTTATGTGATGTTTATGTTAATACACCTGTGATACACAATTTCTCAATTGTGGTAAGAATTGTTTATGTCTTGGTGGGTATTGTGGTAGAGCAATGTGTTGATATATTGTCTCTTTTCTACTGCGGTGGTGGAATTTTGGATGGAAGGTGAAACCTACATTGTATGTTCAAGATGAATGCCATAGTCGAAGTGACACTGACAAGGTGACACTATTTTGTGTCCTGTAGAGTGTTAATAGTGTTTTAATTGGCTAGTGTAGCTTTACTGATCACGTTGATTATTTGAGCATTAAATCTTTGTTGAAAGCTTCTATATATTCTTAAATAGAATTTTTCAGTACAAATACACTACTTTGTTTACAACCTCAAGGTTCAAACTTCTAGGTTGGCTTTATTACAGTTCCAAAGCTCGACACACTGTGGTCTCACCTCCTGTCACTTATTTAGCTGCATTACTAGATGGTAAACTTTCACAGATGCATTACCTCCTCAGCAATGTGGGAGGCTTACAAGCACAACAATACACAACTTGCAACTTTATCAGCACTCTGTTTTTATAACCTCACTTGTTAACTGGGTAAGCTAGCAAATACTAGTTCTAGTTTACACCCTCACCTGCACTTGCAGGAAATATAGTTGTTGACCATCACAATATTCTTAACCAGTAATGGATGATCGCAAATAATTGGTTGATAAAGTATTATGCAACTTTTTTAAAATTAAAAATGCACTGAAAGTGTTTTGCTGGTATAAACCTGAGGTATATTTTCTGCCATCATTGTGTTTGTGTCTCTGTGCCACTGTATTCGTACTACTAGGTTTTTTTTACAGAAAGCTACCACTTCACTTTTAATAACACTGAAAAGTTTATAGAATCCAAAAAAATGCCACTACATCTTTGTGACACAAACTAAAGTCCACAATCAAATGTACAATAACACATCTAACACTGTTGTAGACGATTAATTTGATTTTCTCCTTGTAAAGTGTTTTTTTTTCTTCTTATTTGGAAAGTAAAGGCCTTTGAATGTAATTTTTTGTGTGCTTTACACAACCTGCAATTTAAACAAGGAGTTATAGATCAAACTGCTGCCTGTCCAATAAAGCATCAGTGTGTCATTGCATCATCAAATTTGTACAACTATTACAAAAACTAAAACCCACAATCGAATACAAAAGGTATCATTGTAAAGTAATTCCATGATACATTGTATGCAAGACCAATTTGTTCGTTATATTTTTTTGGAAAAGGCTATACACTGAGAGGTGAAAGCCTTTGAACATAGCGTTGTGAGTTGTTGCATTGAGTTTTTAAGGAAGGTGTCTTAATAGTGCCTGCTATTGCTTAAAAAGTAGAAGCAGTAGGACTAACTCAACTGAGGGGATGAATGACTCATTGCAGCTCAGACTAATACAAAACACTACACTCCAGTGCAGTGTAAAAACCATAATATTATATGCTTGGGCTGGTACTTTTTTCATCGTTTTGTTCAGGTCCTTCTGTTGACAGAATGTTACTAGTCTAGTAAAAATGCGCGCATGCAGCAAACTGCATTTCCTTTAATTTCATGCATTTCCTTTAATTTCACCCAAAATTAAAGATATTTCACAACTACACTGCCTTTAATACAATTTTGTGTACTGACTGACCATACCTGCCTAGGATTAAATGTCCACAAGTGTAGGTGACCCCCCTTTGTTTCCCTATCTTTCTATGGTCCATATAATTCCTAATTTTTCCTTATACTTGTTCCCTATTAACAATGACCAATATGGATACTTTTCAACAGATTACTTCATATGGTATAATTTGTTACGTTTCATATGTAAACCAGTAGCTATGTTTATGGTCAATAGGAAGTAAAGAAAAATGTGGTTTAAGGAATCTGGTTAGGTATCTAGACTCAAAAGCGATTCCCACAATCAATTGTCGTAAGTGTTAGTAAAAATAAAATCTAATGGTACATGTATTTCTTGTGTTTCACAAAAATATTGTGCGTTTTTCATTCGTGTTTTATCAAATCCAGTTTTCTGGATTATGTGGGTTTAAGGGTTAAGCGTGCTATAAATTAGCTTATAGTAATGTCTTAAATTCTATTGTGGGTTTTAGTTTTTTCTCATAGTTGAGAATTATAAGTTACACAAATCTTGTAAATTGTTAGGCTACTTGTGTAATTTCTTGCAAGCAAAACAAGTGACAGAGATGTCTATTAATTAAATCTCATGTAACAAACCCTCCTAATTAGGGGCATGATTAAATCACTTTCATAATAAGAACAAAAGATTATTAACATTATTGTGATCATGTTAGATAAAAACTGCTAATAAAGATCTTGAGTACTTGGCTCAGATCTTTTCCGAAAAATACTAATAGTCTGATAACCGAATAATTGGTGTTGTATACAAGTCATGTAGGTGTTTATATAGAGGTATTTGTTATATATGATTGTGGGCTGTGATTTTATTTTTGTAAATGGTGAGATCATGTATAGAAGGAGTAGTGCATTACAATTGGCTAATTCAAATTCTTTCATTGCCGAGTATTTTTGGCAATGGTGTTATATCATTCATACCAAATGTTGTCAAACTTTGAGCACTAAAGTGTGCATTTTTTATGCATCAATAGTGTTGTAGAATCCAGCTATCCCAAAAATGGGACTTCTGTGAACATGCCTGTTTCATGATAAAAGCATCATATTACCGAGAATCTCTTTTGTTTCAAGAATCTCCGCTGCCATACTGCCAAACTCATCTGCCATTACTCCAGGTATGTTCAACAGCCAATTTTGGCAGGATGTGATAAACCTGCTTTTTGCCAGTTTTGGCAACATTCAGTATCATATTTTTGCCAATTGTGGCAAAATTAGGTTTATCCCAGATGTTGGCAAACCTACTTTTTGCCATTTTTGGCAACTTTCAAAGCTGCCAAAATTGGCAACTTCAGAAGCTGCCAAAATTGGCAACTTCAGAAGCTGCCAAAACTGGCAACTTCAGAAGCTGCCAAAATTGGCACCTTTTAAAGCTGCCAAAACTGGCAACTTCAGAAGCTGCCAAAACTGGCAACTTCATAAGCTGCCAAAACTGGCAACTTTTAGAGCTGCTTCAAAAATGTATCACCTGCTTTTTGCCAGTTTTGGCAACATTCAGTATCATATTTTTGCCAATTGTGGCAAAATTAGGTTTATCCCAGATGTTGACAAATTCAGCATTGTCCATATTTTGCCAAATGTAGATCCAACATGTTGCCATTTTTGTCAATCCATATTTTGCAGCTATTGGGTTATTGCCAAAGTTGGAACAGCCTTAAAAGCAAAGTCTGGCAATGTAAAGAATTTTATTTTGCCATTGTTGGCAATTTATGAAATGCAACTTCAAAGTAGTGACAACAACAGAATTAATGTAAAAGTTACTGAGCTTCCAAAACTGGCTCTTTTAAGCCCAAATTTGGCAGGACCTTTTTTTGTCAAATTTGGCAATAATTTGTGACCCCCATTATTGCCAACATTGGCATTCATTATATGGGATCTGAATTATTGCAAAACAATAGAGCAACGTATTTTCCTTGGCAAGCTAAGGAGAGTATACACCGCTTTGTCATGGAACCAGTAAGTGCTTCAATTTCTCTCACAAGCATCTTAACAGTTATTCCAAAATTGGAAGGTATCAGGTTTTACTTATATAGTGCTGTGTGTAACCATTAATTGTGGGTTTGAGTTTCCATTTTTGGCAAGAAATAAGATGTTTTTTTATTGCCAAGTTTGACATGCCTACTTCATGCCAATAATGGAATCTTGGAAATTCTAACTTGCCAATTTTGGAAAATCAAACTTGCCAATTTTGGAAATTCAAACTTGCCAATTTTGGAAATTCAAACTTGCCAATTTTGGAAATTCAAACTTGCCAATTTTGGAAATTCAAACTTGCCAATTTTGGATATTCAAAATTACCAATTTTGGAAATTCAAACTTGCCAATTTTGGAAATTCAAACTTGCCAATTTTGGAAATTCAAACTTGCCAATTTTGGATATTCAAAATTACCAATTTTGGAAATTCAAACTTGCCAATTTTGGAAATTCAAACTTGCAAATTTTGGAAATTCAAACTTGCCAATTTTGGAAGTTCAAACTTGCCAATTTTGGAAATTCAAACTTGCCAATTTTGGTAATTGTAAACTTACTAACATTGGATATTATGAAACTTGCCAATTTTGGTAATTACAGAACTTGCCCATTTTGGATATTTTATAAACTTACATTTATAATCTTGCCAACTTTGGTAGCTATAAAAGCTTCCAGTTTTGAAACCCCAAACTGAAATTCAATCCCACAATTAAAAAATACCTTTGCAACTATAAAGGGACATGGAATTTATGCCACTTTTGGAAATATCATAGAACTGTTAGTGATACATTTTTGAAGCAGCTCTAAAAGTTTCCAGTTTTGGCAGCTTATGAAGTTGCCAGGTTTGGCAGCTTTTAAAGTTGCCACTTTTGGCAGCTTCTGAAGTTGCCAGTTTTGGCAGCTTTGAAAGGTACCAGTTTTGGCAGCTTTGAAAGGTGCCAATTTTGGCAGCTTCTGAAGTTGCCAATTTTGGAAGCTTCTGAAGTTGCCAATTTTGGCAGCTTTGAAAGTTGCCAAAAATGGCAAAAAGTAGGTTTATCAAAACCTGCCAACAATGGTTCAGGAACATACCTCATTACTCTCCATCCAGTGTTTTGATCGGCAAGTCACATAAAATTAACCTTAATAACATTTCAATGCATCTTTATTTGGTGAAAAAGTAGTGTTTCAGGGGTTGGATATACTTTACACCAACTAAACTATTTTCAAAGGCCTCCAGTATTTGTATGGCCTTTTTCCAAAAAAATACCAATATGCTGATTTCGAATCTGTGAAGTGTGTTACGATGACTTGTTTTTATAGTAGTACTTTTTGAATTTGATTGTGGGTTTGAGTTTCTCATACAACACAGAATATTACATTACCTGTTTTGTAACTTAACACTTGACTTGTATATAAACATTGTTTGTAGTGTGTAAATTGCTCAACACACAATATTTCACTTGTCTAGATTTGAATGAAGGGAAGCAGTACAGCCACTGGGCTGAATCAATACTGTATGCCACAAGCTCATTTGCAAATAAATTAAGTTGATCAAGGCTATTATAGCGCTGCACCACTCAATAGTGATGCACCGATACCGATACTAGTATCGGTATCGGCTCTATTTTGGTGGTATTGGTGCTATAAATGCCCGATACCAACCGATGCTTTAAAAAATGACATCATTTAATTTCTTACCAAGATGGTGGTGTACATAGCATATCAAACGGAGTTGAGCAAAAGCTGATATAAGCCATGAATTCCTTTAAAGAAACCAGCTGCTAGCATTATTAGTATAGTAGAAACTGAAGTAAGCCATGAAATAAGATTCATTGAAGCCATAAACTATTATCTTTGCGTAATTGATAGCCACAAAACCAGCAAACTTCTGTTGATGGGATTAGCAAATGAATTTAGTAAGTTGGTTTATTAATTATTATTCATATCACCAGCTGTCTCTTTGCCTGTGGGGCAAAGTATCGGTATCGGATCGGTATTGGCCATTTCCGGCCTCAAATGTATCGGTATCGGACCGGTAGTGGAAAAGTGGCATCGGTGCATCACTATCACTCAACAGTGAATATCAGACACATCAGTTACACCCTTCTGAATGATGCGGGCTGACATTGATGATGGCACCTCGCCCCTCATGTATGGCAAATGCACTACCAATGAATAAACTAGCTAATAATAAATTAACTAACCATCTAGACAGAAATTAGTGAGCAAAATTGTTCCTTGTACACAGCACTCAGCGGTAGCCAATATTAGCCTTGCTTTTTTCTCATTCTTTCTGTGTTACAATTGGGTGACTTTGATCTGCTAACGCCCCATACCACAATCAGTTAGAACACACCCATGAGGTTTGTATCTGATTTGTAAACACGACACCCAAGGGCCGCACACAACTATTACACATCACCCTCTCATTGCTCAAGCAAACCCACGGAGGTCACCAAAATGCTGCATCTTAGTTTTGTAAATTCAGTTATTGTTTTGTTTTATAACTTATTTACAGTTTTTGTTATAACATAATAGACTAGATCTTTTGTTTACAACAATCATTTAGACCACAGCAAGGTACGATGCCCAGCTCTGCAAGTATAAATCAACAAAAAAAAATTCCTTATTTTTGTTGCAAGGGCAATACAAAAGACAGTATTAAAATATTTATTATGAATAAAATGCTATTGCAAATAAAATGACATCATGTATGAATTGTACTTGAAGAATTGATTTTATGATTGTGGGTTTTAGTTAGAACATTGAAGTTGAGAGTTCTGTTTGCTTTTTTGTTGTATTATTGTACGGTAAAATTGTGTGGAATTATGTAGGTTAGTGCCTTTCAATGAAGAAACTTTACCAGAAACCAGTCCCTTAATACCTTCACTTTAATTTAAATCCCACAATCAACTTTCATAGGTGGTGTTATAAATATCATCGTGAACATCCCAGTCCATTGTTCCAAATTACTGATAAGATTTGTCCTTAAGAGAATTTTTGACAAGTTTCACTTCTGTTGAAGTGTGAACTTGAATCAAATAAGCAATTCATGCACACACACATGCATATGTACGCACGCACGTACGCACATCATTGATTATAGTTGTCCACACTTCAGGGAGTCACTTTGTAAGAGATTAAGGACTTCCTGCTTTCAGCAAAAGTCTTCCAAAGTTCTATCAGGGTATGCAGAGGACGTAATGGTCACTTCACTTTACTGTAATCCCTAATCTATCTCAAAATTCCTAGCATTTTCTTGTGCATTTATCCAACCCATTTTTTGTACACTGTACATTGAGACATCAAAAAGAAATCAGGACATTTTGGTTTTTGCTAAGATAGCCACATATAAGTAGAACGCAGCAAAAGAAATTCTGTGAGCTGTCAGCACATTGTGTAAAATAATGTTAAATATTTATCAGCAACTATGTGATATCATATGACATTATATGACATCACAACTCGTCATAACAGCTATCAGTGAAGTGGTGAAGGATACAGTGTCTAGTGAGAAATCTTTTCTATGGAGGTCAATACAACTATGCCAAAAGGGACCGAAGAGCTGGATATGTATAGTATCACCTCTCGGATTTTGACGAAACTTGGTGTGTTTGTAGTACCTATGGTGCTCATCATCCATACCAATTTTTAGCCTCATACACCACATAGTTTCTGATTTATGACCACAAATATTTTGAATATTTCATGAAAAATTGGTTCGTCTTGAGATACAAAATCAACTGTAGCTCACCACTGTGTTAATATTTTAAATAAAATTTTCAGCAATTAAAGGCTGTTAATTGATCTTTCAAGTAATCCATAAACTATGGGATATTAATTTAATTAAGATTCAAAAAGGCTCCATTAAAAACTTTAATCCTTAATATTTCAAAAAGTGCTGCTTCAAATTCTTAGAATTTTTTAGTAAATACTAATTGAGTTATGGTCTATTGTTGGTAAATTTTTTGTGGTGGGGCCACAATGGGTTCAAGATATATAATTAAATATGTTGTGGTATGTAGTGGAATTTTGTAGTCTATTATTGCTATATGGGAGTGTACACCTCTAATAACCACTGCTGATAAGGCCATGCCAACTTTGTTTCTCACAATGAAGGTGTCCAAGTACAGTGCAACCTGTGTTAGTGACCACCTGTATTGAAAGACCACCTTTGTACTACAATTTATTTACTGCATGGATAATTCTATATCAGTTCACCAAAGTTTTGCACATGGCCCCCTCAGAATTGGACGAAATTTGGTGTGTGGGTATCCAAAGTGGTCATGTGTCCTGTCCCTTCACTCATTGCTTGTATGGCTTCCCAGAAATGGCTTATTTAGTATTCTATTTTTGCTGTACTTGTGACCATTCAAAGCATCATAACCTTGGTGTTTTTAAAATGAATTGCACCACTTTCAAGCTCAAAGAAAAAGCTTTCATTTAGTGTATTTAACAGCTTAATTTGATGATGTTGATAATCAACAATTTCTCCTAATCTTTGACCTTTGCTCTACCAAAAAGTGCTGATAAATCCAGTAACATCAATAAATTGGCAACAACTACCCAATCTTTCGACTTAACTCTCTGACACTTTTAGATGCTCATTTATGAAAGAAAATAGCTTGTACAACCATGTGATTAGCATTTTGATCACCTTTGCTTCTCTGCTATCTGCTTGACTTATTTGCTTTTATAACTCAAACCCACAAGTAATTGTAGCAAGTACACTTATATATTGCAGATGGAATCTAACCAAAAATAGGGTAGTAGGGTAAACATGGGTACGTACACAACGTGTTACAATTTTTGTGAAGGTCTTTTGATAACATCACTTGACCTTGATCATAAGGAAGAGTTGGCTTAGAACAGCTTTTGTACAACTTGCGTAAGCAATTGCATTAGTAGTGCAGCCCAGTACAACGTGATTAATAGCAAGTTCCTATCATAAATAGATGATGCTATGTAACATAGGTATTTATACTATTTTAATGAGACTGTCATAGCTCTCAGAATAACGGTAAACTACTAACCTGTTATTCATCATACGTTTATAGAATTTTGGGTGAGTGAACAGTAGTACAAAAATATGCATTATGAGTGAAAGCCAATGTTTCAAATCTTTGCAAACAAAATAATAAACCATTGAGTTAGGTGTGAAGGAAGAGTTCAGCTAAGCTTAAAACATGCCCTCCTGAAAGCTCCTGTTTGTTATAACAGGACAAAGAATACCGGCATCTCCTTTTATAAATTACCTGCATGCTTAATCAGTTCTGGAGTTGCACAAATAATGTACAAGTAGAAGGAAAATAAGAAATTTTAAGCTGGATTAGGGATCAAAGAACAAAAGGCATGTCCACACGACAAAAATAATGCGAATTGAATGCACATGTATTTGAATTATTCACGTCCACACGGAATGCACATTAAGGTGATTCAAATTGAAAGTGGATTACATAAATCCACCTCCACAGGTGGTTTGAAAACGAATTGGCTGCGAATCGGGATTTGGTACATCATAATAATGCAATGCTAGTTAGTACGCGAGGCATTGACACATTTGCACGTGACCTTTGTAAACAACACCGGGTAGAACTACAGAAGCGCTCGGTGTGATAAAAGCGCAGGGACGTGCCAAAGCATTGTTTCTTCATTGTAGCTAGCCCTTAGAGTTTGAAAGAATGACGGTCCCATACCTATCACGCACCATCAGCAGTCTTTAGTACTCTACTTGTAGAAATCCTTCCGGTACGTTATAAACAAAAGTATAAGCATTACTGCAAGCTATTCCTTTCATTCTATTGTTAAACTCACTGTTCTCTTGGTTGGCGCAAATGAGTGTTTTCTCAACCGTTTAATTATCCATTTACCACACTAGTAAATTCAATAATGTGCATTACGCGATAATGCATGTGGACACGTTCAATTTGGATTCAATATGCATTGCCTGAATTCGTTTTGCATCCGGTTCCTAATTTGAATTCGTGTGGACATGCCTAAAAAAGCAGGGAAACCAGGCAACAGCCAAAATATAGACTAAATTAGGGATTACATGTCCACTAGTATATCTGCAGGTATATATAGGCAACCTCCCTTGTTTCACAACTTTTTAGCTGTTCCCTTGTTTCCCTGTTTTTTCGTTCTTTGATCTCTAATCCAGCTTAAAATTTCTAATTTTTCCTTCTATTTGTTTGTTTATTTTTTTATAACACAATTATGACTACTGAATCCACGTGTACCGCATTAAAAGAAAGAATGGTGCCAGGTAAATATTTTTTACATCTGGATGCGCACCCCAATAATCAATTACACACTGAAAAGTGAGGTGGCCATTACACTTCATTTGTAGCTATGCTCTGCTCGTTACACAGCACTCATTACACAGTGCTTGTTACACAACGTTACAAACGAAGAACAGTACAAGAAACTGCTCTACAATGAATCCAGTTGCTATGGAAACTGCGGGCGAAAAGCATGACACAGCTATAGGAAAGCCGTATTGTGCTATCGCAAATTGATAGCTTGTATTGTCAGCAAAAAGAACTGGAACACAAAGGAGGACAAAGGGAAGTCCATGATATGTGCATTCTACGTACTGTGGTTGGTGAAAAGGCACGTCTTGGGACAAAGCGGCATCAAACAGTGAAAAAATCAAGCCAGTAGCCTTATCCATTGTTGAGTTATGCTTGGCTGAAAGCATCAGTTAGTTAGTTAGTTAGTTAGTCAATCAGAATATAATTCTGGGTCTAATTCTGTTAAATAGGAAACTTTTGAAGTTCCATAGAAACTTGTTGGAAGGGTTTGGGGTCACTCTGAAGGCATTTTTTGGGCTTGGCTATGCCTAACCAATACTGCCAAGCTGTTATGAAGGCTGGTTTTAGGGTGATATTTTGGGCTTTCTATATTTTGGGGCAAGAAAGCCCAAAACTGCATAATCCCTGTTATACAGTACTACCATACTGTATGTACTAGATAAAGCACTGCTGCGAGTGCTATACGGGAAATGTAGCACGAAAAGACCACACTTTGAGTGCTATATTTCCTGTATAGCATGGGCGAAAGGCAGTGCTTTATCTGGTATAGAGAACTGTCAACTTGAGGTACACACAAGACACATGAAACAATTAGAAACTCATGGAGTAGTGTTATCATCGGTAGAATAGGAATTGCGCCTGCGTTTCGCTTGAGTTGCACTGTGCTGTGCCTTCATTAGTCATTTTGTGAGTCTGGTCTGTCTTCTCGATACTAAAAGTTTTCCATTGTGGTACTTTAATAAGCATATTTCCGTGATATTCCTAGGACTCATCCGTTTACAGTGTATTTGAACAAAACATAGTAAGTATGTCCATTGCTGCTGACCACAAGCAACCATCATCGAAATCTTCAAGTGTGTCTATAAATTAAATCCAGTGGATTTGCTCTTACTGGTTGGGTTGACTGGTCAGCCAGCGCAGTTAGGCTATCAGCCTACACTGGCTTGGTTGATTGGTTGTACTGGCCAGAATGAGTGATTACTCACTCAAAGTAGGCTGTTAGCCTGCAAAATAGACCTGGAAGTTCTATAACTAGCTACCTGATATAGAACTGTGGTCTATTAAAGTGTTCTATAACTGCCCAATATAGAACATTTGTGCTTGTATGGCGAATATAGAACACTTTTTTGCTTTGATACTCCCACGCAAAGTTCTTTATAATAATTTAAAGTCCTGCTATACAAATGTTAATACTACATAGACTTCAGAATATGTTATCAAAGTCCCTATACATTATCTACATAAAGATTTTAATATAAAAGTCTAACAGAGGTCTCCAAACCAAAACCCACAATCAATACTGTCAGATGGTCCTATATAAACTCTTACAACACTACTGCGCACTGATCGTTATCATGGCATTTATGACGTGATTTATTTGTATTTATTTTTTGGAAAAGGCCATACACTTTCTGGAGGGAGTCCTTTGGACTTAAATTGTGCAGTTGTGAAATGGGTATAGTTCTAGTAAACAGTGAAGTTTAGTGCTGGATTTATCATTTCACTAGTGTAGAAATTGTCTCATGTGTTGAGCGTCTTTGAGCTCCAGCGATTTTATGATAAACTAGCATTGATACCTGCCCTACATGCAGGACTATAAACATTTTAATGCCAGAAACAGACACCAAGCATTAAACATCATGTAGCTATGTAGCATGCATTTTTAAAAACTTTTAAAATATGAGGCTTATTTTGTCTGGTTTTGACAAGAATGTAGCTCAATTATTTAGTGAGATGTCCCTACCAGTTCCTTAAATATATTGTAAAGGACAAACAAAAGCATTGGTACCTGCTTTACATGCAGGACAATTAATAATACATTGGGAACTGGGCCAAGCATAAATGTTATAGTGTGTGTATAGCATGCATGTTAGTGCATGATCCTTATGCCTTCTTTTAACTATGTATAGTGAAATAATGAATATGCAGTGTTAATTAAACTACATGAAAGCTAAGGCAATACCTACATGACAGGCGGTGTACACATAGTACAGTTGCATTATGCTATGCACTAATGTTGTAGTAACACATAGCTATACCTGTTGCTATATACAAACCCCACGCAGATGTTTAAACATTTTCATTAATTGTAAGGTAATGTATGATCCTTTAAACATCTAGAGTGACAGGATGTAAACAAGATTAGTGACATAGTTGTGCGAGGTCAAGCAATTGCACACACAGTTCCTTAGTGTAAACTACGGTATCTGTATGATGCCAGCAATATTATCACTTTTCAGATGCACAGTAGTACCTGCCTATGCAATCATGCAATCACGTTGTTTCTTTTCTACAGCAGTATAATGTTATACAGCTGCAGATTAAGTGTGAAAGAAGCTTTTACCTAGAGAAAGGACAAACACACTATGTTGGCAATTCACCTGTCCTACTACAAAAGTGCTATAAGAGTCCTTATGATGAGTTTATGTGCCAGTGCTGAAAAATTGTGAGCATAAAAATTTATGGATAAAAAAATAGACTGAAAGAACAAAAAGGTGCATCAAAAATTCCCAAAAGTGAAAAAAACCTGGTTGGGGTTGAGGGATTTGTGCAAATCACCACAGTTGTTTGTCTGTGGTTTTGATAGGAATGTAGCTCAACTTTTCAGTGATTCTTCCCTACACCAGTGGCTTCATGGCCCTATAAAAGCATGTATTGATTTGCTATACAGTGCTCGCGTTGCCAGATGACCTGCGCAGGGGTGGATCTAGGATTTATAACAGGGGGGGGGGGGGGGGGGGGCTAACTCAAGGTACTAAACTCTAGGGTAGAGGTGTGCAAAGCACACTTCCCAGCTGCGAAGCATGCTGGAACTAGGGGGGTCTGGGGGCATGCCCCCCCCAGTAAAATTTTGAAAAATAGATGCTAAAATACTGCAATTTGGAGACATTTCCACATAAAATTCATAATATTTTCTGCCTGTAGATATTTTAGGTATGGCTCTCTGACTCTGAAGTATTTTGCTAATGGAAACGTTTGGGTAGGTACAGGCAACCAAGTACATGATGCACCTAGGGACCCGCCGATTATGCTCATAATTTTACCTATGATGCTATGCTGCACTGCTCAAAAATTTACCTATTATGCTTAAATTTATGCTCAATACTTACCTATTATGCTCAAATTATGCCCAATTATTTATGCCTCAGTTCTCATACTCTACCAATAATTTCCAGTTTATGGATAAATAATAAGTGGCTGAAGCACAAACTTACTTGTCAAAATGCATATTACAGAAAAGATCGATATACTCTAATAGAACAGTCAGCTATATGATTGTTCTATTAGAGTTACTGACTGTTCTATTAGAGTATATCGATCTTTCTGTGATAGCTACTAAGGATTCATACTATTACTCAAATATACTACCTATTATGCTAGCATTATGCTCAATGCTTTGAGGCACCTATTATGCTCATAATTATGCCAGCATAATCGGCGGGTCCCTAGATGCACCCCTCTCACAATTGCACAACACTGAATAGGTGCATGTTAGAATAATAATATGTTGAAAGTGGAAAATTTTGAAATTTGAACAATACAAGATTGAATCTGAGAGCATTTTCAATGGAAATTGTGTACCTGAATTAAGTATTGTCATACATATTAACTACGTACACAAGTAGATGAATGAAGCCCTTTAAACAGACCAATGCACTTCATTGTATGTATAGGTGCAGGCAGATTTGGAAAAATTCCATAACAGAACCAACTAAATGTTTCCAGTGAATGTTCTATTAGAGTAGTTAGCTGACTGCTCTATTAGAGTATCTCGATCTTGTACACCTCCAATGCTGATCCGGGTCCTTGTTGCATAAACTTTAGCATAAATCTACTGATAATACCTTGGAAAAATGTTTATAAGGTGGTTTTATGAGTATTTGTATTATTAGTGATCATATAATTATGCTAAGACAAAATTTCATTATAATACTCAGCATATTGATCAAGTAAAGCCTAAATATGAAGAGGGGGGGGGGGCTTCAGCCCCCAAAGCCCCCCCCCCTCCCCCTGGATCCGCCCCTGCTGCGGACCACATTATAATAACAACCAAGCATTAAACATTAGTGCCATCCATGCCCTGCAACATGAATGGTGATATCGTTTTTAATACCACCATCTTGCAAAGTATACCAAAATTATTGGAAACATGCAGGTGCTCCAGAACCTCCAGAACTGCAGTAGCTAAACTACTGTAGTAATACAACACACAGGTGTGAACAATGTGGAAAATATCCAGTCACAATTAATGGCAAATATCTAGAAAGGCCAAGAAAAACATAAACCAATCATGGCTCAATCTCCAGGCCATTGGTTGGCACTGGATTAAGGCCAAAACCCGCCAATCAACATGCATGGTTCAAGCTATATACAAAGGAGGAAGAGGTAGCTAGACACAATTCTACAAAAGCCTGATGGGCCTTTTTCAATATCTATATGCTGAACAATCAAAGCAGCAAATTCTACTGTACTTGATCAACGCAACTACTGTTAGCTTCTTCCAATTAACTTTGCTATAGTTGATTATCTATGATGCGGCACAGTAAAGAGAAATCATAGTTTTTGAGCTTACAATCAAGCATTCTTTTTCAAAAGTTTAACCTTAATTCCCCACTATACGGTACTTGGCTACCTGAAGCAATCATTCAGACTCCACCATAAACGGTCTAGTCAAATACTATAGTGTTAATTTTTTTTTTACAGTGCTGTACAAGACCAACATTTTAAAAAGCATACAGGTGAATTTACCCTGTCCCTCCTAAGTAGTGTACTCTTGTGAACCACTGAAAATAATGGATGATCCTAAGTAATGTAATAAATGACAATGAGCATGACCGAATGAACTATTTGATACTGCAGTAGTTAAAGTAGCTATGTAATTGATCCATGTTAGTTATTTCTCTGTCAATAAGCACTCTTTCTACTACATTATATTAGGTTTTCAGCCTCGCCGGACTCACCAATGATATCAGAGTGCGGAGCACCACTTTGGCTACTCCTCATTATCTTCATAATCCTTACGATACTATTCATCCTCTATGGGCTAAATGAACACTGTAATTGTGGAGGTGGTAACTTGCTGCCAATGTCAAACTATGACCAAGATGTACACATCCCAATGAAAGTGTAATTCGTTTATCATTTATACAGTTTGTAGATTTTGTGTATATACATAGTCAAATTACTGATCATGTACCAGTTCTCAGCCATGTAGTCATTTCATTGTATTTATAGAAACAGTTTATTGCAGTTTATGATCATCTTTTGTACATTCATATCTGTACATAACTTTATCACTGATCATATGCAGCTTCTTTATATTGATATTAAAAATTTTCTGTCCACATAACCTTGGAAAGTTTTTTGCAATGAACTGTTAACTTAATATAACAACTTTAAACAGGCTGTAGAACTAGGTGTCTTACAGACATCCAGCACTTGTGCTGTAAAGCCTTATCAAATAAAAAGTAGAATTGTACACCTGAGGGTCTTGGACCAGTGTTGAGTATCTATGGCTATTAACACTTACCTGTACAGGCATTAGGACGGTACGATAAGCAATGTAATTATACTCTGATAGTGGCAGATTTCATTATCATGGTTAGTGGAAACTGATATACTCTAATAAAGCAGTGACCCTAAATCAGCAGTCAGGAAAATTAATGATGATTACTCTAATAAAACAGTCAGCTCTCGAGCATATAATCTTGATTTTGAAAGCATAATTATTATGTTTTCAAAATCAAGATAGGCTTGATTTTTGAGCACTACCCAAAGGTTATTTTCAAACTATTATTGGTTCAAGCCAATATACAGCTGGTTTTACTGATTTAGCTTGTTAGAAAACAAATGATTGTGATCCAAATCCTTGTGAAAATAAAAGAACCTGTACAGAGAACCAATTTGCTTGCTCTTGCCAAATGGATACTAACGACTGTAAACCTTATCATTATGCAAATGGAGGAATTTGTTTAATGGATTAGATCATTAGACTCGTTGACGTGTACCTGTCAACCTGGAAATTAACTATGAAACACATCAACCAGTGTGCTTCTGAACCATGCTTGAATGGTGGAGTATGTGTCAATAGAACATTTGTCAATGTGCTTCTGGTTTTACTGGTAATAATAATATTATACTTGTGAAACAATTGCAAGCATTGATAACAGTTAAACTAAAATTAACAATGTATAAAATAATGTCATTATTATTTACAGGAGCAATGTGAATGATGCTTCAAGAAGTTAAGATGTACCAAATGGGCCTCCATGTGGGCTCATAAAATTTGAAGTGCTACATTATGGTAGCCCCTAAAAGTGCAAAATTTTGACTGTTTAAGTCTGAAAATATCACCTAGAGGTGCTACATAGCACTTCATTTTTAACAGTGCATCTCTATGGCACCCCACTAATATCTTCAGATCACTGCAAGTACTTAGGTGTTACTCCTTAATGGGATAAGCACATCAAAGAGAAAGTGGCAAATGCCAATTCTATTTTGCCATGGGTTATATAGATACGTTGGAATATTAAAGTTTCTTCAACTCACGTACAAGAAGTTGCCTACAAAGCTCTGGTGAGACCCAAATTAGCTATAGAATATGCATCTACTGTATGGTCGCCATGGCAAAATAATTATCTTATCAATGATATGTCATATCAAAAAAGTGTGGCATCACTCAGTTCGTTATGTCCGTGATGATTAATTACACCTCTAGTGTAACTGAAATGACTGATGCCCTCAAATGGGGAACCTTAGAAGATCGACGTGTTGAAGCTAGTTTACTTATATTAAGTAAAGTCTTTCACAACTTGACAAGAATCCCAATGTCTACTGTAAATCTGTAATTATAACCACTACAAGGCACAGTAATTCTTATGAGTTGATACCAATATCCTGTAGGAAAATTCTACCAAGCATATTAATTTTTTGTCAAGAACTATCCCTGCATGGAATCAGCTTCCTGAAGAAATTGTGAACAGTAATTCAACTGACTCCTTTAAACATATACTATTAAATCATTGTAATTGTGCATTTTTCCTTCTCTTTCTGTGCACAGTCTTCACTGAGCGAAGTTTACACAGTGATGGTAATAATAATAATTATCTTTGTAGTATTTTATAGATCAAGACACACGGTAGTGTGTCGTGCGGCCCAAGAAGCCGGCGTGCCACCCGTGAGTATATTAACAGGAAGAAAGAAAACGCAATTTTCACACCTATGTAGCTCTGTGATCCCTTATCCGATTGGAACCAAATTTGCTAGAGAGGTGTCGGCCAGCAAGGGGAGCCTACACACCAAATTTGAAGAAAATCGCTCCAGCCATTTCCGAGATACGAGCGAACAAACTTTCGTTTTAATTTCTTCGTTTTTTTCTTCTTCTACTTCTTCATTTCGCACACTTCGCAAGATCCGCCATAAAACACGAGTGCGTGCTCGGATCGGGCTGAAATTTGGCACACTTAAAGGGCTCATTAAGGCGGATCTCTGTACCAACTTTGGTAGGAAGCCGATGAACATTCATGGAGTTATGACCGATTATTTGCGTAAAATAAGGTCGAAGGTCTGTCACGCCTACAGGGTAAACTCCTTTGAGGAATCAGTTGAAAATTGCTATGTGGATGGAGCAACCATCGTAGGAGTGCCTTTTTGTGGTTTGAAAGGAATCGGGACAAAGACCACGGAGATATGACAGTAAACCCGACCTGTGTCAAAATTACGCGATCGATTTTTATGAATAAAAAAACTATTAGTTTTCGTGTCTATCAGGCAAACCGCTTGGAGCAATGAGCTGAAAATCAGTCTGTAGCTGGAATAATCATCATAGAAAGTCCTTGCAGTAGTACAGAAGAATCGGATTACAAACCACTGAGTTATGATTCGAAAGGCAACTACGTGCAGCAAATGCGAGATCGAGATACTCTAATAGAACAGTCACTCTAATAAAGCAGTCAGCTGCATTTATAATTTACTCAATTATATTATATTGCAAGTTATTCTGTAGGGAATTCAGCTACAAACAAGTCACCCTGTAGTCAGATCAGCCAGAAGAAGGTACCTAATAGAGAGTTCAGCTACAAAGAAACCATCATGTAGAGAGTTCAGCTCAAACAAATTGCCCTGTAGAGAGATCAGCTAGAAGAAGTTACCTTGTAGAGAGTTCAGTTACAAAGAAACAATCATGCAAAGAGTTCAGCTGCAAACAAATCACCCAGTAGAAAGTTCCGCTATGAACAGATTACACTGTAGAGAGTTCAGTTAGAAACAAGTCATCTTGTAGAGAGATCAGCTAGAAGAAGTCACCTTGTAGTGAGTTCAGCTACAAAGAAGCCACCATGTAAGAGAGTTCAGCTGCAAACAAATCACCTGTAGAGAGTTCAGCTAGGAACAAGTCACCCTGTACAGAGATCAGCTAGAAACAAGTCACCCTGTAGAGAATTCAGCTACAAACAAATGACCCTGTAGAAAGATCAGCTAGAAGAAGTCACCTTGTAGAGAGTTCAGCTACAAAGAAACCATCATGTAGAGAGTTCAGCTGCAAACAAATCACCCTGTAGAGAACTCAGCTACAAACAAACATGCCCTGTAAAAAGATCAGCTAGAAGAAGTTACCTTGTAGAGAGTTCAGCTACAAAGAAACCACCATATAGAGAGTTAAGCTGCAAACAAATCACCCGGTAGAAAGTTCAGCTATGAACAGATCACCCTGTTGAGAGTTCAGTTAGAAACAGTCATCCTGTAGAGAGATCAGCTAGAAGTATCACCTTGTAGAAAGTTCAGCTACAAACAAATCACCTGTAGAGAGTTCAGATACAAACAAATCACCCTGTAAAGAGATCAGCTAGAAGAAATCACCTTGTAGAGAGTTCAGCTATAAAGAAACCACCATGTAGAGAGTTCAGCTGCAAACAAATCCCCTGTAGAGAGATCAGCTAGAAACAAGTCACCCTGTAGAGAGTTCAGCTAGAAGAAGTCACATTGTAGAGAGTTCAGCTACAAAGAAACTACCATGTAGAGAGTTCAGCTGCAAACAAATCACCCTGTAGAGAACTCAGCTACAAATAAATCACCCGGTAGAAAGATCAGCTAGAAGAAGTTACCTTGTAGGGAGTTCAGCTACGAACAGATCACCCTATAGAGAGTTCAGCTACAAACAAATCACCCTGTAGAGAGTTCAGTTACAAAGAAACCACCATGTAGAGAGTTCAGCTGCAAAAAAATCAATCACTCTGTAGAGAGTTCAGCTAGAAGAAGTCACCTTGTAGAGAGTTCAGCTGCAAATAAATCACCCTGTAGAGAATTCAGCTACAAACAAATCACCCTGTAGAAAGATCAGCTAGAAGAAGTTACCTTGTAGAGAGTTCAGCTACAAATAAATCACCCTGTAGAGAATTCAGCTACAAACAAATTACCCTGTAGAAAGATCAGCTAGAAGAAGTTACCTTGTAGAGAGTTCAGCTACAAAGAAACCACCATGTAGAGAGTTCAGCTGCAAACAGATCACCCAGTAGAAAGTTCAGCTATGAACAGATCACCCTGTTGAGAGTTCAGTTAGAAACAAGTCATCCTGTAGAGAGATCACCTAGGAGTATCACCTTGTAGAGAGTTCAGCTACAAACAAATAACCTGTAGAGAGTTCAACTAGAGTCAAGTCACCCGTTAGAGAGAATCCTGTAAAGAGTTCATCTACGTATAAGCAGATCACCCTGTAGAATGTTCAGCTACATTTCAAGTCACCCAGTTGAGAGATCAGCTGCAAATTATCCTGTGGGGATTAATTGACATGTAATAAATATATGCTCTCTTTTTATATTATGAACTCTTGATATATGCATTATATATATAATTTGTACATTTAGTGATAAAATCAGAATGAGTTAAAGTATTTATAAAATCTGCTTCATCTTTTTCTTTTTCCTGTGGTAAAGAAAAATATATAGGTTAAAAAGCCCCAAAGCTGGCCATAGGCCGGCTTTGGGGTATACAAATACAAAAAGAAGTGAAATCTAATCAAAAACAGCCAAGCTGTAAAAAAAGGAGTGCGGCCCTTGAAAAGGCTATGGTGAAAAAAGAAGTGAAATCCAAGGTGGCGGCCAAGAAATGGCTGTGATGGTAGGTTAATGGTAAAAATTTTAATAACGACAATTCAGGTGAATTTTGTGGCAATTGACCAAGCGGCACCAAATTCACCTGAATTGTCGTTATTAAAATTTTTACCATTAACCTACCATCACAACCATTTCTTGGCCGCCACCTTGGATTTCACATCTTTTTTCACCATAGCCTTTTCAAGGGCCGCACTCCTTTTTTTACAGCTTGGCTGTTTTTGATTAGATATATATTATGTTCTGTATAATTATTATTTTACCAGTACAAGTAATATTATTTCTAACCAACATCAAGAAATGAAAACTATGCTATTATAAAAGTCTTTGATTTCTTTCTGCCTTTACACCAGGAACCGAATTCGTGAACACTTTAATTTGGAAATACAAAAAGTGACCAGGTCTGTGATAACACAACAAACAAGCAACCGTTAACATTGCTATGGTCCCAAAGTAGTGTTTACCTAAGCAATGGTTACCTAGCAACTAGAGGTGTACCGATAATCGGATCGGCTATAATATCGGCCACCAATATGGTAATTTTTACCAATATCGGTATCGGTACAGAACAGCAGGAGGACCGATATCGCTACCGATATTTATACACTAGCAATAGTTTGTACATAAATGGATTGTGCATTGGTTTTCTACATTATTCATGTGGCTCTTTAGTGCCAGTGGCTTATTGTTCACTTTGAAACAAGCGCTACGCTACGAGAAGCCATATAAATACACGCGATTCTACTGTCTGTTGCTGGAAAGCTTATCACAGTCTTTACAAATGAAGCAGTTATAGAGTACCTTGTAATAAAAAGAAGGGTCACAGGATAACCAAGGAAACTTGCTGTACCAGCTTTCTCACAAACCATTAGAATGCAGAGTAATGCAGAAATATCCGTATAAGGCTTCATGGGAGTATACATAAAAATGTTTGTGGGTGCCTAATTGTCTGGATTGCACAATACAAACCCAAGCTGTATACCACCACAGGCAGAGTATAGCAATGGATACATGCACATGTTGTTGTAGGGTAGGTAAATGTACACTTTTAACTATAATGCAAATATCGGATCAATTATCGGTTATCGACTTCTTTTGGTGACATCAATATCGGATATCGGTACTTGCAAAAAAACCACATCGGTACACCTCTACTAGCAACCATTGCTAAACAACAATAATTATGTTGCTATGCTATATGGAATTTATCACTATGGTAATACTGATTGTTAAGTCAGACATTCACCTCCAATAGAAACACACTACTGTAACACTATTTTAGCCAATCAGAACCTTGACAAACAAGTGTAATACTAATTCTATTGGCTAATCACTTGATCTATTTCAATATAATACCTCAAGCTGCTATTGAGAGTATTGTATTGTAACACATTCAATTGTTGGATTAAAGTTACTGATTCACCTTGAAGTGACAAAATTACAAAAGTATTTGCATGCAAAACCACTTTTTGTGGTGGGAGTAAAATAATTATCTATGATTTTGAATTTTTGATCAAACTGTGTATACTATATAAAATACTACACGATAAACTTAAGTATGTAACTGGTCACCATTGTATACATACCTTAATTGCTTCAGCAACAAACCTGTAAGAGTATTCAAGGATAGTAAGACTACAACAGATCATCTCAGTACTATATTTAGGCAATACCTATACAGACTCGACCAACTCAATTTTGCCAAGATTTTAATTAAGAAAAAAAATCATGTAACTAGTGTTGTTCCAGTACTCAATACTGGAACTAAAATAATTCCAGTTCCAGCCCGTTTTATTCCAGTTCCAGAACTTGATCTAGATCTGGAACAATAATTTTGCTTTCCTTAAGACTGGAACTGGAACTAGAACTATACTATTGCTTTCCTCAAAACTAGAACTATAAGAAATTTCACCAAGTACTGGAACTAATACTGGAACTGGAATCGGTCATAACCATACAGTTTTTGCCAATTGGATTTTATGATCTTTACAAAGCCAGAATTTTTTCTGCTGACAAAAAAAACACGATGTAGTATATAACTTCATGAAAAGCTGTATGTATTACAAGCATGTATGCATGTGTTGAAACACTGCTTGAAACAACTGGTTAGCTAGAGAATGTCAAATGCAATGCTGGCTCAGTCACATTGTTATGTCTGGTTCAGTGTATGATAATTAGCTACAGGTCTTTTTCCATGCCACCATTCAGACTCATTAGTTACCTCAAAGGACTTGAAATAGTGGTGTTATATAGTTGTTTGTCTAATAATTGGTTACATACATGAAACGATTAAATCTGACAAGACTAGCATATAACTTATTAATGAGTGTCTATGCACATAATCCATTATGGGCTTTGGTAGCTAATACATATAAATGCTGTTATACAATAATTCTAAATGTCATGGTTCCTGAACTGGAATTAGAACTGTAATAACTAGCTGATACTGGAACAACACTACATGTGACACCAAGAAATTAATTGGTAATTGTTGCAAAATGATCAAGATGCTCTAATAGAACAGTCAGTAGGTAAAATTTTGATCTCAATATTTATAATGTTATCTGTAGGCGTAGTAGATCCCTTAAAACCAGTGTTCTCCACCCCTGGTTAAGAAAATTTATTTTATACCAACACTTCATTGTCATCTAAGCTCACTGAGCCATATATATAGCAACTGGCTATGTTAATAGCTACATTAATATTAGTTAGGTGACTTGTAACTAGAAGGGATCTGACATCTCTGCATACAGTGTAAATTTAACCTCTACTGATCTATTTTTGAAATACAAGACTTGTAACCAGAAATCATAAACATATCTGAAACTGCAGGCTTTTTTTTGCCTAAAGACCAACCCAAAATAAATCTGAGCAACATTAGCCTAATGCCTTTAAATGGCTACCCTCCAGCAGTACTCATGTAGCTGGCAAGCTAATAATCTGCAACCACTTCCCTTCAATTATTAGTCACATGCAGCACTTCACATCGTTCAGTTAACCGAGTGTTCCAGATGTTTGAAGTCCGAGGTCCTACTGTTACGGTAGCAACTAGAGATGGGATGATATATCGTTGTATCGCAATATGTGAGAGGTCAATATATGAATCGATATAAACTTCAATATATCGATACATCATGTATATATCGCAATATATTGTTATACATAGTTGTGTTTAGCATGACTTTTTTATTTATTTATTTATTTACTTTTGATAGTCTCATGTGGCCAGACTGCTTTTTTTCCTTTTAGAGTGGTAGTTGGTACACTCAAAAAGGAAAAAAATGTGGTCTGGCCATGCGAGACTAAACATTTGATACGTAGATGAAAGTTTACAACCAAATTATCAAGTTAATATTACCTCAAAGCAGCATTGTGTGTCTGTATTTTGACATGCATGTAATATCGCAATATATCATTGTATTGTGATATTTTTGTGGCAATATATATCGTAATACCATACCTGTTTCACTGCCCATACAAAAGTCTCAATAGTAGCAGTGAAATTTATCCCGTATTTCACTGGTAGCAGTGAAAAAGTTGTAATTGCAATTTCATTGGCTAGAATTTATGTTAACAATGTAGCGCCAATTAGTGCTTACGCGTGTTTAGTACATAGTGACAAATTGCGTACATAGCAACGCTAATGCACAGCATGCGTATATGCAGCGAGTATGGTATTAACTGGGAATAGCATGGGTATAGCAGTGAAATTTTGGGATAAATACCACTCTTGTTGTATTGAAAATGGTAAATTTCACTCGGCTTTGCCTCGTGAAATTTATCCCCATTTCCAATACAACACTCGTGGTATTTATCCCAAATTTCACTGCTACCCATGCTATTACTAGTACATACTTTAAATCCTGTATCGTCCCATCTCTATAGTAGCAACTATGTGGCCATTACATGCATATGGTCACTCATTTACACAGGGGATATTTTTTGACCACATGAGAACTGCACAGTACCGTAAATCTGGAAAATTTTGTTGTCAAAAATTTTTCGTTGCTAGCTGTATTGACGAAAATTAAAACGACGAATTATTTTTAATTATTATATGATAATTCGTGCATGCAAATATTAACATATAGTATTCCAAATTAAATAAGAAATCATAATTTTGAGGTAAAGTGCTGGAAGGAATTTTACACTTGTGTAGGAAGCATGATTCCTACATGTGTAGAGCTTTATTGAGAATTTTTGCAGAATTTTGTAGGAAATATTCCTACTCTGTTGAATTTTGTAAGAAAGATTCCTACACATGGCACAAAGTGTAAGACATCTTCTTGCAGTGTAGGAATCATTCCTACAAGTGTAGGAATTGTTCCTACATTTAGGAATTATTCCTACACAATATGTCATGTGTAGGAATCTTTCATACAAAATTCAACATTGTGGGAATATTTCCTAGAAAATTTCTTAATGTTGCTCTACACGTGTAGGAACCATGCTTCTTACACAAGGGTAAAATTTGGTACATCACAGAAAATTTGTTGTGTTTTGAGGAAAAACTTGCCACATCTTAAAGTTTTGGCTTCTTATTTAGTTTGGAACATGTTTAGCTATTCTGTCAAAAACTTTTTGCTGATTATGCAAGCGACGAAAATATGTAGTGTCGAAATTTTAATAGACAAAAATTTTCTACATCGAAATTTTCCTGATTTAGCTACGATATTTACATTGGAATGTAAGTGATCAAAGAATTATTGTTTTCTCAGTTGGAGAATTTGTTGATTTGACAACAACCATATACTGTATATAGCACTAATCATTAAAGCCACTAAGGTTATTCACCTCACTCATATTAAACATATTCGACATGTTATATATTAATCACAAGTTCTCACAATTTACGAATACTCCCTGGTCCCAACTGTTGCCTGTTAGTATATGTCCAGTGGCATATATATCTAGACATGGTTTGGTAGGGCCAAGCACATAAAAGGTGACTGCCTACTTACAATGGCAAGCCCTCCACCAACTATTATGGTATCACTGATAAAGTACATAAAAATTCTTTCATAGTTTGCTACACTGCTGCCCTGAGACTGCTTTATTAGAGTATCACAATCTCACATACAAATACCTTTGGTATGATATGGCACCAGTAGGGCACCAAAACTCTTAGGTAGGGCAAAGGCCACCCCTATAGATATGCCACTGTTATGTGCACTGTGTATTATGCTAGCTTATTAGTACATGACTGCTAACAAATTCGTATATATATATATTGTACATTACATAACACTATTTATACATGCAACACTGTGGCTCATTTTCCATAAATGCAATCCATCAATTAGCTACTCATTTATGTGTAAGCATGATTATTATTATTATTACTATTACCTTGTTGATAGATTCTTGTGTGAGACAGTGATAATGTTATCAATCACCATCATCTTGTTTTTATCACCAAAACTTGATGACGCAATTGCATTAGTACATATATTCAAGTTGTTCATTTTTAATATTTGTGTTTAGAATCATTATCATTTTGGACTGTCATGTCTCAACAATTTAGCTATTCATATACTGTAGTTAAATGGATTGTGTTAATAACCATTTTGACCACAGTATAATTATACTCTTGTTTGCAAATACATGCGTAGTATAAGTATTAGCCAGTCTAACCATATAAGGAAAAACACTGCACTTTACAGTTGCTAACATTATTTGTATGAACTACATTAATTACCTTTTCCTAACTTTTAATTTGTAGAATTTCTCAAAGGTGGGTTCTACTAAGACATGGTAGGCAATCACAGCAGCAAGGGTCTGTGGGTACAAACCCCTGATGCTGACTACATCTTGATATTTTATCTCTCCTTACTGGCCTCACATTGAATGTACACACTAATGATTTAAATGAGCTTATGTGTGGGTGCGCGCGTGTGCTGTGTGTGTGTGTGTGAGTTTGTGTGTGTGCGTGTGTGTTTGTGAGTGTGTGTGTGTACTCGCGCATGTGTGTGTGCGCGTGCGCGTGTGTGTGTGTGTGTGTGTGTGTGTGTGTGAGTTTGTGCACGTGTGTGAGTTTGTGTGTGTGTGTGTGTGTGTGTGTATTTGTGTATGTGTGTGTGTTTATGTTTGTGTGTGTGTGTGTATGTTTGCGTGTGTGTGTAGTGTGTGTGTGTGTGTGTGTGTGTGCGTTTGTGCGTGTGCGTGCGTGCGTTCATGTGTGTGCATGCATGTGTGTGTGTATTGCTCAGACTCTCAAAAATTATCACATTAATCTTCAAAGGAGCTAGACAATGCACTAGAAAGACCTACACACAAAGATGTACCCTCATGCAGGCCTAGCCTTTTGGTGCCACCCCTTCCTATTTGGATGAATTAGATAATAAATAAATAAATAAATAAATAAATAAATAAATAAATGTATAACACTTTAAGCATCTTGATTTCTATTAAGACTGAGTATTCTGGTGCTGAGATGAGACCTGTCATACGATTGGGTATAGTTTATCTTGACACTAAAAGTGTTACAAATAGCACCACATTGTAACATGTCCGGTTACATATTGGATCACACACAGGTTACATAAACACACAATAATCATGAGATGTGATTTCAAATATTATTGCTTACTCAGCTTTAGAGAATTTGTTTATCTGACACAAAATAACTACACAATTAAGACTATAAGTGCTTTATAATGGATGCAATTTATCCGATGGCAAGGCCACACACAAACAGCTGCATTGCTTTTAACTTGTAAATATATACATTTGAATAGCATCCTCAGTTTGTGAATATAATCATCTACATGCATACATGTTTAAGAATGCAGAGTAGTAATATCTACTTTCCAGAATTAGGAGAACATCTCATCTGCATACAGTGACATACATTAAACTGTATAGTTGAAATATTCATGCCTCATGCAACACTACCAAAAGTAGGAATTTTCAAATAAGTGTCACTTGTAATATCATCACTACTGCATGCAATGTGTTATCCATCTCTAAAATTAATGATACTGATGCTGAAAAATTTATACTGTATAATATTATTATCACTGTCATCGGCATACAGTATAATGTAGTCACTTTACCACTTTGGATGATAATGATCTACACATGACAGGTTTCACTGACATTCATATGTAATATTTTTTCCAGATCATTACATGGTGATTGGTAGCTTAATCACTGTCTCACGAAATTTGTCAACAAGACAATTAAGTGATCATGATGTAGCTACTACGATATAGTTCACATTATAATTTCATGGGTTAGCTACATTTTCTACCTGTTGAATAAAATACATTTGCAGTTTGTACTGCACTGTATGAAGAATAACTGATGATTCTTATAACTTTTAAAACTTGCATGCATGTACAGTTGCTAAATAAACTACATGTAGCCTAGATATCCAAAGAAAATGTATACCAAAAATAAAAGAATTGCTGGAAAGAAAAATAGGAAGAAAAAAGCAAAAAAATGGACTGAACCCTAATGACATGTATATGTAGCTACTCATGACATGCATACTGTGCATGGGGCATAAGCAGTGCAATAACCAGACTTCAATTACCACAGTTATCCACTTTTACGAACAAGGCTACACAAAGGCACCAGCTAGCAAAATATGATAATTGTCATTTACTGAGTCCAATAAGATTACATGCTTAATTGGATGTACGTAGCCATTAGTACATGCATGTACTGTATAACTGTTGTTGCAATGTAATAGATCCAACTTCTCAATATGTGTACAGATGTAAAGGCCCATAGGATATTTTATTTACTATACATTTCTGAAAATGAAGTGAATTGGGTTGTTAATGCATGCAGCTATGCATGTGAGGGTAGAAGTGAGTGACATTAGCTGAATGCATGCCACAACAATGGCATAATGGGAACAGCACATTCAACATTTCAAGTATGACCAAATTATGATGTAATCTCAATGTAGGGTACTATCTGAGTTTTGTATAACAGACACACCTATTTGCATCTGGTATAAATGTTATACAGTAAATACTGCTGTTTCAGTATATGGCAATCTTCAGCAGTAGTGAATAAAGAATATTACCTTGCTTTTGATTATTCTCTAGTACCAAAGTGCTTAGAAACTGCAAAGAACATGCTGAACAATATTCTATCACTGTGGTGTTTCATACCACTGTTCCTCACTAAGGAGATGGTGATGGCTGATGATGACCATTGTACAGATTTTCAGTTCAAGTCTCCATACCTTCCTGGGGAGTCTTGTGAGGGAATATATGACAAGAATCCTGAGAGCCAAACTAAATCAGGGTATTACTGGATCCTCAGTAGAGAATATTGTGGGATGGCTTATACTGGATCATCTTGTGAAGACATCTACAGTAATAATCCTGAAACTGGTGACAAGTCAGGATATTATCATGTTAATGACAAATGGGTTTACTGTAACATGAAAGAAATCGCTGCTTCCACATACGATTTCATAACCTCATGTGCTGGTGTAGGAGGAAGGTGGAGAAAAATAGCTAGCTTTAATATCACAGCAGGAGATGACTGTCCTATTGGCTGGACGAATACCACAGTGTCTAGTGTAAGCTTCTGCCAGAAGTCTTTAAATGGAGGAGGCTGTAATTCTACTATCTTTCCTGTTAATGACATCCAATATCAGAAGGTGTGTGGCAGGGCTAGAGGATATCAAAAAGGACATCCATGGGGTGGGTTTCGTGGAGATGGAGAGAAAACAATAGATGGCCTGTATGTTGATGGATTATCAATCACCTACTTGTACAATGGGTCACGTCAACACATTTGGACATATGCTACTGGTGCCAATGATGGTCTTTCTACCACTGGAAATTGTCCATGTGCTAATAATAGTGGTATAGCTCCTCCATTCTTTGTAGGTGATGACTACTACTGTGAGTCAGGACGTGGTAGTACAGATTATCATAGTGTGTACCATTTTGATGATCCATTGTGGGACGGATCTGGTTGCATCAATAGTAATTGCTGTACAAACCGTATACAGCCATGGTTCTACCAAGAGTTGAATGAAATAACTAAAAGTGATATAGAAGTTAGACTGTGTGATACTAGAGGATTTTCTTCAGGATTCACAATGATTGATCAAATGGAAATTTACATACAATGATTTATTCTGTTGTCTCTTTCGTTAAAAAAGCAAACACAAGCACAATCTGACTGAAGTACTTACAAAACTCATGATGCACACATACGTAACATGCACATTGTAGTGGTCACAAGTCCCTCAATTGTTTACAATTATATATAATTATGTTATACATATTATATAGATATCAATGTTGGGATATTTATAGTCTGCAAGTGTAGTTAAATTGAATGCATCTGTAAAGTATATTTAAATAGATTCCTTCCATTATGAAATGGATACTTGCAAGTTTTAGAGCATTGTATAAGTGTAGCTTATTTGGTCAAGAACATCCCAGAGATGTACTGTGTTTATCTGACAAAAGATACACATACGTAACCTAGAAATTCTAATTGTATTTGGTAATGATATCATGTAGTTGCTTTAAATATTTAATTAGACACAGGCCACTAAAGTTACTCACAATACATAAACACATAATTACTAAATCTATTGATCTACAGTACTTATGCTTAGAGGTGTAAATGCAGGTTCAGCCAAGAGCATGCATCAATAATCTTTGCAACAAATTAGATTTCACAATAATTTGTCAACAAAACAGCCAGTGCTTAGAAGTGTATCTTTGAAATTACCTAATGGTGACTGGATTTGCAAAAGGGGTCTTCCACACACATCCAATTCTATGACCATAACTTATATATATATATATAGTTTTCAAATTACACACATATCTGAAATTTTCTCCAACCATTAAGCTATGTTGGTGCTCACTGCTAAGCATACAAATTTCAAGGCAATAAATTGTTAAAGGTGATAAATTGGCAGTGTATGGAAGATCTGCACTCAGTGTTGATGTGTAGTGCAGTGCATACTACATAATTATACTATTATCTGTATCTGTATTAGATAGTTATAATATAATAATATGGTGATTGTACAAAATTAATTTTCTCTTCGGGTAATGTATAACAATTATACAGGATTAGCTATATCTTTCATAAGTTCAAATTTATCCAGTTTCTGATAACAAAAAAAACTGAATGCAGGTGATATTACTGTTGTACATACCAAAAAATCATGCAGAAGTATGATATAATAATATGTATGTCTAGAGAAGAAGTCCAGCTTAGGTTATTAGGTATATCCATCCATGCCAGAACTTACATCAAATTTTCTTTTCTTTCCATCACTTCATAAAACGAGAGATTATCCTAAATTCAGTGCAGGTTGATCATTAGAACATTATCATTGTGCATAATTTTATCACTCTAGAACTACCAGCTCTCAACCTTGTCTAAATAAACCAACATCACAATCTACAGAACAACCTCAGTTATCAGGCTTCATTGGCAATAATACTTGTCAATCCAGAATTGATGTGAGTATAGTTGTGGTTCCATATATAGTAGTCACAGGATATAATCTTTAACATGGATGTATGCATACTCGAACACCCCCATATATGGACCCCACAGTGACTTCTGTAACTTCATATAGCCACTATACTGTTCCACTGTGTCTTGTCTTATCTGCCTAGAGTGTATTAAGTGTACTTAGCTCCCCCCAGCTATGAACAGCAAAAACTATCTGGCTCTCAATTCCTGAGGTAAATCTTGAGGTACAAACAGATTAAATATAGTCTACAAACTATATAAGTGTACCACCAGGACATATGTTTACACTGTGGACAATGGAGCATATACATACCATTTAGCATTTATTGTTTTCTCAATGTTATGTATTGTATACACAAATTTGTTAGCAGTCATATACTAATAAGCTACATTTGTAAAAGTCACTTTAAACCTCAAAGGGAGCAAAATTCCACAGACAATGTACTAGAAAGTCCTTCACACAAAGATAGCACATTAAGACTCCTGATTTTCCATCAAGAGTATTCTGGTGCTGAGATGTGACCTGTTATGTGATTTGGTGTAGCAAAGTGGTACAAATTAGAGCATGCCCATGTAGTGAACATGTTCGATTACACAGAGGTTGCATAAACATTATTGTACAGTGAGATGTAATTGCTAATTGTATTGCTTTCTCAGCTTAAGAATTTGTTTAACTGACACAAATTCACAACACAATTAAGGCTACAAGTGCTCTGTACTGGATACAACTTACCTCATGTCAAGGCCACACATAATAAACCTGAAGCTGCATTGTTTCTAGTATGTAAATGTTAGGCCTGAGTCTATTATGCTTTTGAAATTGCCTATTATGCTTTTGAGCTTTGCTCCAGAATTTCCCCTAATATGCTCCAATTATGTCCAGTTGTGTTCCATTATGCTCCAAATATGCTCATATAAAATTGTGTCTTGACTGCTCTATTAAAGTACCAAATGCATCTGTGAAGAAAGAATTAGAACTATCAGTATTATTGATGACACAAACAATTACAATCAAATGTCCTCGGACACATGCTACCACAAAAATAGGGCATAAAAAGCCCCACAGGTGGGCATGGCAAGGAGTACAATTAACAAAAAACAAAACACACACACAATTAATAATGAAAAATGTCTTGCCAACATAATGTTCAAAAGTCCACACACCATTCTTGGCAACTCTTCGCCATAAATATTCTCCTAGAAGAGGATATTGAAATTGCTGCTGCTAAATCGAAGATTCTCTTACATTGAGATTTTAACATAGTGAAATTATTTTGAATGAAGTTCACACAGTTCCGAAAAGAAGATAATGAACTTGGCAGATATAGTGACCCAATACACTCATCTCAATTGTGTCATAAAAGTTAGCTAACAATGCCAAGGCGATCTAGCTCAGACAAAAGTAGTTGATATTCTTCCTTTTTAAGTTTACGGTCTCTTGCAAGTTCAAGGTGACGGACAGAGTCCAGGGGACAAGTAAGCTCCAATAAGGCTACTGAATTACTTTCTTTATTGTGAATCACAATATCAGGGCGATACGGCGAGAAGAGCGGGAGGTATTGTTGCCTGAGGGGAATCACTTGCTCGCCTTCCAGGTAGGTCAGCATAAACGATGCACTGATCAGTCAAAACTTTAGAAAGCTCAGTGAACAAACAGTGCAGAACTTGGTTATGCCTATATGTATAGCGACCCTGTGTCAATGCGCTGCCGGGCAGCCGCCCAAAATATGCGCAGTGGTTGGTTGAGTACCGCCACACAGTATGCACTTTGCGCTGCATTGGATGTTCCATCGTTGCAGATTAACCGGTGTGGGGAGAGTGTCGGAGGCAGCCCTAAGAATAAAGGAAAGCTGGGCCTGGATTGCATCCCAGTAACAATCTGTTCCAGGTACCACAACAAGATTCAAGAGACACTGAGTCCTTCAGCTTACATTGCACAGATAGTGTGTCTAGGTGTTTATCATAGCGTGAGCGCTCATCAGCAGCAGCCAGCTTCTTCAGTAGACTGCAAGTAAAGGTGACGAGCCATTGGGATGGATGACAGCTGAGAGCGGGCTTTAGATAGGATGGAGTAGTCCGAGCTTTGTGTCTGCAAATACTCATCTCCCAAATGTAATTGCAGACCCAATTCCTGAATTTGATCATCAGAAGATGCACTAATGCAGGACAAAAGGCTCAATTTCACCTGCTTAGAAACCTGAGAGATGCTTGGACAGCACACCCCTGGATAATATAACACAGCGCGGGTGGCACTTCTTGGGAGGTTTAGCCATTTCTTATTTTATTTTATTTTAACTGCTTTTTAATGCAGGCAAGGCCTGCATTAATGGTCTGTGGGCAACTGGTGTCCACAGCCAGAAAAAGTGTACGTACAACTTACAATTACAATTGAATGTATAAAATTACAATCAAATTAAGTTAGCTGGCTAAGGTTATTACATACATTTACATTTGGTATATAGTTGAACTATCCTATAATTTTAAAACTTACATGTGTATTTAATAATAAACTTACTTATATAGCTAAGTACTTATTTTAAGAGAGAGCAAGAAGAAGAAGAAAAAAAAAAAAAAGATTAATTACTGCTGAAGTTTGGTGGGCGAGGAGACTTGGAGCAGGTACTACAAGGGCAAACAAAGTGCATACTGTGGGGATTGTCAGAGTTAAAATTGTTTATAAAATGCTGCCAGAAGATCTTGAGTAACTGTGATTTAATGGTGGGAAAAGGTTGATTTAAGTCAAGTACTGGTAGACTGTTGTAGGTTCTTGGTAATCTGTTAAAGTAGAAGTTACTTTGTTTGTTGGTTGATGTAAAATTGTGTTGAAGCTTGTTACTGGTGGAGGATCTGGTAGGATTGCGGCAAAAGTTGACATAGTTACTGATATTGAAATGATTAGATGGATGCTGGATTGATTTTATGAAGAAGAGTATGTCATAAAGATCATAGGTGTACATCAGTGGTAGTATGTTAAGTTTGATAAGACGTGTTTTGTAATCGGTTACATAGTCATTAAGAATAAATTTGGTTGCCCGGCGTTGGATTCTTTCTAAAGCAGAGATGTCGCAAATAAGGTAGGGGTGCCATAAAGGAGAACAGTAAAGTAATTGTGATCGAACTAATGCTAAATATAAAGTTTTCTTGGTTGGAATGTCAACTGAGTGGCTGAAGGTACGTCTCAGTAGTCCAAGGGTTCTATAGGCTTTAGCTGATATATGGTTATAATGATTTTTCCAAGATAAATCAGTTGATAAAATGACACCGAGGTCACGGTGAGTACTACTAGTTTTGATTATAGTGTCGTCTATGAAGTAGGATGTAGGGAATTTTGTATTAAATGATAGATGTATAAACTTGCTGGTATTAAAAAATTGGTTCCAATCTCTAGACCAGTTTGCCATTGAATCAAGGTCTTGTTGAAGTTGTATGGAGTCTAGATGTTCAAGAATTTGTTTATAGCATTTTGTGTCGTCTGCAAAGGAGAGAGCATTAGAGGAACGGACAGATAAAAATAAGTCATTGATGTAGATAAGAAATAAAAGTGGTCCTAGAATACTCCCTTGAGGCACACCTGATAGGACTGGTAAGAAAGTGGAATATGTACCATTAAGGCGAACGCATTGCTGTCTGTTGTTGAGGTAAGATCTAAACCACCACCAAAGATTACCAGTGATACCGATTTTCCAGAGTTTTAAAAGTAATTCATTGTGGGGAACTCTGTCAAATGCTTTTGCAAAGTCTAAGTATATTACATCTGTTTGAATTTTACAGTGTTCATGAATACTGTTTAAAAATATGAGAAGTTGTTGTAAAGTTGAACAGCCTTTCATAAATCCGAATTGACACATAGAGATGACATTGGAAATGGAGGCTATAACTTTGTTGTATATTAATCGTTCAAGTACTTTTGATGCAACACAAAGCAGAGATATAGGTCTGTAGTTGGTGGCACTGTTTTTGTCACCAGATTTAAAGATAGGAGTAATACAGTGAATTTGCCATTCAGAAGGTAGTGAGTAGTAGTGGATAGCATATGAAAACAAATAGTGTAGAGGTTTGACTAGAACAGATGTACAGTGTTTTAGAATTGCTGGACTGATTCCATCGATACCAGTTGCCTTGTGAGGATCCAGAGATAATAATACATCGTAAACGTCTTCTTCAGAGATGTAAATTGAGTCGAGGGACACACTTGCTCGGGGCATATTTTCAAAATTAGGAAGGGAATAAGTACTTCGAGAGAACACTGAGTAGAAGTATTTGTTAAATAAATTAGCTTTGTCAAGGTCTTGAGAGGCAGAAGTATTGTCATAAAATATTGTGGAAGGGATGGAAGCAGATTTGGTAAGGTTTCTCACATACTGGAATATTTTAGAGTCATTGCTGAAAGCAAAATTGCTCACCAGTTTTGCTTCAAAGTTGGCCTTAGCTTGTTGGATGCTAGCCTGTAGGGTTTCTTCAGCTGTTTTGATACGGAGCAGATTGTGTTCAGTAGGACGAGACTTGTACTTCTTTCTTAAAGTGCGAAGACACTTAATCTGGTGCCGTATGTTGGATGTAAACCATTTAGGAGATTGTGAGGACTTTAATTTGAATTTCGGCACAAATATATGCATTCCTCTAATGATACTGTTCTTAATAAAATGCCATATGGAATCAATGTCTGGTAAGTGTTCACAAATAGAGAAATCAATGTGTGACAAAAAGTTAATAAGTCCAGGGTAATTAGCCTTGGAGTAATCAAAAATGACTTGTGAAGTGTTAGAAAAGTTGATATGTTCCATTGGAAACATAATAGTGAATGAAATGACAAAATGGTCAGTTGGTAGGTGCCGAGTGGCAATGCTTGAGGTGCCGAGTGGCAATGTTTTCCATTTTAGTAATGGCACCAGTAGTGACAGAGTCTACAGAGAGGTGGAAACGTAGCAGGGAGACAATGTAGTTACGATAAAGCCACACTGACTTGTACTCTCCTCGAATAGGTAATAAATCGGTAGTGGACAAGAGACGAGCACATCACACATTTTCTTACTAGCAGCCCTCTTGGTGGCACTTAAGGACACTGACTTCAAGGGACTTCCCCAGAAACATGGTGCCGTTCTATTAGAATATTTCATTATGCGGTGACTGTTCTATTAGAGTATATCGATCTTTAACTAATCTTTTTTTCACAACGTAGCTGTAAATCTGATTTTTACCATGTTTGCACACTATCCCATTCTGCATCATGCAAAATAGGCAGAGTTTCAGCTTCTCTGATAACCAATGCACAAAAATTTTGCCTATTATGCTGGCATTATGCTGAGCTTTTGGTTACCTATTATGCCCCAAATTATGCTGGCATAATCGGCGCAGTCCTAGTAAATGTATACATTTGAATAGCATCTGTAGTTTGTGAATAATCATCTACACACATGCTTAGAATGCAGAATATTAAAATCTACTTTCCAGAATTAGGAGCCTCTTATATACACATATGTACACTGTAAGTACATTAAACTACATAACTTTTCTTTTACTTAAAATATTCGTGCATTGTGTAACACTACCAAAAGTTGGAATTTTCAAATAACAGTCACTTGTATAATTACTGTACTGTGTTATATTGATGCTGAACAATTTTATCATCGTCATCAGTATACAATCACTTTACCAGTTTGGATGATAATATAAGTCATGATCTACACATGACAGGTTTCGCTAACATTCATACATAATATTTTTTTCCAGACAATTCCAAAATGATGATGGTGATTGGTAGTGTCTCACAAAATTTGTCAACAAGGCAATCAAATGATCATGATGTAGCTACTATGATAGTTGACATTTTAATTTTATGGATTAGCTACATGTTCTACCTGTTTGACAAAAAATAGGAAGAAGAAAAAAAGAAGCAAAATATGGATTGAATCCTAATGACTTTTATGAGTAAGGCTACACAAAGGCACCAGCTAGCAAAATATGATAATTGTCATTTACTGAGTCCAATAAGATTACGTAATAAGATTACATGCTTAATTGGATGTACCTAGCCATTATTAGTACATGCATGTACTGTATAGCTGCTGTTGCAATGCAATAGATCCAACTTCTCAATATCATGTGTACACATGTAAAGGCCCATAGGATATTTTATTTACTATACATATCTGAAAATGAAAAGAAAACAGTGAATTGGGTTGTTAATGCATGCAGCTATGCATGTGAGGGTAGAATTGAGTGACATTAGCTGAATGCATGCCACAGCAATGGCATAATGGGAACAGCACATTCAGCATTTCAAGTATGACCAAATTAGAATGTATCCTACTATCTGAGTATATTGGACACATATGTATAACAGACACACCTATTTGCATCTGTTATAAAAGTCATATAGCAAATGCTGCTGTTTTAGTACATGGAAAATCGTCAGCAATAGTGAATGAAGGATATCGTGCTTTTGATTATTCTCTAGTGCCAAAGTGCTTAGAAACTGCAAAGAAAATGCTGAACAATATTCTATCACTATGGTGTCTCATAACATTGATCCTCACTAAGCAGATGGTGATGGCTGGTGATGACCAATGTACAGATTTTCAGTTCAAGTCTCCGTTTCTTCCTGGGGAGTCTTGTGAGGGAATATATAACAAGAATCCCGAGAGCCACACTAAATCCGGATATTACTGGATCCTGAGTAGAGAATATTGTGGAATGACTTATACTGGATCATCTTGTGAGGACATCTACAATAATAATCCTGAAACTGGTGACAAGTCAGGATATTATCGTATTAATGACAAATGGGCTTATTGTAACATGAAAGAAATTGCTGCTTCCACATATGATTTCATCTCCTCATGTGCTGATGTAGGAGGAAGGTGGAGAAAAATAGCTAGCTTTAATGTCACAGCAGGAGATGACTGTCCTATTGGCTGGATGACTGCAACGGTATCTGGTGTTAGTTTCTGCCAGAAGTCTTTAAATGGAGCAGGCTGTAGTTCTACTATCTTTCCTATTAATGGCACCATGCAATATCAGAAGGTGTGTGGCAAGGCTAGAGGATATCAAAAAAGACATCCATCGGGTGGATTTTATGGATACGCAAACCACCACCAATCAATAGATGGCCGCTATGTTGATGGATTATCAATCACTTACTTGTACAATGGGTCACGTCATCACATTTGGACATATGCTACTGGTGACTATGATGGCCTTTCTACCGCTGGAAACTGTCTGTGTGCTAATAATAGTAGTGGTTATGCTCCTCCATTCTTTGTAGGTGCATGATGACTATTACTGTGAGTCAGGACGTGGTAGTACAGATGACCATAGCGAGTACCATTTTGATGACCCATTGTGGGACGGATCTGGCTGCATCACTAGTAATTGCTGTACAAACCCTATACAGCCATGGTTCTACCGAGAGTTGATTGAAACAACTACAAGTGATATAGAAGTTAGACTGTGTGATACAAGAACATTTTCTAATTGATTCACAATGATTGATCAAATGGAAATTTACATCCAATGATTCATTCTACTGTCTTTCATTAATAAAGCACTTAACACAAACACAATCTGACTGAAGTACTTATAGAACTCTTGATGCACACATATCATGCACATTGTAGTGGTCACATTTCCCTCGATTGTGTACAATTATATATAATTATGCTATACATATTATATAGATATCGATGTTGGGATATTAGTTGCTATAGTCAGTAAGTGTAGTTAAATTGAATGCATCTGTAAAATAGATTCTTTTCGTTATAAAATGGATACTCATAAGTTTTAGAGCATTGTATAAGTGTAGCACATTTGGTCATGAACAGCCCAGAGATGTACTGTGTTTATCTGAGAAAAGATAGTAACACATACGTAACCTGGAAATGCTAATTGTATTTGGTAATGATATCATGGTTGCTTTAAATTTTTAATTAGACACAGATATTTAGCTAACCACTAAAGTTACTCACAGTACATAAACACATAAATTACTATATCTATTGATCTACATTACTTATGCTTACAGGTGTAAATGCAGGTTCAGCCAAGAGCATGTATCAATAATCTTTGCAACAAATTAAATTGTCAACAATACAGCCAGTGCTTAGAAGTGTATCTTTGAAATTACCTAATGGAATTATGCGACTGGATTTACAAAAAGGGGTCTTCCACACACATCCAATTCTATGACCATAACTTTTATGGTTTTCAAATTATACACATATCTGAAATTTTCTCCATTTATTAAGCTATGTTGGTGCTCACTGCTAAGCATACAAATTTCAAGGCAATTAATAGATAAGAAATTATAAAATGATAAAGGTGATAAATTGGCACTGTATGGAAGGACTGCATCCAGTGTTGACGTTTAGTGCAGTGCACACTACATATACTATTATCTGTGTCTGTATTAGGTAGTTATAGCTAGTATAATAATAATAATATGGTAATTGTAAAATTTTCTCTTAGGGTAATGTATAATAATTATACCGGATTATATCTTTCATATAAGTTTATATTTATCCAGTTTCTGATAATAACAAAAAACTGAATGCAGATGACATTATTGTTGTACATACCAAAAAATCGTGCAGAAGTATATGTCTAGAGAAGAAGTCCAGCTCAGGTTATTGTGTATATCCATACATCCATGCCAGAACTTACTTCAAATTTTCTTTTCTTGCCATGACTTCATGAAATGAGAGATTATCCTATATCTTATGAAGGTTGATCATTAGAACATTATCATTGTGCATAATTTTATCACTCTAGAACTACCAGCTCTCAACTTTGTCTAAATAAACCAACATCACAATCTACAAAACAACCTCAGTTATTAGGCTTCATTGGCAATAAAACTTGTCAATCCAGAATTGATGTGAGTATCAGTTGTGGTTCCATATATAGCAGTCACAAGATATAATCTTTAACATGGGTGTATGCATACTCGAACACCCCCATATATGGACCCCACATTGACTTCTGTAACTTCATATAGCCACTATACTGTTCCACTGTGTCTTGTCTTATCTGCCTAGAGTGTATTAAGTGTACTTAGCTCCCCCCAGCTATGAACAGCGAAAACTATTTGGCTCTCAATTCCTGAGGTAAATCTTGAGGTACACACACAGATTAAATATAGTCTACAAACTATAAAGTGTACCACCAGGACATGTGTTTATACACTGTGGACAATTTGGAGCATTCGTATCATTTAGCATTATTTATTGCTTTCTCAGTATTATGTAATATTGTATATACAAATTTGTTAGCAGTCATAATATACTGATAAGCTGCATTTGTAACAGTCACTTTAAAGCTCGAAGGGAGCAAAATTCCACAGATTAAGCCTCTTGATTTCTATCAAACATATTCTAGTGCTGAGATGTGACCTGTTATGTGATTTGGTGTAGCAAGGTGGTACAAATCAGAGCATATGTAGTAAACATATTCGACCACACAGAGGTTACATGAACATTATTTTACAGTGAGATGTGATTGCTAATAGTATTACTTTCTCAGCTTAAGAATTTGTTTAACCGACACAAATTAACAACACAATTAAGTGCTCTATAATGGATGCAACTTACCTCATGCCCAGGCCACACATAATAAAGCTGAAACTGCATTGCTTCTAGTATGTAAAAAAATGTATACATTTGAATAGCGTCCGTAGTTTGTGAATACATACATGCTTAGAATGCAGAATATTAAAATCTACTTTCCAGAAGGAGAGACCATCTCATATACATATGTACACTGTAAGTACATAAACTGTATAATTTTTCCTTGTTGCAACACTAACAAAAGTTGGAATTTTCAAAAAAGCAGTCACTTGTATAACTACTGTACCATCTTGTAATGCTGAAAAATTATTGTGACTATCATCGGGCAGTGTAGTGTAATCACTTTGCCAGATTATATGAAAGTCATGATCTACACGTGACAGGTTTCACTGCATTATATTCGTATATAATATTTTTTCCAGACCATTCCAATGTAATGATGGTGATCGGTAGCTAAATCGCTGTCTCACAAAAATTTGTCAACAAGACAATCAAGTGATCATAATGTATATAGCTACTATGATAGTTCACATTTCAATTTCATGTGTTAGCTACGTGTACAACAATATCTCCTTATTTATAACTACATAAGTAGCTTACTACACTGAACAATAGTGTGACTGCTCTATTTGAGTATCTCGAGTAAGAGGTTCTTCAAAAAGGAGGGGGAGGGGGGGTTCCATGGGAGATATTGTGGGTGAGAGGCAGCTATTGTGAGCTGGTAATTACTTATTTTGGTCTTCGACTTACAACTAGGCTGAAGACTGCAGTTGCAATTCCACAGTGGAACCCCCTTTTGAAAAGTCTGGATCCGCACCCGCTACCTGTTTGACAAAATGCATTTGTGACCAGATCTGCGAAAAGGGGTCTTATATATAGCCTTTCCAAGTTTCCAAGTTTGATGAGTCATAACTCATCATGTGTTTAACCTATTATCGTAAAACTACATCCAGGAATAGTGCTGTGTAGTATGAAACTGACCAAATATCAGGCTGGTACCATACTCACAAGTCAAGTTATGTATTGCCAAGTATATACAATTGGAAAGGCTATAAGACCCCTTTTCACAGATCCAGTCACATTTGCACTCTGTACTACATGTATGAAGAATAACTGATGATTCTTATATCTCTTGAAACTTGTATATATGCATGTACAGTTGCTAAATAAACTATGTGAAGCCTATAGCTATCTACAGAATATGTATACCAAAAATAAAAGAATTGCTGGAAAGGAAGATAAAATGCAAAATAGACTGAACTCTAGCTATGAGTATCTATGACATACTATAGCATATACAGTACATAGTACTAATCTAACTATAATTGGTGTATTTATTATTGATAGAGTGTTATATATTAGGCATTAAGCCACAATATTTGCGTAAATCAAGCTTGTTTTTCTATACATCAGAGCAAAACAACAATGTAATCTTACTGGCCTTAGTAATAAATGGTTCATAATTAATTTGCTAGCTGATGCATTTGTGAAGCCTTGGTTTTTGAAGCAGAGAACTTTGATATGAAGTCTGGTTCTTGTACTGCTGCTGTCTTTGTTGCAATGTAGCAGTAGGTGCAATTTCTCAGAATGATAAAGGCTCTATAGGATATTTTAGTTACTACACATCTGAAGATGAAAAGAAAATAATGAATTGAGTTATTAATGCATGTGCAGCTATGTGAGGGTAGTAGTGCATAAGTGACAGTACTATCAGCTAAATGTATGCATGCCACAACAATGACATATCAGTAACAGCACGATCAGCACTTCAAATAATGATGTACCCTCCTCTCAATGTATATAGGGTACTATCTGAGTTTATTGGACACATACGTATAACAGGCACACCTATATATATAGCTATCTAATCAAAAACAGCCATGCTGTAAAAAAAGGTGCGGCCCCCAAAAAGGCCATGGTGAAAAAAGATGTGAAATCCAAGGTGGCGGCCAAGAAATGGCTGTGATGATAGGTTAATGGTAAAAATTTTAATAATGACAATTCAGGTGAATTTGATGCCAAGACCAAGTGGCACAAAATTCACCTGAATTGTCGTTATTAAAATTTTTACCATTAAACTACCATCACAGCCATTTCTTGGCCGCCACCTTGGATTTCACATCTTTTTTTCACCATGGCCTTTTTGGGGGCCGCACCTTTTTTTACAGCTTGGCTGTTTTTGATTAGATATCACTTCTTTTTGTATTTGTATACTGCAAAGCCAGCCTATGGCTGGCTTTGGGGCTCTTTTAACCCATGTGTTTTTTATTTACCACAGGAAGAAGAAAGAACTTATAGAAGATTTTTAATACTTCAATTATTTTTGATTTTATTAGTAATTATACAGATTATATACATATATTTATTACATGCCCATTATTCCCCACAGGATATTTTTTTGCAGCTGATCTCTCTACTGGGTGACTTAAAATATAGCTGAACTATATACAGGATGGTTTCTTTGTAGCTGAACTCTCTACAAGATAAATTCTTCTAGCTGATTTCTCTACAGGGTGATTTGTTTCTAGCTGAACTCTCTACAGGTTATTTGTTTGCAGCTAAACTCTCTACATCCATGGTGGTTTCTTTGTAGCTGAACTCTCTACATGATGGTTTCTTTGTAGCTGAACTCTCTACAAGGTGACTTCTTCTAGCTGAACTCTCTAGAGGGTGATTTCTTTGTAGCTGAACTCTCCACATGATGGTTTCTTTGCAGCTGAACTCTCTAAAGGGTGATTTGTTTCTAGCCGAACTCTCTACAGGTGATTTGTTTGCAGCTAAACTGTCTACATGGTGGTACCCTCAGAAGAAGACTGTCAGAAGCTCCAACAAGATCTGTGTACACTTGAAGAATGGGCAGCCAATTGAAAAATGTCATTACCGGTTTCATCTGACCACTACGCCAGAGGTTGCTAAATGATATTTCAACAACCAATGAAAAGAAAAAAATCCTCTTTACACTCACTTTTCCCTCTTCAATGAAAACTTGGAATTCTTTAAGTGATGTCATGTAGACAATACTGGAACAGTTTAAGGAGAAACAAGTTGGGCTAGATATGAGTGACTAATCATTTATTGTAAATTAGCAAACTTTTATCTGTACTTTTATACTATACTTAGAGGCTTTGCACAGTAATAAATAAATAAACGCTACCATTTTGAGAAAGCACCAAGAGATTAAAAAAAATTAGTCAGGACACATTACATTTATTTAATTATTTATTTATAAGATTTTTTTCTTTTCTTTGGCCGTTTTCTGTTACATCTTGTTGTTAGCTAGGTCAATTACTATTCTTAGGTTTCCAGTTCAAGTCTGTTAGGTTAGGTAATCCAAAGGCTGCAGCACATGTTGCTGTAAGACCTTCAGTACTGGTCACTGTAAAGCTTTAATAACAATAACAATAAGCTTAAGTGTATTGCTCATGCTTTTTACATCAATAATGATGGTTATTCTCTCTTTATAATACATGACATAAGTGCATAGCAAGACTTCACGGATGATGAACGTGAATTACAGAATAGCTACCGTATATTAACCTAACTATTTCGGGGAGAAGGTTTTCGCTCTTTTTGAGGTTTTGGAGATTAACAGTGAAAATTTTATCCTTAAATGTTTTAAGCCTCCATAGCTAGCTATACGAATAGCTTGCAAATTGACAAAATTCTACATCATGATTGCTCTCTGAGACTACATCAGTGGGGAATGGTTTGTAGTTGAACTCCACAAAATGACTCATAACCTAACTAAACTCTCTACAGAGAGAATTACAATATCGCTGAACTTTCTACAGGCTAGTTTTCTTGTAGCTAGCTGAACTCTCTACATGGTGACTTGAAATCTCTCTACAGGGTGATTTAATTGTTTCTAGCTGATCTCTGCATCTCTCTACAGGGTGACTTGTTTCTAGCTGATCTTGTGACTTGTTTCTAGCTGATCTCTCTACAGGGTGACTGGCATTGTTGCATAACAAAGTACTACAAGTCACATTATCCAGCTAGTGGCATGGGAACAGCAAGTGCATAAATGCATGCCTTTATCTAATTTCTCAGTTGGTTCTTTCTCTTATAGATGGCCATACATACTTACATGTATTACAAATTTAATATTGTGGCTATTATATATCCATACTTACCATCTGGCTGCTACTAATGCACTTAAAAGTGCATACTTTTAGGTACTTAAAACTAATAGAGTGATTTTGTTTAATGCAAAATATGTGAATGCCATCCACCTTCATCAACTCGTTTGCATTTGCTACTTTTGGGTTCATAATAAATTAAATAGTAACTCCACAATTCTGAACCTATGTTGATAGCAGCATATTGTATAGCCTAAATATTCTTTGAGGGGAAAAGCTTTTGCTGATTTCATGGTTTTGGGGGTTACTAGCGATCCTTGAAATATTTAGACCTCCATATAAGGTATAGTTTAATGCATTTTGTGAGTGTTTACAAATCTGTGAAAAGTTTAAATTAGGTAATTTACTAACATTGCTCACCTCAAAAAATTTGCCCCTTGAAATATTTGTGCTTCGTGCATAATTCCAGTTTGTATACATAAGGTCAAGCAAAATCATTTTCTTTATCATTTTTAATATAGAAGTAGTGACTACTCACCATCAGATGTGGACAAAATGCAAGTACTGACCATTGCATCTGTCCCAGTACTGAGTATAAGCAACCACAAAGCTTCAAAGAATTGCGGGGACCAAGTAGCTAAGTTCTCAGGTAATACAAGTGAAGATTTCAATATATGGTTGGCAGATTACTACAAGGCAATGATGGACTATGGGTGGTCTGGTGAATTAAGAGTCACTCTTCATGGTTCAGCAACCAAGCACACTTGGCAATGCACTGTAAGCAGAGAAGACAAGACGCAGTGGAGCAGTGTTGTGGCTATATAGTCACTATGGGGTCCACATATATGGAGCTGCTTAACTATGTTGAAGATTGTGACAGTCTTGTGACTGCATGTACATGTTATTGGTCTGTGTGGAACAAAAACTGATAATCACTGGACTGACAAGTATTATAGCCAATGAAACCTGATAAATGAGACTGTTATGTACAGTTGTAGATTGTAATGTTCAGACAACGTTGATAGCTGGTAGTTTTAGAACGATAAATTTATATATAATGAAAATGTTTTAATGATCAATCTTTAGAATAATCTCTCATTTTATGAAGTGATGGCAAGAAAAGAAAATCTGATGTAAGTTCTGGCATGGATGTATGGATGTACTTAATAACCTAAGCTGGACTTCTTCTCTGGACAAATATATGATCCCTATATACTTCTGCATAATGTTTTAGTATGCACAACAGTAATGTCATCTGTATTCAGTTTTTTGTTATTAACAGAAATTGTTTATTCTGCTTCTAAACTTGAACTTATGAAAGAAATAATCATCATACGTTACCCCTAAGAGAAATTTTTACATACAGATAATATAATACTAGAATATATACACTGCAGTACATGTCAACACTGAGTGTGGTTCTTCCATACACTGCCAATTTACCACATTTGACAAATTTATAACTTCTAGGCTATTGCCTTGAAATTTGCTTAGAAGTGAGCACCAACATGCATAGCTTAATGGATAGAGCAGTTTTGTGTATATCTTGAAAACAAAGTTATGGTCTTCCAAGTTCATGGAATTTGATGTTTGCAGAAGAACCCTTTCAGCAAAATCCAGCAACATAACTTACATATTATTATATACAAACAATCCATTTAGCAATTTTCAGATACATATACTACTATACACGTATAATAATACTTAAACCCCAGTGCGTGGGAGTATCAAAGCGCCGCGCTGGGTTATAACTACCATACAGCTAGACAGAGCGTCGCTGCTACTGTATGATATAATAGTTATCACCCAGTTGCGGAGCCACTCAGTCTCTTTCGTGACATCATAATACCCGCGAATGGCCTTGTTTACCAATGGAACAAAGAGCCAAATAAGGAAATATTGATACAAAAGCTATAGTATCTATGACAAAACACACCAATACAGCACTTAAAACTAGCTAAATCTTACAAGAAAACTGTTAATCCTTTACACAATAACACTACTAAGCATTCCAGTATCCTAGATTTTTTAATAAAAAAATTCTCCGTATATTTCCCAATAGAACCCTGGCACAAAATGATAACTCGTGTTTAACTTGGGATTGCTCCGTCGTCCAAGCTCCAATGAAGATGAAAATCGCTGTGGAGTTTGTCTACACGCTGATCATCATGAAAATCTTAGTTTTATCGTGCGCGTTACATATAAGTAAGTTTTGTGTTGTTTTGTAATCTTTTCAAGCCATGTAATGCACCTATCAATGTTAAGCCCCACCCCCCCCAGTACGGGGAGGGTGGGGATATAGTGGGGATTTGATCAAGTGGAAAGTCAAATTCCCCTACCTGGGGGTGAATTGTCAGGTCAAATCCCCACATAGTCCCACCCTATGAGGTGGGGATAGGAAGGGGATTTGACAACCAACGTGTTGTAAAAACAGAAGCCACAGTGACAAAGGTACACGAGGTGCTGCGTTTTTATCACATGTTCTCTCGCATTTCACGTATAAAACTACTGTAAAGGATCTATGCTACTATAGAGCGCTTGTTCAAATTCCCCACCCCTGGGGGCAAAATTTAAGTTCAAATCCCCTCCTAACGCCCCACATAGCCCGTACTGGGTGGGGTGGGGCTTGACATTGATAGGTGCATAATGTATGTGGAATACTTTAAAACTTTAAAAAACGTACTGTCGGGTGGAAGGTAGTCACTGGTGCTTACTTTAAAGTGCGTAGTTACTTCACTCGGGTTAGCAATTTTCAGCTCCAGAGTAATTTTCTGATGGCTGTGTCATCAGCTCAAAAGTATAAACCACTTCAAAGTTGGCATAACAATGCCATAATTGAAACCACAACTCCACCTTAAGTATTGTTGCATCATTGTGACACCTCCACTTTAGTTGTTTACCTTTATAAGTTGTTAACTTGATGTTTTTACTTACTTGAGATAACCACTTACCTATGGATATACACCATTGTATTGAGAAGTGTGCAGTAGGTGAAACATATTTGCTCACCACAAAGCATACAAAGATTGCTGAGATCCAAGAAGACCTGAAGTTACTCTCATTACATGTACTTGCAGCTAGATGCAACTGCAGTTTCAAGATAGTCCAGGTTGCTAGATGGCTTCCTGATTCAATTGTGCCATTTTTCCCTGTAAAAATGTATGGGGAGCTCTGGAGAAAAAATGTACCTTTTTTCAGTTTTTAAGCACCGTGCATGCCAAAGTAGCTAATTCCAACCCAACAAACTATATATTTCTGAGATCAGCAATCAATACTCTATCTATTGAGCATATAAAAAGCCAGTTTTTCCAAAATTTAAAAATCGGTCTGGAATGCCTAACACTACAAGTTACCAATACGATAGTTTAACAAATGTCAAGAATAGTACGTTGTTATTGTTGTTATAACAATAACAATAACACAGTGACAGGAACTCAAACCGGAACTTAATTTACTATCCGTAAACTTCTGCGCACTCCCGCGCACTGAGATATAAAACAGTTATATCCCGTATACTCGGATGATATCATTGTTATTACACTCGTCCTCGGCTCCGCCTCGGACTCGTGTAATAACAATGATATCACCCTCGTACCGGGATATAACTATAACTTATACCAATGAAACCTGATACGTAAATGAGAGTGTCAGTTTACCTTGAAGTTATTTGTTTAACTATGAAGATGGTACATAAAATCGATTCATGACATGATCTGAAATTTAAATTTGTTGCAAAGATTATTGATACACTTGGCTGACCCTTGCATGCATAATAAATAATTAATATATATATACACCTGTAAGCATAAGTTCTATCAAGTAATTTATGTGTTTATGTACAGTAAATAATCTTAGTGGTGAAAAAAACTTTAAAACGACATCGGTACTGATCATTTCCTATAATTAACATTTGTATAGCTAAGGGTTAAGTATGCATGGTCCGTAAAGTCAAGATCTGTCATCATATATAATTATCTTCTCTGTCTTATATTATAGATGTAACTATCATGTATATAACAGTACACGACTGTCCCGTTGTCCCTTTGTCAGATGAACACAAAAAATCAATGCGCATCTTTAGGTTGTTCGTTATCAAATAAACTACACTTATGCAATGCTCTAAAACATATCAGTATTTATTATGGAAAGAATCTATCTAATCAAAAACAGCCAAGCTGTAAAAAAAGGAGTGCGGCCCTTGAAAAGGCTATGGTGAAAAAAGATGTGAAATCCAAGGTGGCGGCCAAGAAATGGCTGTGATGGTAGGTTAATGGTAAAAATTTTAATAACGACAATTCAGGTGAATTTTGTGCCAATTGACCAAGCGGTACCAAATTCACCTGAATTGTCGTTATTAAAATTTTTACCATTAACCTACCATCACAGCCATTTCTTGGCCGCCATCTTGGATTTCACATCTTTTTTCACCATAGCCTTTTCAAGGGCCGCACTCCTTTTCTTACAGCTTGGCTGTTTTTGATTAGATTTCACTTCTTTTTGTATTTGTATACCCCAAAGCCGGCCTATGGCCAGCTTTGGGGCTTTTTAACCTATATATTTTTCTTTACCACAGGAAAAAGAAAAGATGAAGCAGATTTTATAAATACTTTAACTCATTCTGATTTTATCAGTAAATGTACAAATTATATGTAACCGGGCCTGCGATAATAGGGCATGTGGGCACATGATTTTTGCCTACTTTTTCACACTTTCATCACTCATAACTTTTTGTACCATTATGCTATGGCATTGCAATTTTCAGCTCGTAGTAAGCATTTAATTGGCATCATGTTACAAGTTACAGAATGGAAATATACTTTTCCAGTACTAAGATATCCCCTGTAGAGTGATGGGGTGTAGTTTGTGCCCACATGCCCTGTTTTCGCAGGCCTGGTCACATATATATAATGCATATATCAAGAGTTCGTAATATAAAAAGAGAGCATATATTTATTACATGTCAATTAATCCCCACAGGATAATTTGCAGCTGATTTCTCTACTGGGTGACTTGAAATGTAGCTGAACTCTCTACAGGGTGATCTGCTTGTATGTAGATGAACTCTTTACAGGATTCTCTCTACAGGGTGACTTGACTCTAGCTGAACTCTCTGCAGGGTTATCTGTTTGTAGTTGAATTCTCTACAGGGTGATTTGTTTGCAGCTGATGAACTCTCTACAAGGTAACTTCTTCTAGCTGATCTGTCTACAGGGTGACTTGTTTCTAGCTGGTCTCTCTACAGGGCGATTTGTTTGTAGCTGAATTCTCTACAGGGTGATGTGTTTGCAGCTGAACTCTCTACATGGTGGTTGCTTTGTAGCTAAACTCTCTAATAAGTGACTTCTTCTAGCTGAACTCTCTACAGTGTGATCTTTTCATAGCTGAACTCTCTACAAGATGATTTGTTGCAGCTGAACTCTCTACATGATGATTTCTTTGTAACTGAACTCTCTACAGGGTGATTTGTTTGTAGCTGAAATCCCTACAAGGTAACTTCTTCTAGCTGATCTTTCTACAGGGCGATTTGTTTGTAGCTGAGTTCTCTACAGGGTGTTCGTTTGCAGCTGAATTCTCTACATGGTGATTTCTTTATAGCTGAACTCTCTACAAGGTGACTTCTTCTAGCTGATCTCTCTACAGGATGATTTGTTTGTAGCTGAACTCTCTACAGGTGATTTGTTTGTAGCTGAACTCTCTACAAGGTGATACTTCTAGGTAATCTCTCTACAGGATGACTTGTTTCTAACTGAACTCTCAACAGGGTGATCTGTTCATAGCTGAACTTTCTACTGGGTGATTTGTTTGCAGCTGAACTCTCTACATGGAGGTTTCTTTGTAGCTGAACTCTCTACAAGGTAATTTCTTCTAGCTGAACTCTCTACAGGGTGACTTGTTTCTAGCTGATCTCTCTGCAGGGTGATCTGTTCATAGCTGAACTTTCTACGGGGTGATTTGTTTGCAGCTGAACTCTCTATACATGGTAGTTTCTTTGTAGCTGAATTCTCTACAATGTGACTTCTTCTAGCTGAACTCTCTACAAGGTGACTTGTTTTCTAGCTGATCTCTCTACAGGGTGACTTGTTTCTAGCTGAACTCTACAGGTGATTTGTTTGTAGCTGAACTCTCTACATGATGGTTTTGTTGTAGCTGAACTCTCTACAAGGTAACTTCTTCTAGCTAATCTTTTTACAGGGCATATTTGTTTGTAGCTGAGTTCTCTACAGGGTGATTTGTTTGCAGCTGAACTCTCTACATGGGAGTTTCATTGTAACTGAACTCTCTAAAATGTGACTTCTTCTAGCTGAACTCTCTACAGGGTGACTTGTTTCTAGCTGATCTCTCTACAGGGTGACTTGTTTCTAGCTGAACTCTCTACAGGTGATTTGTTTGCAGCTGAACTCTGGTTTCTTTGTAGCTGAACTCTCTACAAGGTAACTTCTTCTAGCTGATCTTTCTACAGGGTGATTTGTTTGTAGCTGAATTCTCTACAGGGTGATTTATTTGCAGCTGAACTCTCTACAAGGTGACTTCTTCTAGCTGAACTCTCTACAGAGTGATTGATTTTTTGCAGCTGAACTCTCTACATGGTGGTAGCTTTGTAGCTGAACTCTCTAAAAGGTGATCTTTTCATAGCTGAACTCTCTACAGGATGATTTGTTTGCAGCTGAACTCTCTACATGATGATTTCATTGTAGCTGAACTCTCTACAGTGTGATTTGTTTGTAGCTGAACTCCCTACAAGGTAACTTCTTCTAGCTGATCTATCTACAGGGCGATTTGTTTGTAGTTGAGTTATCTACAGGGTGTTTGTTTGCAGCTGAACTCTCTACATGGTAGTTTCTTTGTAGCTGAACTCTCTACAATGTGACTTCTTCTAGCTGAACTCTCTACAGGGTGACTTCTTCTAGCTGATCTCTCTACAACATGACTTGCTTTTAACTGAACTCTCTACAGGTGATTTGTTTGCAGCTGATCTCTCTACATGGTGGTTTCTTTGTAGCTGAACTCTCTACAAGGTAACTTCTTCTAGCTGATCTTTCTACAGGGTGATTTGTTTGTAGCTGAATTCTCTACAGGGTGATTTATTTGCAGCTGAACTCTCTACAAGGTAACTTCTTCTAGCTGATCTTTCTACAGGGTGATTTGTTTGTAGCTGAATTCTCTACAGGGTGATTTATTTGCAGCTGAACTCTCTGCAAGGTGACTTCTTCTAGCTGAACTCTCTACAGAGTGATTGATTTTTTTGCAGCTGAACTCTATACATTGTGGTTTCTTTGTAACTGAACTCTCTACAGTGTGATTTGTTTGTAGCTGAACTCTCTACAGGGTGATCTGTTCGTAGCTGAACTCCCTACAAGGTAACTTCTTCTAGCTGATCTTTCTACAGGGCGATTTGTTTGTAGCTGAGTTCTCTACAGGGTGATTTGTTTGCAGCTGAACTCTCTACATGGCAGTTTCTTTGTAGCTGAACTCTCTACAATGCGACTTCTTCTAGCTGAACTCTCTACAGGGTGACTTGTTTCTAGCTGATCTCTCTACAGGGTGACTTGTTTCTAGCTGAACTCTCTACAGGGGATTTGTTTGCAACTGAACTCTCTACAAGGTAACTTCTCCTACCTGATCTTTCTACAGGGTGATTTGTTTGTAGCCGAATTCTCTACAGGGTGACTTGTTTCTAGCTGATCTCTGTACAGGGTGACTTGTTCCTGCTGAACTCTCTACAGGTGATTTGTTTGCAGCTGAACTCTCTTACATGGTGGTTTCTTTGTAGCTGAACTCTCTACAAGGTTACTTCTTCTAGCTGATCTCTCTACAACATGACTTGCTTCTAACTGAACTCTCTACAGTGTGATCTGTTCATAGCGGAACTTTCTACTGGGTGATTTGTTTGTAGCTGAACACTTTGCATGATTGTTTCTTTGTAACTGAACTCTCTACAAGGTAACTTCTTCTAGCTGATCTCTCTACAGGGCAATTTGTTTGAACTGAACTCTCTACATGATGGTTTCTTTGTAGCTGAACTCTCTATTAGGTACCTTCTTCTGGCTGATCTGACTACAGGGTGACTTGTTTGTAACTGAATTCCCTACAGAATAATTTGCAATGTAATATAATTGAGTAAATTGTAAATGCAGCTGAATGCTTTATTAGGGTGACTGTTCTATTAGAGTATCTCGATCTCGCATTTGCTGCACGTAGTTGCCTTTCGAATCATAACTCAGTAAATTGTAATCCGATTCTTCTGTACTACTGCAAGGACTTTCTATGATGATTATTCCAGCTACATACTGATTTTCAGCTCGTTGCTCTAAGCGGTTTGCCTGGTAGATACGAAAACTAATAGTTTTTTATTCATAAAAATCGATTGCGTAATTTTGACACAGGTCGGGTTTTGTGTCATATCTCCGTTGTCTTTATCCCGATTCCTTTCAAACCACAAAAAGGCACTCCTACGATGGTTGCTCCATCTACATATCAATTTTCAACTTATTCCTCAAAGGAGTTTACCCTGTAGGCGTGACAGACCTTCGACCTTATTGTACGCAAATAATCGGTCATAACTCCGTGAATGTTCATCGGATTCCTACCAAAGTTGGTACACAGATCCGCCTTAATGAGCCCTTTAAGTGTGCCAAATGTCAGCCCGATCCGAGCACGCATTCGTGTTTTATGGCGGATTTTGCGAATGTGCGAAATGAAGAAGTAGAAGAAAAAAACGAAGAAATTAAAACGAAATTTTGTTCGCTCGTATCTCGGAAATGGCTGGAGCGATTTTCTTCAAGTTTGGTGTGTAGACTCCCCTTACTGGCCGGCACCTCTCTAGCAAATTTGGTTCCAATCGGATAAGGGATCACAGAGCTACATAGGTGTGAAAATTGCGTTTTCTTTCTTCCTGTTAATATACTCACGGGTGGCACGCCGGCTTCTTGGGCCACACGACACACTACCGTGTGTCTTGATGTTAATATACTCACAGGTGGCACGCCGGATTCTTGGGCCGCACGACACACTACCGTGTGTCTTGATTTACCAGAATCTATAATACCAGAATCTATAATACTGATGAGTGTAATTTTAGCTATAATGTTACTGACCATAACACAACAACTGTATAATATCCCAACATCTAAAATTATAATATAATTATGCATCATAAACAATTAAAATTGGGTAAAGGGAAACATGACTATATACTGTAATGTGCATGTTGTGTGTGCATCACAAGTTCTATAAGTACTTCAGTCAGATTGTGTTTGTGTTAAGTGCTTTTTCAATGAAAGATAGTAGCATGGATCATTGGATGTAAATTTCCATTTGATCAATCATTGTGAATCCATCATAAAATTGTCTTGTATCACATAGTCTAACTTCTATATCACTTGTAGTCATTTCATTTAACTCTCGGTAGAACCATGGCTGTATAGGGTTTGTACAGCAATTACTAGTAATGCACCCAGATCCGTCCCACAATGGATCATCAAAATGGTACTCAGTATGGTCATCTGTACTACCACGTCCTGACTCACAGTAGTAGTCATCACCTACAAAGAATGGAGGAACTCTCCCACTATCACTAGCACATGGACAATTTCCTTTGTCAGAACGTTCATCATGGGCACCAGTAGCATATGTCCAAATGTGTTGACGTGACCCATTGTACAAGTAGGTGATTGATAATCCATCAACATAAAGGCCATCTATTCTTTTATCTTCACTTCCATAAGCAAAAAATCCACCCCATGGATGTCCTTTCTGATATCCTTTAGCCCTACCACACACCTTCTGATATTTAATGCCATTAACAGGAAAGATAGTAGAATTACAGCCTGTTCCATTTAAAGACTTATGGCAGAAGCTCACACCGGATATTGTTCCATTCATCCAGCCAATAGGACAGTCATCTCCTGCTGTGATATTAAAGCTAGCTATTTTTCTCCACCTTCCTCCTACACCAGCACATGAGGAGATGAAATTATATGTGGAAGCAGCAGCAATTTCTTTCATGTTACAATAAGTCCATTTGTCATTAATACGATAATATCCTGACTTGTCACCAGTTTCAGGATTATTGTAATAGATATCCTCACAAGATGATCGAGTATAAGTCATCCCACAGTACTCTCTACTAAGGATCCAGTAATATCCTGATTTAGTGTGGCTCTCAGGATTCTTGTTGTATATTCCCTCACAAGACTCCCCAGGAAGGAATGGAGACTTGAACTGAAAATCTGTACAATGATCATCATCAGCTATCACTATCTGCTTAGTGAGGATCAATGTTATGAAACACCACAGTGACAGAATATTGTTCAGCATGTTCTTTGCAGTTTCTAAGCACTTTGGCACTAGAGAATAATCAAAAGCAAGGTAATATTCTTTATTCACTACTGCTGAAGATTACCATATATTGAAGCAGCAGTATTGCTATCTGACTTTTATAACAGATGCAAATCAAGACACACGATAGTGTGTCGTGCGGCCCAAGAAGCCGGCGCGCCACACCGTGAGTATATTGACAGGAAGAAAGAAAACGTCATTTTCACACTTTTGTATCTCGGTGATAGCTTATCCGATTGAAACCAAATTTGCTGCAGAGTTGCCCGCCAGCTAGGGGAGTCTACATTCCAAATTTGAAGGAAATCACTCAAGCCATTTCCGAGATATGAGCGGCCAAAGCTTCGTTTTTTTTTTCTTCGTTTTTAAACCAGGAGGCACGCCCACAGCCGGCCGAAGGCCGGCTGTGGGCGTGCGCCTGGTTTACTGTAATTGTTTCCGTAAAAATGTGTGTGTGTGTACCTATCTACCTATGTTTGTCCGTACGCACCCACGTGAGCAAAATCGTTTAATAACGGTGAAAGCAGCTTTTATGTAAGAAGTAAAAGTGAGATGAAGTCTGTATTAAACTTCTGCACAGGTGAACTTTGCTCTGAGGTGGTTTCTTTTCGGCGGACTGAAATACGGGTGTGGTGACTTTCCTCAGACTACCTTCCCCTTGAGGTTTTCAGGCATTTAGCAACTGAAAAACAACGGTGCAGGCCTCGTACACTGCCAGGAATAGCCTATCGTTTCGAGTTGAAAGGGGGCGTATCCCTTACGTACGCGAACGAAAATGAAGAGCAGCTTTGAGGCTTTGTCGAGAGAATTTGTGGGAAAAAACACGTTAGTCACACTATAAAACAGTTTAGAAGATAGTTTTGTGCGTAATATGTTGGTAAAAGCGGTTTATTTAACAAACGCTTCCTTAGCAGTGCATAGCAACGTAATTGAATGAATTACGAATATTTCATGAATTACGAGAAATAGCTAATTATATTATTGCACAACCCAAACTACCATATTGTAAAGTAGTAATACATAGTTGGTTAATTCATAGTAGTATATACTGTCTATAGTTATTCCAGATGAGTTAGCTAGCTGCATGGCGCCTGGTTTTTAGAAGTAGCACAACATCAACTTGTTTTTTTTTTCTTCTTCTTCTTCGTCTTTTCGCACACTTGCAAAAATTGCTATAAAACGCAAATGCGTGCTCCGATCGCCTTGAAATTTGGCACACAGAAAGGGAGTCCAAAGGCGCATCCTAGCATCTAATTTGGTGCAAATCCGATGAATGGTGCAGGCGTTATGACCGATTATTCGCGTAAAACAAGATCGATTTGTTGTCACGCCTACAGGGTAAACCGCTTCATGGAATGAGCTGAAAATTGCTATGTAGATGGAGTAACCATCGTAGGAGTGCCTTTTGGTGGTTTGAAAGGAATCGAGATTAAGACCACGGAGATATTACACAAAACCCAACCTGTGTCACAATTACTCGATCGATTTTTAGTAATAAAAAGTATTAGTTTTTACGCCTACTAGGCAAACCACTAAGAGCAATGAGCTGAAAATCGGTGTATAGCTGGAATAATCTTCATAGAAAGTCCTTGCAGTAGTATAGAAGAATTGGATTACAAACTATTGAGTTATGATTCGAAAGCCAACTCTGTGTAGCAAATGCGAGATCGAGATACTCTAATAGAACAGTCACCCTAATAGAGCATTCAGCTAATTTATTTACTCCATTATAGAATTCTATTACATTACAAGTTATTCTGTAGGGAGTTCAGCTGCAAACAGTTAATCTTATAGACAGTTCAGCAAGAAGCAAGTCACCCTGTGGAGAATTAAGCTACAATTATATCACTGTAGAGATTCAGAACATTACAAGTCACACTCAAGAGAGTTCAGCTATAAACAAGTCATGCACCCTGTAGAGAGTTCACCTACAATTAAATTACTCTCTAGAGAATTCAGCTACACACAAATCACTGTGCAGAGAGTTCAGCTACAAACAATTTATCCTGTAGAGAGATCAGCTACAAACAAAACACTTTGCAGAGAGTTCAGGTACAAACAAATCAATCTTTAGAGAGATCAGCTACAAACAAATCAGCTTGTAGAGAGATCAGTTACACACAAATCAACCTGTAGAGAGATAAGCTAGAAACAAATCACCCTGTAGAGAGTTCAGCTAAAACAAATCAACCTGCAGAGAGATCAGCTACAAACAAATCACCTTATAGACAGTTCAGCTACAAACAAAGTACCCTGTAGAGAGATCGACTACAAACAAATCAACTTGCAGAGAGATCAGCTACACACAAATCAACTTGTAGAGAGATCAGCTAGAAACAAATCAACTTGCAGAGAGATCAGCTACACACAGATCAACTTGTAGAGAGATCAGCTAGAAACAAATCACCCTGTAGAGAGTTCAGCTAAAACAAATCAACCTGCAGAGAGATCAGCTACAAACATATCACCTTATAGACAGTTCAGCTACAAACACATTACCCTGTAGAGAGATCGACTACAAACAAATCAACTTGCAGAGAGATAAGCTAGAAACAAATCAACCTGTAGAGAGTTCAGCTAAAACAAATCAACCTGCAGAGAGATCAGCTACAAACATATCATCTTATAGACAGTTCAGCTATAAACAAATTACCCTGTAGCGAGATCGACTACAAACAAATCAACTTGCAGAGAGATCAGCTACACACAAATCAACTTGTAGAGAGATCAGCTAGAAACAAATCACCCTGTAGAGAGTTCAGCTACAAACAAATCAATGTGCAGAGAGATCAACTACAAACAAATCACCCTGTAGAGAGATCATCTAGGAACTAGACACAATGTAAGGAGTTCAGCTACAAGCAATACACCCTGTTGAGATTTCAGCTACAAACAAATCAACCTGTAGAGCGATCAGCTAGAAACAAATCACCCTGTAGAGATTTCAGCTACAAACAAATCAACTTGCAGAGAGATCAGCTACAAACAAATCACCCTGTAGAGAGTTCAGCTAAAACAAATCAACCTGCAGAGAGATCAGCTACAAACAAATCACCTTATAGACAGTTCAGCTACAAACAGATTACCCTGTAGAGAGATCGACTACAAACAAATCAACTTGCAGAGAGATCAGCTACAAAAAATCACCCTGTAGAGAGATCAGCTAGAAACAAATCACCCTGTAGAGACTTCAGCTACAAATAAATCAACCTGCAGAGAGATCAGCTACAAACAAATCACCCTGTAGAGAGATCAGCTAGAGACTAGACACAATGTAAGGAGTTCAGCTACAAGCAAATCACCCTTTAGAGAGTTCAGCTACAAACAAATCAACCTGCAGAGAGATCAAATCACCTTATAGAGAGTTCAGCTACAAACAAATTGCCCTGTAGAGAGATCAGTTACAAACAAATCAACCTGCAGAGAGATCAGCTACACACAAATCAACTTGTAGAGAGATCAGCTACAAACAAATCACACTGTGGAGATCAGCTAGAAACTAGACACAATGTAAGGAGTTCAGCTACAAGCAAATCACCCTGTAGAGATTTCAGCTGCAAACAAATCACCCTGTAGAGAGATCAGCTAGAAACTAGACACTATGTAAAGAGTTCAGCTATAGAAGAGGTCACCTTATAGAGAATTTAGCTACAAAGAAACCATCATGTAGAGAGTTCAGCTGCAAACAAATCTCTCTGTATAGAGTTCAGCTAGAAAAAGTCACCTTGTAGAGAGTTCAGCTACAAAGAAACTGCCATGTAGAGAGTTCAGCCTCAAACAAATTACCGTGTAGAGAATTCAACAACAAACAAATCGCCCTGTAGAGGGATCAGCTAGAAGAAGTTACCTTGTAGAGAGTTCAGCTACAAAGAAACCATCATGTAGAGAGTTCAGCTACAAAGAAATCACCACCTAAAGAGTTCAGCTGCAAATAAATCACCCTGTAGAGGGATCAGCTAAGAGAAGTCACCTTGTAGAGAGTTCAGCTACAAAGAAACCATCATGTAGAGAGTTCAGCTACAAAGAAATCCCCCTGTAGAGAGTTCAGCTAGAAGAAGTCACCTGTAGAGAGTTCAGCTGCAAAGAAACCATCATGTAGAGAGTTCAGTTACAAAGAAACCACCATGGATGTAGAGAGTTTAGCTGCAAACAAATAACCTGTAGAGAGTTCAGCTAGAAATAAATCACCCTGTAGAGAAATCAGCTAGAAGAGGTCACCTTGTAGAGAGTTCAGCTACAAAGAAACCATTATGTAGAGAGTTCAGCTACAAAGAAAGCACCATGTAGAGAGTTTAGCTACAAAGAAATCACCTGTAGAGAGTTCAGCTAGAAGAAGTCACCTTGTAGAGAGTTCAGCTACAAAGAAACCGTCATGTAGAGAGTTGAGCTACAAAGAAAGCACCATGCAGAGAGTTTAGCAGCAAACAAATCACCTGTAGATAGTTCAGCTAGAAACAAATCACCCTGTAGAGAGATCAGCTAGAAGAGGTCACCTTGTAGAGAGTTCAGCTACAAAGAAATCATCATGTGGAGAGTTCAGCTACAAAGAAATTACCCTGTAGAGAGTTCAGCTAGAAGAAATCACCTTGTAGAGAGTTCAGCTACAAAGAAACCATCATGTAGAGAGTTCAGCTACAAAGAAACCACCATGGATGTAGAGAGTTTAGCTGCAAACAAATTACCTGTAGAGAGTTCAGCTAGAAGAAGTCACTTTGTAGAGAGTTCAGCTACAAAGAAACCACCATGTAGAGAGTTCAGCTAGTAAAATATCATCAGCATTTACGTAGTCTGACAGTAGAAACAATATTGCAGAAGCAGGTCATATAAGAAAAGTAAGGGAGCAAGGACAGTGCCTTATGGGACTCCAGATTTCACTCTGGCTGGTTCACTGTGTTCACCATTAATATTATTTTTACTCATAGGGATCTGTTATTACTTGTTGGGATCTGTCCGTAAGGAAATGTTTCAGCCATGCCTCTATATACCATACTCCTGCAGTTTGTGATAAAGATGTTGATAGGAGACTATGTTGAAAAACTTTACAAAGGTCTAACATATGCTGTTTGTCCTCCATTGCTTCAATCATTAACAGTCAGGAGGAGCTGTGACTCTCACGAACAGGCACGGCGAAAGCCATGTTACCCCATTGCACACAGTGACAAATGTGAGTAAATATGAGAATATAAAACTTGTTTTAATAATGTTGAACATATACAGGCTAGAGAGACAGGTCTGTAGTTACTACATTGAGTGTGGTCACCTTTCTGGAAGATTGGTATCAAATTGGCTCAGGGGCTAAAAAGGGGCTAGTTCAGCCTAGTCGTGGCCAATTCAAAAAACTGTAGCCTAGAAGGCCCCTTCCTGGTACTGGTAGTCAAATTTAGATAAGGAATAGTTCATAGCCTTATTCAACATATCTTTCACAATGACTCAGTACTACAACTACAATTAAAACAGTTAGAGTACAGCATTATCTACCCAAAATTCAGTTGACCTATGACCTTAGTATTACACTGTTTATTATTTCTAAATCATTGTTTATTGTTAGTCTCATGATCAGTAGAAATAAGGTGACAGTCAGGTCTCTACATCATCCCCTCCATCATCAAGTTCGTCCTGGGAATTGTCCCTTTTAGGTTGTCTACTCCTTAGGTTGTAGGGACAATGAACACTCATAGTCTTACTGGTAGCAATCTTGCTCCTCCTAGGCTTTCGCTTTTTCCTGGTAGATATCAAATTATGTTGAGCATTGTGTGTGCCTTTGCCTTCATTACTATCTAACTCATTTCCACCAGAATCTCTTGGACAATCTCTTAATATAGGTGGTATTCCTGGCTTAGATCATTGTCCTAATGATCTCTTTGCCAAAGATCTAGCTGAAAACTTTGCTGGCACAGTTCCTACAAACTTAACATCAGGTCTCTTACTATCTTCTCAAGTTTGCTCCTTCCCTTCTGTTGTCTTAACCTCAGGTTCAGATACAGCTGTATCATGAATAGTCAGTGCCTAACATAAAATATGCCCTTTTTCTCGTAACATTTTATTGTAGCCATGCAAGTTTCAGCCCTTATTAAACATTTTTATTCTATTCCAGTACTGATCTGTTGTGTGGCTGTGTAGTTTGTGCCCACTGTCACATATAAAATTAGCTTTCTTGTAGTGTGTTATTCTTTCATGAAATTTATATTGATATTAAAAATTTTCTGTCCACATAAGCTTGGAAAGTTTTTTGCAATGAGCTGTTAACTTAATATAACAACATTAAACAGACTGTAGAACTAGGTGTCTTACAGACATCCAGCACCTGTGCTGTAAAGCCTTATTAAATAAACAGTAGAATTGTACACCTGAGGGTCTTGGACCAGTGTTGAGTGTCTATGGCTATTAACACTTACAGTACCTGTACAGGAATTAGGATGGTACGATAAGCAATAAGATTATTGTAAAATATACTCTAATGGTGGCAGATTTCATTATCATGATTAGTGGAAACCGATATACTCTAATAAAGCAGTCACCCTGCAATCCTGCATGGAATCAGCTTCCTGACGAAATTGTGAACAGTATTTCAACTGACTCCTTTAAGCATATAATTATGATTAGATATCTGTAAATCATTGTAATTGTGCATTTTTTCCTTCTCTTCCTTCACTGAACGAACTTTGCACAGTAATAGTATATAATAGTAATTATCTTTGTAGCTTTTTTTTATTATGAATTATGTTCTGCATAATTATTTACCAGTACAAGTAATATTATTTCTAACCAACATCAAGAAATGAAAACTATATACGCTAAAAGTCTCCTTTGAAATTTTGATTTCTTTCTGCCTTTACACCAGGAACCGAATTCATGAACACTTTAATTTGGAAATATGAAAAGTGACCAGGCCTATGAAAACACAACAAACAAGCAACTGTTAACATTGCTATGGTCCCAAAGTAATGTTTACCTTAGCAATGATTACCTAGCAACCGTTGCCAAACAACAATTATAATCATGTTGCTATGCTATGGGGCATCTATCACTATGGTAATACTAATTGTCAAGTTGGACATTTAATTCCAATAGAAACACACTACACTATTTTAGCCAATCAGATTAGTATTACATATTTTTGCTAAGGAACCTTGACAAACAAATGTAATACTAATTCTATAAACTAATCACTTGACCTATTTCAAAATAATACGTCAAGCTACTATTGAGAGTATTATATTGTAACATGTTCACTTGTTGGATTAAATTATGTAATACTGTATGTTACTGATTCACCTTGAAGTGACAAAATTACAAAAGTATTTGCATGTAAAACCACTTTTTGTGGTGGGAGTAAAATAATTATTAATGATTTTGATCAAACTGTGTATACTGTATAAAATACTACATGATAAACTTAAGTATGGAACTGGTCACCATTGTATACACACCTTAATTGCTTCAGCAATCAAACCTGTAAGAGTATTCAAGGACTGTAATAGTTTAATAAGGCATGCACTGTCAAAAGTAATGGTAAAGCCAGGACCACAGTGGGTATTGCCTAATACTATACTTAGGCAATACCTATTTGAAAAGTTGTTGCTTGGACCCGACCAACCCACATTTTAATTAAGAAAAAGAAGATCATGTGACACCAAGAAATTAATTGGTAATTGTTGCAAAATGATCGAGATGCTCTAATAGAATATTAATGGTCAGTGGGTAAAATTTTGATCTCAATATTTATAATGTTATCTGTAAGCATAGATCCCTTAAAACCAGTTTCTCCACCCCTGGTTAAGAAAATCTATATATTCTATACCAAAACTTCAGTGCCATCTAAACTCATTGAGCCATATATGTAGCTACTAGCTATGTTAATAATTGAGTGGCAATAATAGTTAGGTGGCTTGTAACTAGAAGGGATCTGACATCTCTGCATACAGTGTAAATTTAACCTCTACTGATCTATTTTTGAAATACAAGATTTGTAACCAGAAATCATAAACACATCTGAAACTGCTGGTTTTTTCTGCCTAAAGACCAATCCAAATAGATCCGAGTAACAATAGCCTAATGTCTTTAACTGGCTACCTTCCAGCAGTACTCATGTAGCTAGTCACATGCAGCACTTCAGATCATTCGGTTAACTGAGTGTTCCAGATGTTTGAGGCCCGAGGTCCTATTATAGCAACTATGTGGCCATTACATGCATATGGTCACTCATTTACACAGGGGATATTTTTCGACCACATGAGAACTGCACAGTATTTACATTAGAATGTAGATGATCATAGAATATATTGTTTTCTCAGTTGGAGAATTTTTTGATTTGACAACAACCATATACTGCATATAGCACTAATCATTAAAGCCACTAAGGTTATTCACCTCACTCATACTAAACACATGTGACATGTTACATATTAATCACAAATTCTCACAATTTATACTCTCCAGTCCCAACTGTTGCCTGTTATTATGTGTTAGTGGTGTATCTAGACATAGTTGGGTAGGGCCAAGCGCATAAAAATGGTGACTGCCTGCTTACAATGGCAAGCCCTCCAACAATTATTATTGTATCACTGATAAAGTATATAAAAATTCTTTTATAGATTGCTACATTGCTGCCCCTACATAGTGCATGTGTGATTGCTTTATTAGAGTATCTCAATCTCACATACAAATACCTATGGTATCGCACCAGTAGAGCACCAAAACTCTTTGCTAGGGCAAAGGCCACCCCTATAGATATGCGTACTGTGTTTTATGCTATTATACTGTTACAAATGTAGTTTATTACTACATGACTGCTAACATATTATACATTACATAGCACTGTTTAATATGCATACAACACTCCATGTCTGTGTGAAGCTCATTTTCCATAAAATTAATGCAATCCATCAATTAGCTACTCATTTATGTGTAAGCGTAATTATTATTATAATTGTCTTGTTGATAGATACTTGTGTGAGATAGTGATAATGTCATCAATCACCATCATCTTGATTTTATCACCAAAACGTGATGATGCAATAGCATTAGTACATATATTTGAGTTGTTCATTTACTATTTGTGTTTAGAGTCATTATCATTTTGGACTGTCATGTCTCAAAGATTTAGCTATTCATATACTGTAGCTAAATGGATTTTGTTATTTTGACCACAGTATATACTCTTCCTAACATTGTTTGCACGTAGTTTAAGTATTAGCCAGTCTAACCATAAAGAAAAACACTGCACTTTACAGATATTTGCTAACATTATTTGTATGAACTATATTAACTAACTTGTAACTTGTAGAATTTCTCAAGGGTGGGTTCTACTAAGTCACGGTAGGCGATCACAGCAAGCAGGAGCGTGTGGGCACAGCCCCCTGATGCTGACTACACCTTGATATTTTATCTCTCTTTACTGACCTCACATTGAATGTACACACTAATGACTTAAATGAGCTTGTGTGTGTTTGTGTGTGTGTAGTGTTGTGTGTGTAGTGTTGTGTGTGTAGTGCAATGTGTATGTTGTGTAGTGTGTGCATGTGTGTGTGTGTGTTGTGTAGTGAGTGTGTGTGTTGTGTGTATATATGTGTGTGTAGTGTGTTGTGTATATATGTGTGTGTAGTGTGTTGTGTGTGTGCATACGTGCGTGCGTATGTGTGTGCGTTAGTGTGTGTACGTGCATGTGTGTGTGTATTGCTCAGACTCTCAAAAGTTATCACTTTAATCTTCGAAGGGAGCTAGACAATTCACTAGAAAGACCTACACACAAAGATATATAGCACTTTAAGAGTCTTGATTTCTATCAAGATTGAGTATTTTGGTGCTGAGATGAGACCTATCATGCGATTGGGTATAGTTTATCTTGACACTAAAAGTGGTACAAATTGCACCATATTGGAAATGTCCATTTAGCAGACATATTGGACCACACACAGGTTACATAAACACACAGTGATCACGAGATGTAATTGCAAACATTATTGCTTTCTCAGCTTAAGAGAATTTATTTAACTGACACAAATTAACTACACAATTAAGGCTATAAGTGCTCTATAATGGATGCAATTTATCCCATGCCAAGGCCACACAAAATAAACCTGCAGCCTCATTACTTTTAACTTGTAAATGTATACATTTGAATAGCATCCTCAGTTTGTGAATAATCCTCTGCATGCATGCATGTTTAGAATGCAAATCTGCTTCCCAGAAGGAGAACATCTCATATGCATACAACTTTACATTTAGTTGAAATATTATGCAACACTACCAAAAGTTGGAATTTTCGTCACTTGTAATAGCATCACTACTGCTTGCACTGTGTTGTCTGTTATCTATCTCTATAAAATTAATGATACTGATGCTGAAAAATTTATAATGTATAATACTATTATCACTGTCATCAGTATACAGTATAATGTAATCACTTTACTGATAATATGTAAGTCGTGACCTACACATGACAGGTTTCACTGACATTCATATACATAATATTTTTTCTAGATCATTACATGGTGATTGGTAGCTTAATCACAGTCTCATGAAAATTTGTCAACAAGACAATTAAGTGATCACAATGTAGTTACTACGATACTTCATATTTTAATTTCATGGGTTAGCTACATGTTCTACCTGTTGAATAAAATACATTTGCACTTTGTATATCCTACACTGTATGAAGAGTAACTGATGATTCTTATAACTTTAAAACTTGCATGCATGTACAGTTGCTAAATAAACTTTGTTTAGCCTAGATATCCAAAGAAAAATATAATGTATACCAAAAATAAGAGAATTGCTGGAAAGAAAAATAGGAAGAAAACAAGGCAAAAATAAACTGAACTCTACTGACATAATTATATAGCTGAGTGTATTTATAACATACTATAGCATATACAATACATAGTACTATTCTAATCATATTTGGTGTATTTATAACATACTATAGCATATACAGTACATAGTACTATTCTAATCATATTTGGTGTATTTATAACATACTATAGCATATACAGTACATAGTACTATTCTAATCATATTTGGTGTATTTATAACATACTATAGCATATACAGTACATGGTACTATTCTAATCATATTTGGTGTATTTATAACATACTATAGCATATACAATACATAGTACTATTCTAATCATATTTGGTGTATTTATAACATACTATAGCATATACAGTACATAGTACTATTCTAATCATATTTGGTGTATTTATAACATACTATAGCATATACAGTACATAGTACTATTCTAATCATATTTGGTGTATTTATAACATACTATAGCATATACAGTACATGGTACTATTCTAATCATATTTGGTGTATTTATAACATACTATAGCATATACAATACATAGTACTATTCTAATCATATTTGGTGTATTTATATTGACAGAGCATTATAATTACACTAAACCACAATATTTACATAAATAAAGCTTTCTTTTCTAAACATCAAAGCTTAATATTGAAATTTTGCAATAGCTATACACCCAATTAAACATGTAATCCTATTGGTCTAAGCGAGCAATGAAAATTATTATATTTTGCATTTTTGCTATATAGCTGGTACCTTTGCATGCATGTGAAGCCTCACTCATTAAAGGGAAGAGATTTTGATAATATAATAGTCTGGTTCTTGCAATACTGCATGCTTCTGCTGTTGCTGTTGCAATGCAGTATATCCAACTTTCAATACTTTGTAATTATTTATACACATGTAAAAGCTCCATACGATTCACTACATATCTGAAAATTAAATTATTAATACAGCAATGTGAAGTGAAATTACTATGCATGCCACAACAATGACATAATGGGAATGGCACATTCAGCACTTCAAGCATGACCAAATTATGATGTATCCTCCTTTCAATATAGGATACATACCTATAACAGACACACCTTTTTGCATTTTTTATAAAAGTCATATAGCAAATACTGCTGTTTCAGTATATGGCAATCTTCAGCAGCAGTGAGTAAAGAATATTACCTTGCTTTGATTATTTCTCTAGCTCCAAGAAGCTTAGAAATTGCAAAGAACATGCTGAACAATATTCTATCACTGTGGTGCTTCATAGCACTGATCCTCACTAAGCAGATGGTGATAGCTGATGATGACCATTGTACAGATTTTCAGTTCAAGTCCCCATTTCTTCCTGGGGAGTCTTGTGAGGGAATATATGCCAAGAATCCAGAGAGCCATGCTAAATCAGGATATTACTGGATCCTGAGTAGAGAATATTGTGGGATGACGTATACTGGATCATCTTGTGAGGACATCTACAACAATAATCCTGAAACTGGTGACAAGTCAGGATATTATCATATTAATGACAAATGGGTTTACTGTAACATGAAAGAAATTGCTACTTCCACATACGATTTCATCTCCTCATGTGCTGGTGTAGGAGGGAGGTGGAGAAAAATAGCTAGCTTAAATATTACAGCAGGAGATGACTGTCCTATTGGCTGGATGAATGCCACAGTATCTGGCGTAAGCTTCTGCCAGAAGTCTTTAGATGGAAGAGGCTGTAATTCTACTATCTTTCCTGTTAATGGCATCCAATATCAGAAGGTGTGTGGCAGGGCTAGAGGATATCAGAAAGGGCATCCAACAGGTGGATTTTATGGAGATAGAAAGGAAATAATAGATGGCCTGTATGTTGATGGATTATCAATCACCTACTTGTACAATGGGTCACGTCAACATATTTGGACATATGCTACTGGTGACTATGATAGCCGTTCTACTGGTGGAAATTGTCCATGTGCTAGTTATAGTGGTAAAACTCCGCCATTCTTTGTAGGTGATGACTACTACTGTGAGTCAGGACGTGGTAGTACAGATGACCATAGTGTGTACCATTTTGATGATCCATTGTGGGACGGATCTGGTTGCATCACTAGCAATTGCTGCACAAACCCTATGCAGCCATGGTTTTACCGAGAGTTGAATGAAACAACTACAAGTGATGTAGAAGTTAGACTGTGTGATGTAAGATCATTTTCTGCAGGATTCACAATGATCGATCAAATGGAAATTTACATCCAATGATCCATGCTACTATCTTTCATTAAAAAAGTACTTAACACAAATGCAATCTGACTGAAGTACTTATAGAACTCGTGATGCACACACATCATGTAAATTACAGTATATAGTCATGTTTTCCTTAATTGTTTATGATGCATAATTATATTACAATTTTAGATGGTGGGATATTATATAGTTGTTGTGTTATAGTCAGTAGCATAATAGCTAAATTGTACTCATCAGTACAATTTAATATTCTGGTAAATAGATTCTTTCCATAATAAATACTCATATGTTTTAGAGCATTGCATAAGTGTAGTTTATTTGATCATGAACAACCTAAAGATGCACAGTGTTCATCTGAGAAAGGGACAATGGGACAGTTGTGTACTGTTATATACATGATACTTACATCTATAATATAAGATAGAGAAGATAATTATATATGATGACAGATCTTGACTTTACGGACCATGCATACTTAACCTTTAGCTATATAAATGTTAATTATAGGAAATAATTGGTACCAATGTCGCTTTGAAGTTTTCTAACTTTTGCTAACCACTAAGGTTATTTACTGTACATAAACACATCAATTACTTGATAGAACTTATGCTTACAGGTGTATATATTAATTATTTATTATGCATGCAAGTTCAGCCAAGCGTATCAATAATCTTTGCAACAAATTTAAATTTCAGATCATGTCATGAATTGATTTAATGTACCATCTTCATAGTTAAACAAATAACTTCAAGGTAAACACTCTCATTTATCAAGTTTCATTGGTATAAATATTATTATATGTGTATAGTTAAACATTCCAACACAATGATGGTGATTGATATAATTATAGCACAATTACTGTCTCAGTACAAGAATCTGTCAACAGTACAATTATGTAGCTAGTGTGCTTAGAAGTATATGTATCTGAAAATTGCTAAACGAATTGTATGTATATAATAATATGTAAGTTGTGTTGATGGATTTTGCTGAAAGGGGTCTTCTGCATACATCAAATTCCATGAACTTGGAAGACCATAACTTTGTTTTCAAGATATACACAAAACTGTAAAATTCTCTATCAATTAAGCTATGCATGTTGGTGCTCACTGCTAAGCAAATTTCAAGGCAATAGCCCAGAAGTTATAAATTGACAAATGTGATGAATTGGCAGTATATGGAAGAACCACACTCAGTGTTGACATGTACTGCAGTGTATATATTCTAGTATTATATTATCTGTATGTAAAAATTTCTCTTAGGGGTAACGTATGATGATTATTTCTTTCATAAGTTCAAGTTTAGAAGCAGAATAAACAGTTTCTGCTATTAACAAAAACTGAATACAGATGACATTACTGTTGTGCATACTAAAACATTGTGCAGAAGTATAAAAGTATCATATATTTGTCCTGAGAGGACGTCCAGCTCAAGTTATTAAGTATATCCATACATCCATGCCAGAACTTACATCAAATTTTCTTTTCTTGCCATCACTTCATAAAATGAGAGATTATTCTAAACCCAGTGCAGGTTGATCATTAAAACATTTTCATTGTACATAAATTTATCACTCTAAAACTACCAGTTATCAACATTGTCTAAATAAATGAAGATCACAATCAACGGCTGTACATAACAGTCTCAGTTATCAGGTTTCATTGGCTATAATACTCGTCAGTCCAGAAATGATGTGGTTATCAGTTGTGGTTAAACACAGACCACTAACAGTCACAAGACTGTCACAATCTTCAACATACACGAGCAGCTCCATATAATAATATGGACCCCATAGTGACTATATGGCCACAACACTGCTCCACTGCGTCATGTCTTCTTCTCTAGCTGCTTAGAGAGCATTGCCAATTGTGCTTAGTTGCTGAACCACAAAGTTTGGCTTTTAATTTACGAGACCACCCATTGTTGCCTTGAAATAATCTGCCAACTGTATATTGAAATCTTCACTCGCATTACCTGAGAACTTAGTTACTTGGTCCCACAATTCTTTGAAGCTTAGTAGTTGCTTATACTCAGTGCTGGGACAGATATGGTCAGTGCATGTTGTCCACATCTGATGGTGAGTAATCACAATAATTATGTTACTTTTATATTGAAATGATAAAGAAAATGTTTTTGCTTGACCTTATGGATCTACTTGTATACAAAGTACAAACTGTAAGTATGCACGAAGCACATAGCTACCATATAACCCAAGGGGCAAATTTTTCAAGGTGAACAGTGTTAATAAATTACCTATTTTAAACTTTTCACAGATTTGCAATCACTCCCAAAATGGATTAGACTGTCTAAATATTTCAAGTATAAAAGTTTCGCTGGTAACCCTCAAAACCATGAAATCAGCAAAAATTTCCCCCCTCAAAAATATTTAGGCTATATGATATGCTGCTATCAACATAGGTTCAGAATTGTGGAGTTATTATTCGAGTTATTATGAACCCAAAAGTAGCAAATGCAAATGAGTTGATGAAGCTGGATGGCATCCACATATTTTACATTAAATAAAATTACTCTATTAGTTTTAAGCACCTAATGTATGCACTTTTAAGTAAACTAGTAGCAGCCAGCTGGTAAGCATGGATATATAATGATAGCCGCTATATTGAATTTGTAATACATGTAAGTACATATGACCATGTATAAGAGAAAGAACCAACTGAGAAATTAGATAAAGGCATGCATTTGTGCACTTACTGTTCCGATGCCACCAGCTGAATAATGTGACTTGTAGTACTTTGTTATGCAGCAATGCCAGTCACCCTGTAGAGAGATCAACTAGAAACAAGCCATGAGATCAGCTAGAAACAAGTCACCCTGTAGAGAAATGCAGAGATCAGCTAGAAACAAATCACCCTGTAGAGAGATTTCAAGTCACCATGTAGAGAGTTCAGCTATAGCTACAAGAAAACTATACCCTGTAGAAAGTCCAGCTATTGTAATTCATTCTGTAGAGAGTTTAGTTAGGTTATGAGTCACTTTGTGGATAGTTCAACTACAAACCATTCACCACTGATGTAGTCTCAGAGAGCAATTATGATGTAAAATTTTGTCAATTTGCAAGCTATTCGTATAGCTAGCTATGGAGGCTTAAAAAATTTAAGGATAAAATTTTCACTGTTAATCTCCAAAACCTCAAAAAAGAGTGAAAACCTTCTCCCTGAAATAGTTAGGCTAATAATATTATATATATATATATGGTAGTTATTCTGTAATTCACGTTTATCGTCCATGAAGTCTTGCCAAGCACTTATGTCATGCAGGTATTATTAATGTGATATGTCCTGACTAATATTATCTTTTGGTGCCTCTCAAACTGGTAGTGTTTATTTATTTATTACTGTGCAAAGCCTCTAAGTAGAGTATAAAAGCACTGATAAAAGTCTGCTAATTTACAATAAATGATTAGTTGCTCATGTCTAGCCCAGCTTGTTTCTCCTTAAACTGTTCAAATGCTGTATATATGATATCACTTAGAGAACTCCAAGTTTTTATTAAAGAGAGGAAATGAGTGTAAAGAGGAAGTTATTCTTTTCATTGGTTGTTGAAATCTCATTTGGTGACCTCTGGTGTAGTGGTCAGATGAAACTGGTAATGACATTCTTCAATTGGCTACCCATATATTCTTCAAGTGTACACAGATCTTGTTGGAGCTTCTGGCAGTCTTCTTCTGAGGATACAGTAAAACATCATCAGCATATAGTCTGACAGTAGAAAGGACATTGCAGAGGAAGGTCATATATATAACATAACAAAAATAAGGGGGCGAGGACAGTGTCTTGTGGGACTCTGGATGTCACTCTGGCTGGTTCACTGTGTTCACCATTAATTATTACTCGTTGGGATCTGTCCGTATGGAAATGTTTCAGCCATGCCTCTGATACCATACTCCTGCAGTTTGCGATAAAGATGTTGATAGGAGACTATGTTGAAAAACTCTAACATAGTAACATCTGTTTGTTCTCCATTGCTTTAATCATTAACAGGCAGGAGGAGTTGTGACTCACACGAATGGGCATGCATGGCGAAAGCCATATTACTCATCGCACAAAATATTACGCATGCACAGTGACAAATGTGCATATATGTAATAGTTATACCATGGGCACAAGTGCTTTGCCTGATATATACGCACAAGCATGAGGCCACAGGCCTGAGTGCGAGTGCATATATACGGGCAAAGCACGAGTGCCCATGGTATAACTATCATGTTCTACTTTAGCATGTAGACCCACCCAATTGGCAAAATCTTTAGTTGCTATACCCTTCTCTTATATAGGGAACCAAGTAAGCTGTGATTGTGGGATTGAATTTTGCCAAACAAACTGTGATTGCGGGATTCAATTTTAATACATCAAACAGTAGTTTGATCTTTAAGAGATTAGTGTTAATTATGTTACTTTAATTGCTACATTGACAAAAGTAAAAAACAAACTACTGTTGATGTATTAAAATTTAATCCCACAATCACAGGTTGTTTGGTAGAATTCAATTCCACAATCACAGATTGCTTGATTCCCTATATAAGAGAAGAGGATAACAGTATAGCACCAAAGAAATCTGATGATTTCTGGATATAGTGTGCACTCCTCAGGGGCGGATCCAGAGTTTCGAAAGAGGGGGGCACCTTTCTGAAAAACAGTTGAAGACCAAAAAAACTTGCTTAAAACCAGTTGAAGACCAAAAAAAAAAAAAAAAAAAAGGTCACAACAATAATAGCTAGTTATCCTTACCTACTATATCACGTCTGTTATGTAAAATAAAATCCTATTTGTAGCTTCATAGGTAAGCTACACTGCCTCATGAACATTGTGACTGCTTTATTAGAGTAATTGACTGCTCTATTAGAGTATATCGATCTTGTATACAATTTCTTGAAGGGGGGGGCATTTGCCCCAAATGCCCCATCCTGGATCCGCCACTGCTCCTATTAGATGTGCAATGTCTCAAGTCAACAAGATATACTCACTGGTGGCAGTGCATATATCTTGTTGAGGCAGTGTGTAATGAGATATACGCACTACCTTAACGAGATATACACACTGGTAGCAGTGCATATATCTTGTTAACATTTTGAGTCAGTGCAATATGTGATATATATGCACTGGCTTTCCTTTGATCTGAGGTGTGAAAGTGGTACATGTGAGAATATAGAATGTGCTTCAATAATTTTGAACATATACAGGTTAGAGAGACAGGTGTGTAGTTACTACACTGAGTGATGTCACCTTTCTTGAAGATTGGTACTGCAAATTGGCTCAGGGGCTAGTTCAGCCTAGTTGTGGCCAAAAAGCTAACTTTTGGCTAGTTGTAAATGGTGATTGGGCTAGTTGTAAAAGTCAGGCTAAAATAGTATAGAGAAATGTGAATTTTTAGAATTACCAACAAAACAAATCCTATAGCTATGCACCAGCGTTGAAACAGGGTCGGGTCATCCGGGTCAACCGGGTCACATTTTCTCCGGGTCATCCGGGTCCGACCCGGTTTACAAATTATCCGGGTCTGACCGGATTGGATCACGTGAGAAACGAAATTGTTTGATGACATGAACTTATAAACGCTAGTCCTCTTTTCGAGAGCCACGCCCACTTATCGCGTTACAAACATACGCTCAGCCACGCCCATTAATTAGTAAGTGCATAGATACTACACTGTGGGTGTAGTGTCTATGGTAAGTGCAATCTGTAGCGAAACTGTGTCTGTTGCTATCTGCAAGCTTATGTGGAGCCACGCCCACTAATCGATTATTGTACGAGTTGTATATAGTCTAGTATTGCAGCAGGATAAGTACTTTTGTGAACCACACTCACTTCAATATATCAGTCGGGAAATTGTAATACTAGTTTGGCACACCCAATTGCTGTCTGTAAACTCACAGTCAGTAGCTACGTGGAACCAAAACCTACTGACTGAATTTAAATTATAAATTTACCGGCTTAGTCTTGCTCGCTTGAGACTACCCGAAACATAGCTCTTATCGCACGCCTCGGCTTTAATTAATCCGGGTCAATCCGGGTCACATCCGGGTCTGACCCGGATTGCTATCCGGGTCAGTGGGTCATTCCGGGACAGCAGTAGTGACCCGGTTTCAACGCTGCTATACTCAGTACTTTTATGCAACCAAGTCATCCTAGAAGTAACCCAAACAAAGTACTTTGGAGTGGTTATTGACTCAGTCAGAACTCTCCTGGTCACAGCATGCATATAATTATTAAAGAGATCTCTAACAAAGCCAATCTCGAAGCCAATAGAAAGCCAATCTCGAAGCCAATAGAGTCAAAGGTTTTCTACTGCACGATCTCCGAAATTGTCCTCCATCAGTCACAGTAAACTGTTACAAATCATTATTTAAATGAATATTTTTGTCGTTTGGGCACCACATACATTATAAAGACATATCTCTTATTGAATCAGTCCAGAAGCATGCTGCAAGGCTTGTTTTTAATAATTACTCCCCATTTTCAAGCATTACTGCATGGAATGTTACAAAAACTAAACTATAGGGCTAAAACAATCATGGTTTTTAGAGTACTCTCTAGAGTTAACGATGGAGTACTCACAAAGACTATAGCTAGTCATACCCATTTGACATGTTTTGTAAGCTTTTCAAGTAACAACAATGATGCGCATACCAGGGGCGGATCTAGAAATTTTCAGAGGGGATTTCAGTTTCTCTGGAATTGTAACTTCAGCCTAGCTGCAGGTTGAAAAAAAGATCACTGCATGGTTTTGAATGCTGTGACGGTGATTTCAAAGGCAATTGTATGAAGTTTTGCCAATAGAAAAGGCCATAATATAATACAACATGTATAATTCTTTGTAATTTTTATTACCCAGACAAATCATAGGGGCGTGCACAATTCAGAGGGAGTTTCTGGAATCCCCCAGAAACCGCCCCTGCACACACACACACTAGTACTGTATTAAAGTACTGATGTTAGTATCCTGACAAAAAGTTATAATATGCAAATCAAAATCTACATGCACTGAACTTTCATTGTGTCACTCCTTGGTGACAAACGCACCAGGTCACGTGATCTTAACGAGTACTCGTGTACCAATTTTACTATCCGAGTACCAAATCCTTAACGAATACTCAGTATTTGTTTCAGCCCTTCCATTAATACATCATCGAAACCAACTTAAAGTAATCACCATGATTATATACAACCTTATCGACATGCCTGCCCATCTTACAGAAAAGTACAAAGTCAAAATTGCATACTAGTATATGTGCTATGCATCTTAGCTACTTCTTCTTTTAGCTTATTCTGGGATTTGACTAAAAGTACCTGAAGATCAATATTGAGTAGTCATTTTCAAAATTTTCTATTTTGTGGTCCATTTTATGATTAAAAATTGTCTTACAATCCAACTTATAATTGACGGGGGATAGTATAGCAACAGATTCATGAACTGGAAGGGTGCGATCGGCTCGATATACACAGATACAACTCAATGAGCTCAACACTAAGTCATGACCTGTCAAATTTCTAATTACAGCACACTATTACATCATAATAATTATATTACGTGTATTATTATTAAGTGTATGTGTAATGTCAACAATCTTCGACAACAATAATATTATTGCTTTAATTCCAACTGATTCAGTGCCTTAACTTAATATCTAATAATATAAAACAACAGCTTACTCTAAAACTTGGCTTGTATGTAATGCACCTATCAATCTTGCCCCACCCTGGGGCATTTGACGGCAACAAACTCAGTTTGCTGAACCAAAACAATCTCCCTAAACCCCTCTATTGAGGTGAGGACATAGTGCGGTTTTCACAAGCTTCTTAGCCCCAGTAGCCTACTGGGGAATTTGACACTAGGCTTTGTCAAATCCCCTATATTCCCCAACCCTTCCCAGGAGTGGGGGTGGGGCATGACATTGATAGGTGTATAACTATAGCTACTCAGGGGCATAGCCAGAATTTTTTGAAGGGGGGTTCCAGCACCAGCATTGAGTTACTAGAAGCAGGGGTCTGGGGGCGCTGCCCCCAGCCGCTGAGAGACTTTCAATATTTTAATAAATCAAAACTCAGCAAATTACTATATTTTATGCAAAAAGTACATTAATTATGATGCATTAAGTGCCCCAGGGATGAAGGTAGTGCTAGATAAAGTCACCTAGTGGAAACAGACAGCATAACACATAGAGACACATATAGTAATCTGTAAGTGATGGTTATATCTCACTGTGGTATAGGAGCCATGAATCCACTGATACAAATGACAATCAAAACAATATAGCTAACTATACAAATATGCATAGCATGAATTAATTTTGCATAACAAAAGTGATAAATTACTGGAGCTCTATATCTTTAAACATTGCACACCAAAGCTATAGCAGTATAAGGTCATGCTAAGTTTTGCATTTAATGTTGGAATGTCTGAAAAACTTCATATGGACATGGATATTTACATGCATGTTCTATTAGAGTATACCTGACTGCTCTATTAGATAGGGTCCGCAACGCGAAAAATCGATATCCTCCAATCAACTACCTAACTATTGTCATGTGTTAGGCTAAGTGTAACTTGAATAACACCAGCGTGGCAGCCAAGTTTGTCACTTTCTTCTGGTAGAAAACGATACAAATGTCTTAAAATCACGTGATTTTTCGTTGCAGCAGTTCGTAGGGTTCTTCGTATGCCACGATATTTACTCTCAACATTGTTCAAGTAGTCTATCATCAACTCAAAGTATTGGTGGTTTGACTATATTGGTCAGTTTCCGGTGGCAGCACGATATGTGCAGCTTTTTGGCGACAGACAAAATGTTTCTTGCTCTGGAGCACAGGACAAGCAGAGCAGCAACTGCGCCGTGGGTCAGCAATGACCAGTACTAGGTAAAGTACCTGCATGCAGAGTATGGTTATAATTGAAGCTTGTTAGCCATCTGGCTGAGCCATCTATATGCTGAAATTCGGCCAAAACGACGCGATTTTTGCAAACAAATACCAGAATGGTTGATACATCAGTGAGATAGTCTTCAACAGCAAGGATGTGAAGCTTATAAACACCTAACAATACGGCTATCTCGTCCAGTAAACGCATAGAGTAATCCATTGCATGAAATAAGCACTCACGTGATCGAAATTCAAATCGCGGAAAATACAACCATAATCTATTAGCCTTATCAGAAATTACGCCACAGACATAAAAATGGCCGCTGTAATGTGTGGGGACGTTCGTAAAATTTGTATGGGCGACTATGGGGAGAAATTTTTTGAACGGCAATATCTCAGCCAAGGCGGAAGATATCGAGCTCTAACCAACAGGTATGGTGATAAATTTGCTGAAAGAATAGGAATCTAGCGTTGTTTTGAAAATCAACCGAAAATCGCTTTTACGTACTTATTGTAATGTCTTATAGCCATACCTGCTAGTTACAGTTCGATATTTTCCTTCTTGGTTGAGATAGCTATTGCCGTTTAAAAAGTTTCGTCCCATAGTCGCCCATACAAATTTTACGAATGTCCCCACACTACAGCGGCCATTTTTATGTCTGTGACGTAATTTCAGATAAGGCTCATTCCAATGACCTTAAAATCACTTGGAATCAAGTGGCAATCAGTTTGTGTGCATTAGGTTCAGCATCTCGATAAGTGCAGCAGTCTGAGACTCTCCCTATTATGCCATCACAGCATAAAATATACCTGCACTGGCCCAGACCACGCCCGAGTGAACAATTAACACAAATATTTACGAAAGGAGTACACTGCATGGTTCCTATTCAGAAATGAAAGCGATTTCATGGGTATTTCCGCGAATTGAATTTCGATCACGTGAGTGCCTATTTCATGCATTAGATTGCTTTATGTGTCTACTGGGCGAGATGGCCGTATTGTTAGGTGTTTATAAGCTTCGTATCCTTGCTGTTGAAGACTGTCTCACTGATGTATCAACCATTCTGGTATTTGTTTGCAAAAATCGCGTCGTTTTGGCCGAATTTCAGCATATAGATGGCTCAGCCAGATGGCTAACAAGCTTCAATTATAACCATACTCTGCATGTAGGTACTTTACCTAGTACTGGTCATTGCTGACCCACGGCGCAGTTGCTGCTCTGCTTGTCCTGTGCTCCAGAGCAAGAAACATTTTGTCTGTTGCCAAAAAGCTGCACATATCGTGCTGCCACCGGAAACTAACCAATATAATCAAACCAACAATACTTTGAGTTGATGGTAGACTACTTGAACAATGTTGAGAGTGAATATCGTGGCATACGAAGAACCCTACGAACTGCTGCAACGAAAAATCACGTGATTTTAAGACATTTGTATCGTTTTCTACCAGAAGAAAGTGGCAAACTTGGCTGCCACGCTGGTGTTATTCAAGTTACACTAGCTTAGCCTAACACATGACAATAGTTAGGTAGTTGATTGGAGGATATCGATTTTTCGTGTTGCGGACCCTATATTAGAGTATATACCTGACTGCTCTATTAGAGTATATCGATCTTTTTAACAAGTTTTGAAGAGGGCTCATGTTACCTCTGTAAATCCTTCCCTGAGAGATGAATGTAAGTTTTATCAACTCACTCATTTTGTCCTGCCACACTAAATGGTGTGTTAGGATCCTGCTTACAGAAGTCTAAATTTTACAGGGGGGGTTCTTGAACCCTCCCTCCCTACGCCCCTGCTACTGCATACATACATGTAGCTAGTTCACTAGTTCTTGATCTTAATTTGTCCCTTCAGCTAGCTAACTACTTTCTTTAAATTACGTCCAGGTTGCAGTCATTTCTCTCTTGAATTTGCTTCCAGATTCGATCTTGTCACAGCTGTGCCGGGTTTTAAAATTTTCCTGGGGGAGTATGCCTCCACTATATTAGTTAGAAATCATTTCAATCTTGCTATGCAACACAAGCTCTCTTTCCACTTTAACTAGTTATGGCAATGATTATGTTTTAATAGTTCAAGTTGGAGCATGTGTAACAACTTTCTCCCCCCCTCCCAGTCTCAGGTAGGGACACTGGCCCAGGCTAGTTGTAAAAAATAGCCACTGCACTATTGGTTTGTTTTGGCAGTCTGAGTTAGGATGGAATTAAAACTAAGGATGGCACTGAAATCCTAAATCCTAAGCGCCAGGTGGGGCTTAATTAGTAGACCGCAAGATAAGAGGCGCTCTTAGACGCAGAGGGAAGATTGGTCAGGGCGGTCGAAATACTATGTACGCAAGTTGTTTCAGACAGGATGGACCAATGACCTTCAACAGGTATTCATAAAAATAGTGTCACGTGTTCGCGTGTTGATTGTCGGTCCTTTTTCACAGAAAAGGCTTTCTTCTCAACTAATCCCAAAAAGAGAGGACGGTGTCACTCCAATAGACACTGTACTAGTCTTGTACCCAGACCGTTTCTTCTTTTTTTGGAACTTTTTGTTAAGGCACTTTTGTTAAATGGCAAAAAAGGCGCGCGTGGCTTTAAACTCTACATCCAAGGGTACGAGCGCTGTTTTGCCCATTTTCACTTCGTCATCAGGCGTTCACTACTCATAAGCACTAATCAACAGTCCCCAAAAATTACCTCACCCACCCGCAACACACATACAAAAAGCGGTTTGAGCATGACTGTCCTACAGTCTGCAAATTTGTTGTTTCAATTTTGACATTTGTTTGTGTGTTATACATGAGAGAAGTTAACTGCATTTATTGGGCCTCATTATGAATTGTAATAATGGTGTTTAAGGTGCTTGTGTTCACACAAAAGTTGACCAGTGGAAAGCACCAGTCACTAAGTGTGTCACTGCCATGAACCAAGGAACTATCTCTTTCCACCATAGATAATGTATATGTTCCTGATGGGTTGGAAATGCCCGTTAAATTATTTTCCTATCTCCTATCCAAGTTATGGTGTGCCAATACATTGGAAAATTTGTTGAGTGGCTGTTTGGCTTTCTCTCCTTGTTTGAAGGCCAGTTTGAAGGCGTGGACATTCCTTTTACATTGTTTATTGTGTTGCATTGTGTACTGAACAAGAGCAGAGCATGTCTGTGGACATTGGGAGAAATATTGTTTGTGACAGGTGACAATGGCAGGTATGCATCAGCTATTTCAGCAGCAGTACTATTAGCCAACTTCTCATCACCACATTTACACAGCCAAAGAAATGTGTGATATATTGAAATAGATTTTATGAGCTAAACAATTGCACGAAGTAGTGCTTGTTTTCTGAAGTTTTATCAAAACGGGGATTTCACAGCGAAGCAGTGAAGATCTAGCTAGCCTACTACTACTACAAGTGGTATTAACAGCAGCAAAGAAACAACGCTACACTTTCTGTTTCTTCAGGAAATTTGCACAACTGTTTTGAAACACCATATTTCACCTTTGAGCCTTACGCTGTTGTTTACTACTCTCCAGCATCCCTACCCAGTCCAGCCTCCAATCAGTGTAGGTGGTAACAAACCCAGCTGTAAACAACAAACACTAATTTGCTGGTTACAAGAACAGCGGAATATTCCATCTCCCAGCGAAATCTATTGATAAAGTTCTTTATCTGTTGAGGTTGTTAACCTGTACTGCAGGTGTAGAGGTATCATTTTTTTTGATAACCAAAGATGATTTTTTTTCTGACAACTTTGCTACTGTCTTCCTAACAGTTTCACTCGAACGTATCTCACGTATATTGTTAGTTAGCTTGCTTCTGAGGTCCAGGGTAGTAGTGTTAAAATTTGTCACTCATACCTGCAGTGCATTGATCTGATGTCCATACATATTCACACACTATAACATACATTGTCTGATGTGGTTTGTACTGCACCAAATAAATTAGAATCCATTCAGACTTGTTTTAATTTTTTTGCTAGGAGATACTCTACCGATGGATCAAGGAGGCCAAAAATTAGCTATGCAGCATCCTGTTTGCCCCAGCAACAAGCTTCGTCTTAGTTTTGGAGAAACTGAGGTGAGAATAAGTGTGTGTATCTATATATGCCTTGTTTTTGTTCACTATTACTTGTACCTGGGTATTATAGAGTTTTGGGTCCCGTGTTTGGACTTCTAATCAATATAGATAAAAAACCTGACCGCCAAATCTGTAGAGGCTCCAATCTAAACTTAACATAGTTCTATCATGTGGTACGATGATATATTGTATAGTAGGGACCGCAAAGGAGTAGATATGGCCCACAGAATAATATCACCCAAAAACCAGCCTCAGTTTTACCTGATGACGATGAGGCAGTATTGGTTAGGTAAAACTAAGCCCAAACAAGTTTTCAGATCGACCTGAAATGCTTTCAACAAGTTGCTATGGAATTTAAAAAAAAATTATTTAACGGAATTTTCTACTGACTGACTTGAGTAACTGACTGATGCCTTCAGACAAGCGCAACTCGATAACGGCTAAGGCTAAGGGCTTGATTTTTTCACTGTTTGACATCGCTTCGGCCCAACAAGTGCCTTTTGGCATACCATAGTACGTACAATGCATTCTTCATAGACTTACCAGTATCCTCCTTTGTGTCCCCTTCATCTTTGCTGACAGCGAAAAGTGTTGATTTGGTGGTAGCACGTGATGGCTTCTCTTCGTAACGGAAAAGTCTGTATTTTTCGTAGTAACAGTTTTGATAGCAGAGGTGCTTTTCAAGCAGTTCTTGATTGTACTGCTGTGTAATGGATTGAACATAGCCGACAAAGAAGCGTATTGGATACTTCACTTTTCAGACGATAATTGATATGACTGGGGCACATGGCACCATTTCTTTCATTTGGCATGCGTGGATTGTAGAGGTGCCTTTCAAACAGTTCTTGATTTGAAATGCTGCATAACAGGTTGAACATAGCTGACAACAAAGCATAATGAATACTTCACTTTTCAGACAATAATTGGGGCACGTGGCACCATTTCAGATGTGGTATGCATGGGTTCACCAGTCCTAATAATTATTTACAAAAAAGCAAACAAGTGCACAGAACAATTTGGAATTTTCAATTAGAGTAGGGACCATAGCACATTGATAAAAAGTACTGAAACAAGCTGGAGTAGTGCACGATATTAAATCACAGTAAAACAATAAGAAGTGTTATATCCCTACTGTGCATTTCCATCTTGAGCACGGTAGGGATATAACACTTCTTATTGTTTTAATGTGATTTAATATCGTGCACTACACCAACTTGTTTCAGTACTTTTTATCGATGCGCTTTGGTCCCTACTCTAGTTGAAAACTCCAAATTTTTCTGTGTACTCAGTTAAAGTGGTCAACACAACTTTGAACAATACTTACAATATAACAATATATCATTGGAGAATAGTCAGCTGTGCTTATTATAAATACAGTACTATAGTAGGGACGACAAGGGTGTGGGTGTGGTCTGTGATAAAGTATCAACTAAAAACCTGCTTTGATTTCCCCTCATGGTGACAGGTTGGGTAAAATCTAGCCCAAAAGTGCCTTCACCAGATTATGTTTCTGTGCCATGTATCACCACTACCATCATGATAAACAGCCTCGTTTGCTCCTTGATCCTCCTGTTGTGTTCAGAGTACAGCATAGTTACAACACACGGTGTAAAGACTGTTTTGCCAACTCACTTAGTTACCATTTATCAACCACCAAAAAATATTTCCGTTCCTCTGCTACAACATGGTGGAATTCTCTTATAAAATCTATTTCAATTGATTGTAATTACAATTCCTTTGTATTCTCTGTTAAAGACTTTTATCTCAACACTCAAAGTAATTAATTATGATTATAGTTAGTTTCTTGTGTGTGAATTGTTTGTGTATTTGTATGGCTGCTTATGTTTTTGTTTTTGTACTCTGTTGTACGTATGTGTGCTCCAGTAGGGAAGAACGGCTCTGCTGACTATTGTGAGGATAAACAATAAATCAATCAATCAAATCAGTCAGAAACGTTTTCATCAAGTTGTTACAGAATTGTAAAAATATTTATTTAATGGAATTTTCTAATGACTACCAGCCTGATGTTGATGTGTTCAAGCAAGCATAGCGGAAAAGTGGCTACAGCCAGCGCCCTACTTTCACAGAAACGCTTCAAATTCACAAGTAGAAACCTTTGGTATATTAATAGCCATACATTATGTATGTTACTTTTATCCTTCCATATACTAGTGTTCAGCACTATAGTACGCTCATAATAGGAATTGCTCATATTTTTTAAACCAGGTGTGTGCCTGTGTGCACCTGGTTTACTGAAAATAGTTTGGCAAACCCCGTGTGTCTGTGTGTCTGTCCAATGCCCATGTGAGAAAACAGGCTTAGAGCTACAGAAAATAAACCTCATTCAGTGAATAAAGGCTGTTGCCCAACTTTCTGTTTTTGTCATCGTGGGAGTGGCTGGTATCTGAAACCACTTGAAACAGTGCTCTAGGGGCTAGTCTACATGCTGTAACAGGCATATAATGACTGAAAAACAATGTAACAGGCCTAGTAAGCTACCAGGAATGGCATATCTTCTCGAGGTAAAAGTAGGCGTATTCCCTTTGTATGCGAACGAAAATTAAAAGAAGACATAAGGCTTTGTGTAGAGAATTTGCATATGAAAACAAAGTATAAAACAGTTAAGAAGTTCCTCTATGCATAATTTGTGGTTTAAAGTGGTTTGCTTGAGTTATGCTCTGGAAATTATATTCAAGGTCTCCATAATCCCATTAAGGGTCAAAATGTGCAATTACACCTCTTTGATAGTGCTTAACATGTGTCATGTGTCCTCCTCTGGAATTAGCGTTGAATTATTTTGATAATTAAAACCCACAATCAGTTGTAGAATTCATGTGTATATAAAGAAATCAGTGATCTTTACAATCAACAGATATCACAATGAATTCTGTGTTAGTATGGTAATTAGTAAATTTTTGAAAAAGACTTGCTAAAAAGCAGAAAGTCTTTAAAAGTGGATAAGAGTATCAGATCGAGCATTTGTCAGATTGCCCAGCTACTGTTGTTGATACAAGCAAGAGTTCATAATATGATAAACTCTTGATACAAGTAATAGTTGTATACAAATCAGATAATGGGTGTGTTCTAACTGATTTGTGGTGTGGGCGTGCACAGATCAAAGTCACCCGTTTGTAACACAGAGGGAACAAGAACACAAGACTGATATTGGCTACTACTGAGCGCTGTGTATTAGGAACAGTTTTACTCACCAATTACTGTCTTGATGGTTAGTTAATTCATTGTTAGTTAGTTTATTCATTGGTAACGTGTTTGTTAATCTGTTAATGCACGAGCGCAAGGTGCCATCATCGATGCCAATTACTCCAATCATTGTACTGCTTCTGAATCAGTTAGACGGGTGTAGCTGACTGAAGTGTTTGATATTCATTGTTGAGTAGTGCAGCGCTATAATAGCCTTGGTTAGCTTAATTTATTGGCGAACAAGTGTGTGGTATACAGATACCTGGCTCAACCCAGTGGTTGTACTGGTTCCCATTCCTTCAGACGAGTGTAGTTGTGTGTTCATTCGTTCCAGAGTAATTTATTTCCTTGTCAGTCCTTGATGAATTAGACTTGTATTGTGACTTCCTGTGTTAATCTGGTGTTTGGCTTCGCTTGAAGTCTTTGAGCTAATTAGTGGCCAGACTGGGTGGCCAAAATGAGCTACTTAGCCATGCTACGATTATTTGTAAACAGTTAGTTGGAAAAGGCAGATACGGTCGGATGCGGACACGGATGCTGAACATGCTGTTGATTTCATGTCCGTTGAGAAATTGTGTATTGCCTAAAGAACAATTTCCAACTTGGTTTAATAAAAACTTTGTGGTTGCGTAGTATGGGATTTTTCAGCAGAAACAAAATCCACAGTACAGTAAAACCTCACTTAGTGGCCACCTCATTGTAGTGGCCAGGTCCAGCAAGTCCACTCTACAATAGTACACTTCAAACGTTTGCAATTTGGGCTTGATGGAGTTGTTATCAGTCTACAGGTGTGTGTGTTGTCACTACTTTCAATGTTGTTATCAATAAAAAAGGAAAGCGTAGAATTGTTCTACAAGGTGAGAAATAGTTGGAACCGAAGTGGCTTAGTTCACTGGCAAAGTTATTGTAAAAATTGGCTTGGAACTTCGGAGTTTTATAGGTATCACGTAATGACTGAAAAACAATGTAACAGGCCTCGTAAACTACCAGGAATGGCATATCTTCTTGGGTTAAAAGTAGGCGTATTCCCTTTGTATGCGAACGAAAGTTAAAAGCAGCCATAAGGCTTTGTCAGAGGAGGTTGGACATGTTCACGTGACCTGTACTTTAATTGCATTCTTTGATTTGATATTTCACGTGATCCTCAATAGTGGCAATACCAAACTGAAAAATGGTGAGGATTGCTGGGGATCGTTAGATATTCATATCGTCCTTTGTGTAAGCTTCAAGGCGATGTACTTTGTTTTGTAATCAGTGCTTGAATTCCGGGTGAAATTAATAAGTTACGGTTTGGTGTACACTGCTTCACCAGCCTTCATGTACGTATTCTATTAACGAAATATAAAATGTCTCAGTGAGTTATTCTGAGATTGCGATGCATTAACCTCCTCTACGAAGGGGTTTTGTGTAATTTGTTTTAGTGGTGCTTAAAGCGTGTCCAACCTCCTCTGAGGCTTTGTGTAGAGAATTTGCATATGAAAACATGATAGACAAACTATAAAACAGTTAAGAATATACCTCTGTGCGTAATTTGTGGTTTAAAGTGGTTTGCTTGAGTTATGCTCTGGAAATTATATTCAAGGTCTCCATAATCCCATTAAGGGTCGAAATGTGCAATGAGCCTTATCCACAATGACGTTTTATGACATCACGAGAATAAAAATGGCCGTGATAGTTGGGTGTTATACAAGCGCCTATGGAAAAAAATTTTTGATTGCTCATATTTCAGCCAGGAAAGAAGATATCGAGTTCTAAACTAAAGGTACAGTCAAGTTTTATGTAAGACATTACGATAAACGAGTTTTGTCACGTTTCAAATTTTTTTTCTAAGTAGCGTGCGTTTAGAATAGCTTTTGTTACTTTATAACCACACCTGTCAGTTAATGGTCGATATCTCCATGCCTAGCTGAAATATGAGCGATCGAAAATTTATCTCCATAGGCGCCTGTATAACAGTCCCCCAACTATTGCGGCCATTTTTATTTTCTGATGTCATAAAACGTCATTGTGGATAAGGCTCACTACACCTCTCTGATAGTGCTTAACATGTGCCATATGTCCTCCTCTAGAATTAGCGTAGGATTATTTTGATAACTAAAACCCACAATCAGTTGTAGAATTCATGTGTATATAAAGAAATCAGTGATCTTCACAAACAGCAAATATCACAATGAATTTTGTGTTAGTATGGTAATTAATAAATTTTTGGAAAAGACTTTTGTTAAAAAGCAGAATGTCTTTAATTTAAGGTGGATAAGAGTAACAGATCGAGCATTTGTCAGACTGCCCAGCTACTATTGTTGATGCAACTAATGTAATTCAAAATATTTGCTTATCACAACTGTGGTTAATTCAAATTCACTGGCAAACAGTATCAGTTGCTATCGTGTGGAGCACACCCTGACTAGCCACACTATCTCCTTTCATAACTTCAAAATTATGTATCACAGACCATCATAGCACAGGTGATGGGTAAGCGTTACTCTACTGTAGTACACTTCAAGCTTTTGCGATTTGGGTGTCATGGAAATGTTGGCCAATGTTGTAGTCTATAGGTGTGCGTTTTCACTACTTTCAATGTTGTTATCAGTAAAAAAAGGAAAGCGTAGAATTGTTCTACAAGGTGAGAAATAGTTGGAACCGAAGTGGCTTAGTTCACTGGCAATTTATTATAAAATTAATTGGCTTGGAATTTCAGAGTTTTGTAGGTGTAAAATGAAAGCGTGTTATTTCACGAAACTTTGTATACTAAACTAAGGAATCACAAGCTATCACAACAGCTTTTTAGACATAGATTAAGGTGTGCACTATATAGCAAAGTTTTGGGTAGCTCAGTAAGCACGTGGGTTGAAACAGAGGCTGGACTTAATTGGTTCAGTGTCACCTTAATCTCCTACAAAGTAACTCCTTGAAATGTGAACAACTTGATAACTGTGATGATGTTTGTAGTTTTGTATGTATACATACAAGTACAGTGGTCCCTCCATCATCCAGCCATTGATCATCTGAACATTCGTTATCCAAACTTGGAAAAAGTGACTGTTCTATTAGAGTTTTTAACTGAGCTGTGTATATAAATTTGTGGGCTTCGTTTATTCAAACTTCTATTAATCTGAACACACACACACGGTCCAATGAGTTTGGATAATGAGGGATACTAAATAAGTTTGATTAGGGATCATAGAAAAAAAAAGGGAAACAAGGGAGTTGCAGTTAGTGGACATTAATTTTGTGACTGGATCTGCAAAAACCCAACACAATTTGAATTCCTCTTTATTAGATATTTATAATCTACTTAGCCAAGTGCATGCTTTGACAAAGTTTCAGCCTCGTATGCCAATAGCTTTGTGAGTTACAGCTCTACTAAGTAGCAAGAATGGAAAAATTGATTTGTACAGCAAATATAGGAAAATTAAATTACAGGTGCTTTCTAAAATAGTTGTAACTTGACATACAGAGTTGAAATTTGCACCACTCTGTTTGCCATGAATAAGAGAATTGATCACTGGGTGAATTTTATTACTGTTCTTCACTACATACAAAGGTGAAATAAGTAAAGGAAGATTTATCAAGTATTATAGTTTCGACGTGACATAAACAAACGCCCATAACTTGCGTGCCCTTAAATTGGGTCTACTGCAACGAAACAGATTTTCAAACTCCTTTTGAGTAGGTAAATAAACTTAGGCTGGTTTTCAGTTGCTTTTCTTATGAAGTATTTATAGTCCCTACCATACAGGCCCCGAGAAGGTCCAATGCATTCATGTGAGCCATAGGATTTGCACTAGTAATAGCATGGGTAGCAGTGAAATTTGGGATAAATATCACGAGTGTTGTATTGGAAATGGGGATAAATTTCACGAGGCGAAGCCGAGTGAAATTTACTATTTCCAATACAACAAGAGTGGTATTTATCCCAAATTTCACTGCTACCCATGCTATTCCCAGTTAATACCATACTCGCTGCATATATGCATGCTGTGCATTAGCGTTGCTATGTACGCAATTTGTCACTATGTACTAAACACGCGTCGACACTAATTGGCGCTACATTGTTAACATAAATTCTAGCAAATGAATTTGCAATTACAACTTTTTCACTGCTGTCAGTGAAATACGGGATAAATTTCACTGCTACTATTGAGACTTTTGTATGGGCAGTGAAACAGGTATGGTATTAGTACAGAGAACCTATTTTGGGAAGGTAATGCTAAGATATATGTGCCAATCTAAAGTAATTGTTGCAAGTGCTAAATCCATCGGTTTAATCAGCACCGTTCAACCCTGATGGTTTGATTTCAACATACACGATCCATTGTAGACGTATTCACATGATTAAGAGCTCACTTTAGACAAACATCCACCAGGTAAGATAAGTACAGCTGAAACTGATTTTAAGTGTCTCCAGAGAGCCTTACAATCTACAACACTGATTTGTTTTTAGCAATTAAAGGAATGTTAGTAACAAAATTAGAGACGCTTAACACAAACAAATACAGCTGTATATGGTTGTTTTATACAGCTACTTGTTGGTATTGATTGTGGGTTTTGGTTTTTAAAAATGATACAAGGCATACTGTATGTGTGACAAATAATTATGTACGTATACTTTACAAGTGTGGTTGTTTTGTGGTATGTACAATGAAAATTTAACAACCAGTACAGTGGAACCTCAGTTATCCGAACCCCTTGGGACCAGGGGTGGCCCATAAGTCTGAAAAATCCGTATCTCTGAAACTGTGTATAAACAACCTTAAAATAACACAAAGAAAACTTTAAAAATATCAGTATTTTCAACTAGCCTAATAGAACAGTCACTACTCTAATAGAGCAGTCATTTCCGTAGTTTGGTTAACCGAGAATCCAGATAAGTTGGGTCCGGATAACTGAGGTTCCACTGTATAAGTTCGTAAATTGCTGTATAGATTCCAGTTATGCGCTTATATTTTACAAAGGAATTATTTTTGGACTTTTTATGTTTGTTAATGCATGCACTTCTCAATGATGCTAAAGAAGTTTTTACGTAGGAGGTTTTGTATCCGCCACGCTTTTGTAAGTGATTTGGATACTAGAAATAGTTGGCCGCAGTTGAGGTAATGGCATAACTGAGAAGTCGGGTGCAGTTATTATAGGCAGAAATGTCTTCTAGACATGTGCCTGGTGAGACATTGAGTGTGCTGTGACGTTTGTATGATCTTTTGCTGTAGCAATGATTTGAACTGTATGTGCTAAACAAACGGGTGTCCAGTGCAGTATACCATGTGCTCTTAATAGGCAAACTGCGTGCTTGCGTACCTGCCTGATAAAAATACATGTATGTGTTTGAAACTGGTCTCAAATTCAGTGTCAATGTGTTCCTTTTTATAGGGAAGGGGGGCTTGTGCTTCATGCTGCGGGGTGTTCTTCACACACCAAGTAGTACAACTTGTCTTATGGCAATGCAGCCTTAATAATCTTCTTAAGCTGCTGTGTGTGACAATAAATCATGCAAGCAACATATTAATAAATGCTCCAGTCAAACCCGCAATCAGTAATTTCAGGTATATCAGTGGTGGTTAACAATACTGAGCAGATGTGTGAGTAATGGACTTGCCTTTGTCTTTACGTGCAAGCATAAGCAAAAGTTAGAAATTTTATATACGAGTAGACCTACACCTGCAGCATCTTTATTCAGATATAAAATTTCACTGGAAAGTGATGTGGGTCATTCCACTTGGTTAACAGTTCAGCTGCGTTCAACCTATTATACTGTATCTATAACTGAAGAACAACATGAGAAGTGACTTTGCAATCAATTCAGTCGCAACATAAAACGGTGATTACTAATACGTGTGCTCTGACTACCAATTACTGAATATAGTGAAGTGGCCATTTTTACTTTGTTTCTGGGTATCTTCTACTTGTTGTACAGCTTTGTAAACAAAGAACAGTACAATAAGCGCCTCTGCAATCAATCCAGAAATTACAGGTGATTCTCATGATAGCTAGCAGCTGCATTGAACTCATTTTGCATTACCATGGATTAGCACCTTAACTCCTATCCATTACAATCACCTTAACATCTACCCATTACAATAGTGGAGAAAGAAATGTACAACAAGGAGGACAATGTGAGTACGTGCATGATATATGAATTGTAACAGCTGCAGTTGGCAAAACAGCATGATGGTACTTTCAATTCATACAGTATACCTTGTAATGCTTGTATCATTTTTAAAAACCAAAACCCACAATCACTGCCAACAGGTAGTTGCATAAAACAGCTACTGTACAGCTGTAGCTATGGTCAATTAATAGACTGTATTCCAAATGATGTCACGAAATAAAATGGCTGCAGCTACTTGGGGTATTCTAACAATTTTGAGTGGGAGTTCCAGTGGGGCTTAGTAAGATTCAAATCACTATTCAATCCTGGAAGAAGATATTGACCTAAAACTAACAGGTACAGTTATAAGGGTATAAAATCTATTCTCTAACACCAGGTTAGAATTTTTTAGCTGGTTTTCAAAGTTTAGAAGAAATACTATTGTTTCTTTGCTGTAATAACCAAACCCGGTAGTTTTGCCTCGATATCTTGTTTGTTAGCCTCTATATCAATCTTCGAAATCTCAATCCCCATTGGTGATAATACTCGAAAATATAAGAGTCTCCTAAATAGAAAATTTGTGTGACGTCATTTGGAATACGGTCTATTGGCATCACTAATTTATTTATTTTTTTGGAAAAGGCCATATACTATCTGGAGACCTTTGTAAATTCATATTTCCATAGTGTACCATGATGGTATACTATGTATCTGATATTTGCTTGGGATGTGGCAACTGTTCAAATTTGACTATGACTCAATGCTTGAAAATGATGCTGCAGCCCTTATTTTCAAAATTAATTATTACACCACTTGAGTGTGACTACTATTGAAGGTGCGGCGTTTAATCAAGCAAATACAGTAGCTTTAGGATACTATTGGTACATAAATAATCTTTCTTTTCTTCATTTCTTTGTTGCGATGGTAGACAGACCACTCTCCTGAAACTAGTTTGAGAAACCAGGCCTGCTGCTAGTTTACAAACCCAAAACCACAATCAGTAGTAACATGATTGATAACAAAAGGCCAACTATTGAAAATATTGTCAGGTTCTTCGTTATCTTTGATATTCGTTCTTTATTGTGTAATTTTTGGAAGGTGTTCTGCAGCCCTTGTAGAATACTTGTTATATTTAATTTATCATCAACCAAATGTCAAAGTAAGTATTTTTATTATTAGCACTTTACAGTGACCAGCAGTGAAGGTCTGACAACAACATGTGCTGCAGCCTTAGGATTACCTAACCTACAAGGACTTAGACCTAGTGACTTGACTTACTGACTGAATAAGGTGTAACAGAAAAGGGGCCAAAGTAAGAAAAAATCCCTCCAACCCCAGGATTCGAACTGTAGGTCACCCAATGTCTAGTCGGAGCCACACTCATTTGATCAGAGTGTTCTGTCAACATGTTTATGCTGTATTGTATGGTTATAACATGCTTACAAGGGGTGAGTGAAATATATCCCGACTGTGCAGTGGTCGAGGGGGATTTCAGCCATATCCTGAGTAATTGTGTTATAACTGGTATATTCTATATAATGGTTAGGCATTGAAACACAGGGTTCTACAGAATTTAGAAACTCAAAAGGCCCTGTGTTGTTGTGCACGAGTAGAGTGAGGGAGCCACTACAGGTCCTAAGGGTTTCTAAATTCCGTGGAATCCTATGTTTTGATGTGGAACTAATTTAGACCACAACTCATTGTTGTACCTTTACTGCTGCTGCTGCTCTGTTTATACACATGGCTTTCATGTGTATAAACAAGCCCAATACACATCCCCGTAGCTAGTAGAGCGCTTTCTATCCAGTTAAATGCCCATGCATTGCCAATGTTACAGGCGTATAGTTGCTATTTTGCATCTCCTCAGAAACAGGAATCTATTGAGACATAAAGAAAGGATCTACAGGATTTAGATACTTGTAAGTAGCCAATAAAATGGTAATATTTTGCCTTGCTGTGCCCAGTAGACGTATCGATTATATGTAGATATGATTAAGTATGAAAAACTAAATATGTGGGAATAGAGATGCATGTTAAGCACCCAGAGATCTCTATTTGGACTCAATGGATATATATATATATATCTGCAGGTATAGGCGACCTTGTTTCGCTATGTGATCTCTATGTGTGCAATTGAACTTTTTTTTGTAGCATTATTACGACTGGTGAATCTACGCATATCGCATCAAAGAAAAGAATGCTACCAGAGTTGATGTTTTCATCTGAATGTGTGTCCCAGCTATCAGTTATTTACTCGAAAATGAAGCGACCTTTACACTTCACTTTCAGCTATGTTCAACCCTTTACACAGTGCTACAAATGAAGAATGGCAGGAGAAGTGCATCTGCAATTAATCCATTCATAATGGAAAATATGGACGATTTCTGTTTACAAACTGGGAAAGCCATGCATCTCGCTAGAGCGAAGAGCAGTCAACAAAAAATAGGACACAAAGGAGGACAAAAGTAATTCCATTTGACGAACAACAGTATGTCAAAAGGCACATCTAAGGACGAAAAAAAGTGTTATCGTGCTGTATGACAAACATCCTTCTCCCCAAATTAGTTTGATTCTAAAATGTAAAGTACAAAACCATCTTTTGGAAAACTGGATTACAACTGCTACATGGTTTTAGAGAGCTTTAATTAATAAAATCAAACCCACAATCAAAAGTTTCAGATGCTTCTATAAATACAATGCAGTGTTCAGAATGTGTGATTGATTGCGAGGTGCTTCTCGTACTGTTCTTTATTATTTTTTGGAAAGGGTCATACAATAAATTATTGGAGGCCCCTAATTAACCTTTCGAGAACCAAAGCCCAGTATATTAGGCACAAGTACATGTGCTTGTATAAGCCGTTATAACTAATCAGTACACAACAGAATGAATTTGCTAACGCCACTATACTCACCATGAAATTTCTGACAAAATCACACCAAGTATTGCTTTGTTTGAAGAAAGTCTTCACTGCCTAGGCCGCCAAGAAAAAATAGGTCTTCCATTATCGTCCACCGTTACTCTACATTTGCTACTCTGATCGGTCATATCTCGATGGTACTTTTTTTTCCGTCCTAGCGCATCAAACTAGACACCATTAGACTCAGCACGTGATGATGATTTGATTTTTGTATACAAAAAATCACGTGACTACTTCATGAATTTGTGATAAAGAAATAACAAAGCGGATGTTCAGTGGAGATGACATCGCCCGTTCATTGCTTCATATCACAAGCACTGTTTTGTGTAGAGCAAAATTGTTATGATATTATTGTTGTGTAAGAAATTACCATTAAGTCAATGCCATACAATAATCTGTCTTCGTTTTACAGAAGACCACTGCCTTCCTTATAACACAAAGTTACACGTTCCTCCATACTTAAGAATTAATCCAGTCCTCGAAAGGTTAATTAAAACTGCTGCTACATTAACACATCCTATTATGTAGTAGTTAGGCCAGGACAAATTAATCTTATGTTTCACGGATGCGATGGGTCAATGTTTTGGCAAACCCAAAATTAAATATAAATCATGTGATCTCTTAAAAGCAGTGCTAATATGGCTATAGATTCTTTAATATTGTGCATGCAGTAACAGGTATATTAGCAGAGGGAAAGGAAATTGAGTTCCATCACTTTATTTCGGAAGGACTGTAGCTGAAATCCTGTCAAGATTGAGATTCTCTAATAGAGCAGTCATCTAAGCTCTAGCAAAACATCAGTTTCAACTGAAATGATTTACATTTTTATTAATTTTTTGAACTGCTGGCTCACTACTAGAGGGCAAACAATCCATGAAACATATGATTAATTTGGTATGGGCTTATGTACACCCAAGCTCCAGCACAGTATGGATAGTCACTTCTTTTTATGTTACAGCAATTTGCTGTCATAATATACCAACTCAAGCTTGTTTCAGTACTTTTTATTGGTGCACTATATTCTACTATTCTAGTTTAAATTCCTAATTTTTTCTTATACTAGTGTAAATACAGTAGCTACACCCTACATTAATGCTCCCGATATAGGCACGCCAACTTTGTATATTGACTTTCCTTGCTATACTTTACATAGCAACTTGTTACTTGTTCATTGCATGTTAATGGTCACTGCATGGTACTTACAGCAGATATATTAATAACAGATGACCTGGCAGTGATGTATCTAGAATAATAATTCTTCCAAAGAATAACTTTTTATGTAATGGATTATGCAGTTGTATCTAGGGTGCAATATAGTTACCATTTAACATGGAAGTTGTAACAATGGTGTTGCATAGTGATCAGTCAATCTACAAGGTGTAGTTACAGGGTACTAATGACCATGTAGCTAGGGAGCAACAGACATGCAAGGTGTAGTGTTTGTTCTAGAGTTGATAGTTTTGTGTGCATTCTATTTAATGATCACCCCCAAGGCATTCTACTATTGCAATTGTGTTGTCAGCAGAGTTGTTATGAAGTGAGGAGCATATAACCCTACAGAGAGCATAAATAAGTTAGAATCTAATGTTCGATTTTTCTGTTATTCTGCTGTTCTGTTATTTCGTATTCTGGGTTTTACTGTTTCCCCTACCAGGCTGTCTCATGATAGTTGTATTATGTATAGTAGACTATTGTGTATAGCTTACCTGTCTCCTGACAATTGTGCGTGTACAGTAGTGTGTTTGTGTTTTGATACTTGCACATTTAATCTGGTCATAATTTGGTTTGATGTAGGTTTAAAGAAGGTCTGTCAGCCAAGAGGCCCAAGATGGCAGGACAGGTATGTGTTATTGCACCACACTAGTAGTTTTTTGTATTTCTAAGTGACTTTTGCATATTAGCAAGTGCTGGTAAACAGTGGTAGGGTATACAGTAGCCTGTGATAAGTGATTGTGTGAAATAGCAATAATATTGTTCATTTATGCAAAATACAGTAGTAATTTGAATGTATATGATTGTGACAATGAGTCTTAGTTCTTCATCCAATAATTGTACTATATGACGGAAAATGTCGGCAGGAGAAACCATTGGTGAATTCAATAGTTCAAGGTAGTTGGGAGACAAAAATTTTAGCAAATAGCTAAGCTTCGCCAGTGTTTTGCTATGCTTTTCACTGTCTATGAATGGCTACAATTATTGCTGACTGGTAACCTCCCCCAAGATTGGAATGTGAGGAGATGGAGGGTTGGTGCCTAAGAGCACCTCATACGGAGAGACTCCTGTTGAAGCATGGCGGCTAGTGTGGTAGAAGGATAGCAACAGTTGTAATTGATCCTCCCAGTCATTTCCTTTATCTGCAAGTGTTCTTAGGAGAGTAAGTAGGGATCGATTCATCCTCTTCACAAGGCCATCACCCATAGGGTGGTAGGGTGTTGTATGTGACTTCTTCATGCCAAATGCAAGGCATAGGTCATGCAAGATGTGGCTTTCAAAGTTCCTGCCTTGATCAGAGTGGAGCTTGCTGGAAGGGCCTACAAGGGCAAAGACATTGTTCTGTAATGTTCGCACCATCCCGTCAGCCTTTTGGTCAGGCATTGCATATGCAAAAAGCCACTTAGAGAAGTAATCTTGTGCAACAAGAATGTATTGGTTGTGATGTGAAGAAGGTGGGACTTTCAAGATGTCAATAGCTACCATTTCCTAGGGTCTAGTAGTGATTATTGGTTGCATAGGTCAGCGTTGAAACCAGGTCGGGTCAACCGGGTCACATTTTCTCTGGGTCGTCCGGGTCTGACCCTGTTTACAAATTATCCAGGTCTGACCCGGATTGGATCATGTGAGAAACGAAATTGTTCGTTTGACGACGTGGAAACTTATAAACGCTATCACGTAGCTCTTTCGTGAGCCACGCCCACTTATCGCATTGCAAACATATGCTCAACCACGCCCATTTATTAGTAAGTGCAGTATGTAGTATGAAACTGAGGGTATCTATGGTGAGGGGTAGCTATTGTTAGTAGGTGATGACTTTTTTTTTTTTGGTCTTCAACCTATAGCTAGGCTGAAGTTGCAATTCTAAAAGTCTGGATCCGCCCCTGTTTACTCAACACGAATCGAACGCTCAAAACGTAGTCTCGCTCGCTTGAGACTAGCCGAAACATAGCTCTTATCGCACGCCGCGGCTTTAATTAATCCGGGTCAAATCCAGGTCTGACCCGGATTGCTATCCGGGTCAGTGGGTCATCCGGGTCAGCAGTAGTGACCCGGTTTCAATGCTGGCATAGGTACTGGTTTTGGCAATGGTGCTTTTGCTTTCAGATAGGGAACACAATAGCTATAGTACTGTGACACATCTTTAGCCATGCCTACCTAGTATGAGAATTCACTTAAGTGAGACAAAGTTCTTTCAGCTCCAGACTGGTCATGCGCAATGTGGAGGAATTGTTTCTGGAGTGATTTTGGGACTATGATCAGAGTTTTGGAGGTTTCCATGGAGGGGGAGTAAACACATCTACAAAGCAAAGAATCTTGTAGTATCAGTTGGGACCAGAGTTGTTTATAACATGTGTAAGGAAATTGAGTCCAAATATTGGAATTTGGAGGTGGTATGTTTGACGTGAGGTGGTATGTTTGACCTAAGCTGGTCTATAACTGATGGTAGAACTGAGTCACTGCACTGAGCATTTGTGAGTTGGTGCAGATCTAGGGGTGAGTTTGAAACTACCAAGGTAATTGGGTGGCATGATAGGGCATCAGCAGTCTGATTGTACCTACTGGGACGATGGACAACAGTAAAGTCATAGGCTCTTAGCTCCAGGGACCAGCGCTCTACATGCTGTGAGCATGCTTGACTCTTGCGAGAAGATTCCAACCATTCCAAAGGTTTATGATCGGTCTTGAGGGTGAAGTGGGCTCCAATCAGGTAATGGTGGAACTTTCGAATGGCCCACAAGATACCTAGACACTCTTTTTTTCTGTAATTGTGTACTTCTGCTCAGCAGCAGTGAGAGGCAAACTCTACAACAGATTGCTGTTCAGTTGAAAGGACAGCCCCCAGGCCAATATCGTAAGCATCAGTGGTCAAAACAAAGCGATCATCTGGTTGTGGATAGTCCAGTACTCTGAATTATACAAGGCCTGTTGAAGGACAGTAAAAGCTGACTGCTGGGCTTGTTCCCACTTGAAGGTGGTCCGGGAGCCTGTGAGTGCTGTAAGTGGGGCTGCAATGTCTGCAAACTGTGGTATAAAACAGGAATAAAAATTTGCAAGCCCAAGGAATGATCGCACCTCTTTGGCTGAGGTTAGTACTGGCCAGTTGATGATTGCTTGAGTCTTGTCTGTGGCTGGGGTGACACCACTGGATGAGTAGTTGAAGCCAAGGTGGGATACCGAGTTAAGGCCAAAGGAGCTCTTAGACCCGCACAGTGTGAAGCCTGCAGCCTGAAGTCTACCAAGAACTCGTCGGAGATCTTGGATGTGAGACTGCATATTGTTGGAAATGATGCCATCATCAACATAATTTTCTACGCAATCTTTACAATTGGAGAATACTTTGTCTAAGCCTCGTTGGCAGGTCTGGGTAACACCAGTCAGACCATAGGGAATTGTTGTGAATTTCCATAAGCCAAACCCTGGGCCAGGACAGAACGCTGTTTTCTCAATTAAATCTTCATTCATAGGGAACTGCTAGTAGGCACTTTTTAGGTCTATCTTGGAGAACACTCATTTGTTGCTAAGCTTTTGTTGAGGACCCTCAGTCCTGGGTACTGGATATGCATTTTTTTGTGACCTTGTTCAGTTGCACAAAATCAATACATATGCAGATCTCACCATTACTTTTGAGGACATACACAGCCGGAGCATGCCATGCGTTATTGCTAGGCCTGATGATGCCTTCTTTGGCCGTGTCCTGTAACTGTTGGTGGACACACTCTGTGTAGTGAAAAGGGATGGGTCTTGGAGGTACCTTAATTGGGTGTTAATCCCCTGTATCTATGACATGGTCTGTGATTGTGGTGTGCCCCAGGTCCTGTTTGAAGAGTGTAGCATGTTCTTGTAGCACTTGGGCAACGGCAGGATAGTGATCTGTGGGCATGTCTAGTGGCTTGTTGATGCTGCAGGTGGCAGGTACAGCCTGTGGGTGCTCATCATCTAGGACTACCATGCATGAATGTGGGCGCTGAAGCAATAGTGCTCCATTCTGTGGTGTATGCTTGGTATGAAACCCTCCCTGTTAAAAGTTCAGAATGATACCATGCTTAGTTAAAAAGTCGCAGCCCAATATGGCTGGGACTGACAGCTCCTTTACCGTAATGAAGTTGTGGGAAACCTTGAGTATTCCCCAGTCAACTGTGGTTGTGAGTGTACCTAGTGGAGTCAATTGTCTACCATCTGCATTCAGGAGAGTGGCATGTGTGAAAGTCAGATTAGTGTGTGGGATGTGGGAAGCATGAATGATTGAGTGTGAAGCTCCGGAGTCTAACAATACATGTACAGAGTTATTAAAAGTTTTACCTATTGCACATGCAGTCTTAACAATGTTAGTGTTTTGTGATACAGCAGGTATACAGTCAAAATTGTGATCACTTACTAAGGATTGGGAGTGCCTCCAGCTCGGCATATTGGGGTACCCCCTCTGCCATTTCCCTGAGTCCAGCATTGGTGGGCGATGTGTCTTCAGCCTCCACATTTATAACATTCCATTTTCCTTGTTCTGCAGTTCCTGGAGATATGTCCTGAGCGTCCACGTTTGAAGCATCTAGCTGCTTCAGGTTGACAGCTGGCTATTGACAATGCTGTTAGTTGTTGAGAAACCTGTAGCACTGCTTCTTCCAGCTTGTTCAGTCTATCATCTTGGGTCGTAGTAGGTTGCCTGATCTGCGCAAGTGAATCTTTGGACTCTGTGCGCTGGTATATTAACAGCAGTTCAGTGGCTTGGCGATCGTTTTGATGTATAACTCAGCTGGCAAAACTTACAGTTGAAATGATACCTCTCTGGTAGCACATTCATCAAGTGATATTTTAGCTCCTTGTCTTTGAGGTCACCTTGGAATCCCGGTGAAGCTTGGTCCAGCAGTCTCTCTAAATCTTGCGCTAGCTCATCTACGCTTTCACTCCCTTCATGTACTAGTCTGTTTGCCAGCCCTTCTCTAGCACTCAAGCGATGCTCATCCATGTTGGTGCTTAGTTTGGCTAAGAGAGCAGCCTTCAAGTGAGCATAAATGTCCGTCTGGTCTTCTCCTAGGGCTTCATATGCTGCCCATGCTCTTCCCTTCAACAGCATTGGTTGGCGCAGCTGCCATTTTCCATCATCCCAACCATTTGCTGCACCACACACTTCAAAACGTCTAAACCAGGATTTAGTGTCAGCATCTTGGAGGGGTTCTGGTACAACAATTCCTTGTCCACCAGTTGCCATGTGCTGGGTTTCGGCACCAGTGTAAAGCAGTGACAACTCACTTGATAATAAATAATAATTGAAAAGTAACCAATCACACGTACAACTTATAATCATGTTACAAAGATCAATTATGTAATTACTAACTATAATTATACTCTGATGTCATTACAGGTGGCTGAAGACTAGTGTTGTAGACAGTTATTGCACTGTTCTGGACGGTGGTGTTGAATAACTCAACAGGTTCAGAATTTGGGAATTGGTAAATGTCAGTAAGTGGGAAGCAGAGTTTCCTCCCAAACATCAGTTCAAATGGTGAATACTGAGTTGACTCATGGTGTGCAGTGTTGTATGCAAAAGCACAGGTATCAAGATAATCTTCCCTAGTACCTTTTTATCCTCAACAAACTTTACAAGCATGCTCCGCGGTGTTTGGTTGAATCTTTTATCCAGAATATTTGTTTGAGCTTATCTTTGATTTCTGCATTAGCTCAGAATTTAATTTGTTGTTAAATTCTGACCCATATTTGGTTGTTATGGGTCTGGGAATACCCATTGTCATAAACAGCTTAAACAAACAGTAGCAAATTTCAAAAACACTCTTATCAGTGGTAGCAAATACTTCAACCCACTTTGTTAGATAATCACTCACAGTAAGAATATAACAGTTTCCTGAGGGGGGCTTATGCACTATTGGTCCAATAAAATCAATCTCTAGATGTTGCAATGGTGATTTGACTGGTACTGGATGCATCTAAGGAGTCACTGTAGCTAACTTCCTGTTCATTCTTTGGCAGACATCACATCGTTTCATCACTTCCTCTATATCCTTTGTCATACCATACCATGTGAACCTTTCTGCTACCCTAGCAAGAGTCTTCTTATGTATATCCCAAGTGCCCTGATGTGGCATCAATATGACAAACTCAGATAACTGTAACTGCTCCTCTGCGCTTCTGATGTACCTAACTTAATGTCACCCTTTTCCCGCTTCTTAGTTGAATATATCTCTCCATCAATCACTGCAAATTTTGCGGCTTTCTTCCAAATAATTCTTTTAGTGTTTTCTGACGTTCTGTCTGCATACTGCTTGTCTGTAATGTACAGGTAAACTTTATCCACACAAAACCCATTACAAATAAATAATAAAAACTTGGGTAGCTGAGTGGAGCTAGCAGAATAATAATAAGCTCAACAAGAACTGCTTAGGCTCACTCTGAGAGGGTGCAACACCACTGTAGGGGAACAGTCTTGGCATGATATGAGTGATGTTATCAGTTTATCATCCCGTGCTTAAAATCACAAAACTCCAAAACTGTAAAATCAGTTCAAGTTAAACTGCATGAACTGCCCAGGGGTCACTGCGAGGAGGCACTGATTTAAACATAGCCGTTAAAAAGACTGACCTCCCCCCCTGGCTACTCCATTGTTTTGGTCATTATTATTGCAAGTGAAATGTATGCTCAATTGATAGCTAATTATAGTGATGCAAATACCATAAATTGTACTAAAATACAGTACTATGATTTACTAAGTGATTACAAATAATTCTGTCCAAAGTGGTTGAAGATCTGTTCCTTGCTCCTACAACATGTTGCCATGGAGAACTGCCGATCACACTTATATTACCATATACTAAAATACAATACTATAATTTACTAAATAATTACAAATAATTCTGTCCAAAGTGGTTGAAGATCTGTTCCTTGTTCCCACAACACGGAGCTATGTTGCCATGGAGAGTTGCCGATCACACTTACATTGTAGTGACCACCTGTAAATATTTTTCTTTTGGGAGTGTAGCATTAAGTTGTTTAACATTTCTGTCTAATCTAATAGCGCACAAGTGTAATGTTATCAGTTTGGTAGTCATCAGATACATCTTTGGAGACTGCCTCAATGAATAACTGTTTTAGGTTACTGTTGTTATGGGAAAATACGTTCAATGACAAATTACATGCAAGGACTCTCGTACATCTGATTTCCTTATTTGCAATATCCAGTGAGAGAGTGGATAAATAATTGTAAGATGTTAACAAACAGTAGTTTAATGTTGTAAAATAAGATATCATTGATGTGTTTAATTTCTTGCATTGACAATGTGATGTTTCTGAATATTCACATGCACTTATAGCAGGACATTTCTCAAGCAAGCATATGAATACTTCTTGGTATGCAGATTTTGGGCTTAAAAGCAATAGCTTATTCCGATGTGAGTCAACTGCACTTAGCTTTGTAATTTCTGCAAACCAAAATCACTGAGCTTCACAGATGAAGTGGTAACTTTTCCAGAACCCACAATCAGCAGTTGAAAATGTGGAAGTAGAGGATAAAAGTTTAAAGGTACGTACTTGATCACAATTGTTGAATACTCTTAAGTAAGCAGTGGTACCCAAAGGAACAGTTGCTAAATTCTTACCCTTGGTCGTTATGAGTCTGGGAATACCCATTCTCATAAACAGCTTAAACAAACGTAGCAAACTTCAACAGCATACTTATCAGGGGTAGCAAATGCTTCAATCTACTTTGTTAGATAACCACTGACATGCAGTAAGAATATAACATGCGGTTTCCTGAGGAGGGCTTATGTGCCATTGGTCCAATAAAGTCAGTCTCTAGACGTTGCCATGGTGATTTGATTGGTACTGGGTGCATCTTGGGAGTCACTGTAGCTAACTTCCTGTTCATTCTTTGGCAGACGTCACATCGTTTCACCACTTCCTCTATATCCTTTGTCATACCATACCATGTGAACCTTCTAGCAATAGTTCTTCTTATAAGTGCCCTGATGTAGATCACCATGACAAACTCTGATAATTTGTTGCTGCTCCTCTGCACTTCTGATGTACCTGACTTAATGTCACCCTTTTCCTGCTTCTTAGTTGAATATATCTCTCCATCAATCACTGCAAACTTTACAGCTTTCTTCCGACTCTTTTAGAGTTATTTGACATTCCGTCTGCATACTGTTTGTCTGTAATGTATAGGTAAGCTTTATCTACACAAAACCCATTACAAATACTGTACATAATAAAAGCTTGGGTAGCTGAGTGGGGCTAGCAGAATAATAATAAACTCAACAAGAACTGCTCAGGATGCAATACCACTGCAGAGAGGTATATTGTAGAGTGTACATCTTTGGAGTGTACATCTTATTCATAGAGTGGTATTGCATCCCTGAGAGGGATGCAATACCACTGCAGGGGAACAGTCTTGGCATGATAAGAGTGATGCCATCAGTTTAGCATCCTGTGCTCAATACCACAAAACATGTAAAATCAGTTCATACTAAACTGCATGAACTTCCCAGGGGTCACCGTGAGGGGCGCTGGTTTAAGACTGGCCTCCCCCCCCCCCTGGCTGCTCCATTGTTTTGGTCATTATTATTGCAAGTGAAATGTATGCTCAACTGATAGCTAATTATAGTGATGCAAATACCATAAATTATACTAAAATACATTACTAAGTGTTCACAAATAATTCCGTCCACAGTGGTTGAAGATCTGTTCCTTGCTCCCACAACACAGAGCTATGTCGCCATGGAGAACTGCTGATCACGCTATGGAGAATTGCCGATCACAGTTACATTATAGTGACCACCTGTAAATAATTTTCTTTTGGGAGTGTAGCATTAAGTTGTTTAACATTTCTGTCTAGTCTAGTAGCACATAATCCTAATGTTATCAGTTCGGTAGTCATCAGGTACATCTTTGGAGACTGCCTCAATGAATAACTGTTTTAGGTTAATGTTGTTATGGGGAAATTTGTTCAATGACGAATTGCATGTCATACATCTGACTTCCTTATTTGCAATATCCAGTGAGAGAGTGGATAAATAATTGTAGGATGTTAATGAACAGTAGTTTAATGTTGTAAAATAAGATATCATCGATGTGTTTAATTTCTTGCGTTGACAAGTGGATGTTTCTGAATACTCGCATGCACTTATAGCAGAACATTTCTCAAGCAAGCATATGAATATTTCTTGGTATGCAGGTTTTGGGCTTAAAAACAATAACTTATTCCTGAGTGAGTCAACTGTATTTGGCTTTGTATTTTCTGCAATAGGATATCATTCTGTATTAAAGGAACACTTATAGAAAATAAATTTAGTCTTGTAACAATGCCTAACAATAGTCTCAAGAGCTTTATGCATTTCTAACAATTGATACAAAAACTCAGATTTAGACTGTGAAGATTACGACAAACGATAACTAGTTGTTCCAAGTGAATAGATTGAAGTTGGAGGCAATGAGGCAGCTAGACCATTAATTTTATTTGAGTGGTGATGTCGCATATTTTTGCCTTTAGTTCATTGTAGAGATTACTGACACATGCTGGTATAGTTTCCTTCAATGCTGAGATCACTTTAGTTTTGACTGACAGAGCTATCTTGATGAAGAAATCAAATAATAGTAGTTGTTTATTTGTATCACAATACTTGTGAAGATAACCAAGTACAGCATTCAGGTTTTCATTAGCTTCACCAAATACATTTTTGCATTGAGAGTATATCCACCAACCACACAGATCAAACTGGATCGTCTTACCATCCTCCCCAAGTTCTTGTTCACATTTAATGCAACACCCCCTCCAGGTAGATCCCTTTCTAGATGTTTTGTTGGTGATACACTGAGTGCTCACTTGTTCCTATGGCATTTTTCTGCTGGCCGGGGAAGAGACATGGAAGTCGATCCTGGTTCTTCAGCATCCATGGTTAACGCTGTCTGGCTGCAGTATTGAAGTAATGTACAACATCTCAGTCTACCATTAACTAATTTAGACCCAGAGCAACTAAGGCAGATAATACATCATATGGGATGTCTACAAATACCAGAGCTTAATGTGGATAATGATAATAATATTACAGAACTATTTTCTAGCACTAGCGACCATAAAGAAATCCCGATAGTAGTATCTTCTGAATGGCTAGAATGTGAAGACCTCTTTTAATGACTGGAAAAAAAGCCAACTTTAGGCCAACAAGTAGTAATACAATTGCTCGGCCGGGTTTTAACGCTATGTACATTTACTGCCACTCAAGATACTGTTCCTTCTGGTATCACCGCTCACTTAAAAGTGTTCAACAATTGTGATAAAGTACCTTTAAACTTTTCTTCTTCACTTACACATTTTCAACTACTGGTTGAGAGTTCTGGACAAGTGACCACTTCATCTGTGAAACTCAGTGATTTTGATATACTCGGAGTTGCACAATTAAGGTTGTATGGTTTAGCAATATGTGGTATGATGCTCTCGGTCAACATCACCCCATACACTATATCCTCCCACCATACTGACAATTGGTAATCACCGCTAAATTATTAGTCACCCAACTTCAAAAGCAGCATCACTACCTCCATGAATAATCTGTAAAAACAGTCTTATGCAGAAGCTATTAAATTTTCACCACCTACCACACTGGAAGCTTCAGCTACCCATCCCAGCTCTAGCCAGGCACGACCACCTAGTCCAGATGCACTTAGAAATGCAGTGTCATTAGTCATTAATGAAAAGGAAAAAAAAAAATGCAGACTAAGCATGATAGTTCACAACATGGCAGAGTCTAATGCTGATCAACCACGAATGCTGATCAACCACGAACATGAAAGGAACAATATATAATAAATTTTCAAAACATACTGTCCTCTCAACTTGATATTTGAGCTCACATTTCCAATGCTATCAGGCTGGTGGTTCCAAGCCTAGACTTCTGAAGATAACTGTAGAATCTGATGAAGAATAGGCTGCAATACTACGAAACCTTAAAAGACTGAGAGCATCCTCTATCTCAGAACAGCCAAAACGCATATTTATCACACCTCATGGTTGAAACCTGGTCAGGTCGCCCTAGTCTGGCATAATCAGATCTTTGCGAGGGAGTCTAACCAATTTCATAGAATATCTGGGTCCTGCTGCAGCCCAGTTATTTTGTGGGGCAGCTACACCCACTTATCAGAATCATGTGTTTCTGTCTGTTCACATACGTAGAGCCTCACCCATTTTTCAATGATTGTGCCAGAATCTGTGTCTGTTGCTGTCTGCAAGTGCTTATGTGGAACCATGACCACTAAATCGATCTAGTCTAGTCTTATAGCAGGCAGCTGTTGTGAGCTGCATCCATTTGCATGTGTTGAGCCATGCTAATTTATCAGTAAAGTTTGTTTAAGTAGTATCCACCAAGCCACACTTGGTTTGTCGAAGCTTGGACACAAGGTATAAAAATAATATTGATGAATTTTAAATTTAGAAGTTTGGTGATAAATTACTGATTCGCTAAATTTAGTTGTTCCACTACTTCACTGAACTGTAGAAATCTGGCGTAGCTCAGTAAGCATGTGGTCACAAGCCTCATGTCAGAAAGCGACCCTGACTGATCCGTGTCCACTAATATTGCCTCAACCATTTCGATTATGAGTGGCTCCTTTTTTTTTAGCTGGGCAGATTGTGAGCCAGTGCCCATCTCTTCCATCTTTTAAAGGCACTAATACTGCATAGCAACAAAATTTGGTTATGATGTGACCATGTGATTTTTCAATCAATGGAGATATGATGACCATCCGAATCTTCCATAGCAATTGAGACAAAGGGATGAACAGAAGTGGTGCTTTCCAGAAAACCTGCCCAGTATATAGGCTTGAAAGCTATACCTGCACAGAGTGGGGATGACTTTGAGAGATGAGAGGTTTCTATTCCAGAAATGGTGGTTTCGATGTAGCATGTCAACAACACCATCCCTATTTTCCTACCAACTTAATGGCTGTGTGACCTATCTAATGTTAACCAGCACACCTCTCTGGGAATTACACTAGCACCTTCCATGTCATTCTCAGTTCATATAAATAACATTTGTTCCAAAGCATTTAACTTTATTAAGTGCAATCTTCACGAGTGCTCTGAGTCTTTTAGAAGCCTGGTACATCCATGTCTAGAAAATGTTCATCCCTATTATGGGACCTGTACTTAGTCAAGGACATTCAAGCCTTAGAGAAGGTACAGAGGAAAGCTGCCATGATTGGTATATGTATCTCCTATGCTGAACCATCTAGAATAGCCAACTTTAGTCGATCGTCGTCTTCTTGTCAGACTATAACTTTTCAGAGGAATCGTACTGATGCTTCAATTAGTTTACATATGTTATGGTATTGTGTAATCTGTGTGCATCTTTTGGGCTGTGTCCCTGTGTGTCACCAGCATATTGCTGACTACTCAGTAGTCAAATTCAAATGGCAGCAGTCTTATTACATCTACTACATCACAAACACACGTGACGTGCATACTGTTACGGTTACAGAAACAAACAAAGATTATCCAATTCGAGCAGGAAAATAAGATTCTATACAGCTTTTATCGATTTGAGACTTCCTTCAATGAGTAATGGCTTTGTAATTTGTCTTGGAAAACCTGCCGTTTTGGCACATCGGTCAATTTTCTGTTTTGTACCTTAAATGGGGTACTGGGTGCTCATCTATCTTGTTAAAATTTCAGCTTAGTTTATCTGTAAGCATTCATGCCCAATTTACTGTCCTGTACATTACAAACTGACTTTTACAGTAATACATTGAGTTCTGTGTAACATATTTTGCTGATTAACATATTTTTGTCTTATTCTTTACAGGTAGTAACTATTGGATATCATAAATGAGAAAACAACAAGTCAAAGTGTGTTGATTGTTAATTGCATTGTGGTTAATAGATTAGAAGATGATTGAAAATTCTACGATGGAAATAGAATCATGGTATTAAACTGTGTTTATTTGTAGCTTATATTCTACTTTATTGTGCAATGATGGGGTCCAAAGGAAACAAAATTTATTTATTTTTATATGAAGAAATGTTTATTTATTGTTTGTCCCCTGGCACATTGGTAGGACTCAAGAGATAAGCTCCCTGGGCACAAGGCTCAGCCAGTCAATGCTTGTGTCTATGATGCTTGTACTCCATGGGTTCACATTAGATTAGAGTACAGCTGGCTTGGGAAGGACAAGCTAAGCTATAATGGCAGACCAGTTAGATTTTATTCTCAAGTCAAGGACTTGGAGAGGAGGGTGATTTTGGCATTGTGATCCTTTAGATCACGAAGCGAGTTCACGATGATAGACAAGTGAAATCCTGGGTTGGTGTACCACTAGAATTGCTCTGAAACTTTGGTTGATTATCCATTTGGCATAATAAAATGGAATTTGAAAAATGCACTAACGTATGGGGTTCTTGTAGATCCGGTCACAGTTTTAGGATTTATTGCAATAATTTTTGCTGTAATATTTTGTGTCTGTAGGGAGTTTGTTTAGGATTAAAGTTATTACGGTGTACTGGATATGTGAAAACCAGTTTCAGATGACTTTTATGGCTCTTGTCACTGCACGTGCTTATAGTAATCTGGGACCTTTAACACTATACTTTAGTCTGTTACCATCAACCTGAACTCTGATGAGAGGATTAATCTCTTCACTGCTTTATTTTGTACAGATTATGATCTACTGTGTACGTATGTACAATTTTTGAGGGGCATCATTTTTGCAGATTTTGATTTTGCTTAGCTCTCTGCAAGATTTTAATAATTGTCCAAAATTAACTATTATTAGATCCCTTTTGTGGTTGATTTGGTGGATTTTGGAGGTGTCAAGTTACTTAGACACTTTTCATGTTTATTACTCGCACCTGCATTGGTAGAGCTGGACAGTTATGGGTGGAGTGATGGTTTGTTTCTACTAATTAACGCTACATTTCTCTGCTACAAACAGCTGTCAACAATGTTAAGGTACAACAACTACATAAAGGGTCTAAATAACTTAGACTTCAGACCACAGGGGTATAAGTAATTTAGTAACCCTCAGGCCCTGTAGTAGCGCCTTAACTTCACTCAGGCGCCGCAACACAGGGCCATCGAGTTACTAAATTACTTAGACCACTGTGGTCTGAAGTCTAAATTAGTGAAAAACAAGTGATCCATAATAGTTAAACCGTGAAATTTGTTAATCCGTGAAATTTGTCAATCCGTGAAAATTAAAATGTGACATATATGTTACTACTTTTGAACTGACAAATATTGAATTTAATCCAATTATCGCTTTGTTAACTGTTGAACAAGAAATTTATGGAGTTATCATTTACACAATGATGCCATTGTGCATCATCAAAATGCAAAATCAGCTGTAGTCACAACGTGCGTAAATATGGTCACAAACTCCAAGGTTTTGTATTGTTCTGGCATTATGCTCTGACCCAGGCTCTTTTGTTTTGCTATGCATTCTGTGAGAGATATGAGTTTTGAACTGTGTGAAGTTTTAATGGTTTTTTATTTTTTATTGACCATTATTTGTTGTTGACGTTTTGACTCCCAGTTATTGGCTTTTGTTTCTGTTGGATTTTGATCACTCTTGATCTTTGATCACTCTTGATTTTGATCACCTTTTGTAATCTATTATAAGTTGTACTTTTGTCTTGAATGATCAAAGTAAGAAAACCAATATATTAATTGTTGTCATAACTTAAACCCACAATCAGTTGTAGAATGTACATGTATATAAGGAACTCAGCAATCTTAAACAACGGACCCACAAGATGTTTGGTATCAGTCATATATAGTTTTATCAATCATATATTTTTGGAAAAGACTTTGCTGTTATCATGGCTTAAGTCTTTGATCTCATTGCAGGGATTTTTTTAGAAAATAAATTCAGGGGGGGCAATCCGAGTTTTTCAGAAATTGAGAGAGGAGGGGGGGGGGGGGGGGGGAGAACTTAAATTAGGCTAAATTTGTTTTATTGTAGCTAGCTAGCCATCGACTAAATTTTATGGTTTCAAATCAATTTATCATTGTTTCATCATTGGGCTGGTTGAGGCAGAGTTCAGGGGGGCAAAATGCCCCCCCCCCCCTTCCCCCAGAAGAATCTTGTCATTGTAAATTGATGTGCATCGAGGATTTCTCCCTGTAGTGTGGACAATAGGGCAAATTAATACCCCCTGGTAATATACGTACAACTGGTATATTTATTGAGTTTCTACTAGTATAACTACAGGTGTGTTGTGTGTTGTGTGTTGTGTGTGTGTATCTACCTATTTTTGTTCGTGTGCATCCATGTGAGCAAAGTGTTAAAAGGTAAAAGTAGCCTGCATGTAAGAAGTAAAAGCTAAGTGTATTTTAAACTTCTGCACAGGTACAGTACCGCTCAAATGTAACGTCTCGTGAGGGTGAAAGGGCGTGGCACCCGTTTTGCTTGCGAATATCCATTCCGTTCCATTTGGGAGGAATACTAGCAAGCGAAACGGGTGCTATGCCCTTTAATTAACAAGTTTTTTAATTGCTTGTACTCTCGTGAGACGATGTTCCACTACAAACTATTGTTTCTTTTTGGTGGTCTGAAATACTGGTGTGCCAACTCTAGACTTTACAAACTGCCATCTCTTTTGAGATTTAGCAATTGAAAAAACATTGTTGCAGGTCTTGTAGGCTACCAGGAATACCCTTCAAATTGAAAGGGTTGTGTGTCTCCCATACTTATGCGAACGAAAATGTAAGGCAGCTTGTGGCTTTGTTAAGAGGAAAAGCATGATAGACTAACCAAAGAAGATACTTCTATGTATAATATATTGTTTAAAAGTGGTTTGTTTGAATAAGTGCTTCAAGTGTAATTGGAGAATTACAAAAGAATTCTCTAATTATATAAAATACGAAATTACAATTGCTATTAATTTGATATTTTAAAAATCTATTGTTTATTATATAACATTAGATGTGTGTTCTATTATTGCAAGTAACATGGGTGATTCCTAATATGAACCCATTATAGTACTAAACCCTTGTGGTTTGGTATTAGTATACAGAGCGTCATTATGGGATGAAGGGTTTATTGCATTAAATGGAGGGCAAACAGCAACAATGAAAAAGAATTTTACTGTTCATAATCCCATAAAAGGTGAAAATATGCAGTTACGTGAATTGTCTTTGATAGAACTTAATGTGTGTCAATTCTCTTTGCATAATATTATTTTGATAGCCAAAACCCACTGTCAGTTGTAGAATTCATCTGTATATAAAGAAACCAGTAATCATAACAAATGTTTTACAATAATGGATACATAATGGTATTAGAATTTTTGGAAAGACTTACTGAAAGCAGAAAGTCTTTGAGGTGCATGGCACTGAACTGATTAAGGGCTGCCGTACAAAGTTCATTGGACCGCATATTTTTGGTAATGTACGGACAAATGTGGAAGTCCATAAACCATAGCAAAGTGTCCCAGTGGACTAACAGAACAGGCTTTGTCAGACCGCCCGGCTACTAGTATTCATACAACTAATGTTATTCTCACTTTAAAAATTATTAGCTTGTCACAACTCTGGTTAATTCACTGGCAAATGGCACCAGCTACCATCGTGTGATTACTGTTTTATGAAGCATGCCCTGACTAGCCACACGGTCTCCTTTCTCGCTTAATAACTTCAGTATTACGCACCACAATAGGCTTTGGGTAAACATTACTCTACAATAGTACACTGCGAACATTTGAGTTTTTTGCTTGATGGAGTTGTTGGCCTATGTTGTAGTCCACTGGTATGCGTTTTCACTACTTTCCATGTTGATATCAGTACAAAGGAAAGGGTAGAATTGTTCTACAAGATAGATAATTGGAACTGAAGTGGCTTAGCGCTAGGTAGTTCATTGAGTTATTTTAAAAATCGGCTTGGAACTTCAGAGTTATATAGATGAAAAATGAAGGCATGTTATTTCATGAAACTTTGTACGCTATATTGAAGAAACTTGTACAGCAAAAATAAATTACAGGCTCTTACTAAAATGATTGTAACTTACAAGCAGAATGACATAGAGTTGAAATTTGCACCGCTGTATAATATTATTTCAACGTGACATAAAGAAACGCCCGTATCTTGCGTACCCTTTGGTCTACTGCAACAAAACAGATTTTCGAACCCTTCTTGAGTAGGCAAATAAACCAAGTCATAAAGGAAATAATGAGGCTGGTTGTCCCTACCATACAAGCTCAGATGAGATCCAACGTGTTCATGTGAGCCATAGGATTAGTACAGAGAACCTATTTCGGGAAGGTAATGCTATAATATATGTGCAACCGAAGAAAAACAATTCTTATGCTAAATCCATTGGTATATACAACCTTGATGGTTTGATTTAAACATACACAATCCATTGGAGACTTACTCATGTGATTAAGAGCTTGCATAGATGTGAAATAAAAGAAATATCCACCAGGAAAGATGAGCATGGCTCAAACTGATTTTAAGTGTCTCCAGGGAGCCTTACAGTCTACAACACTGGTTTAGACGTTTTCAGTGATTAAAGAATTGCAAGTTATGTAATTATCAAAATCTTTTGATAGCACTTACTTTGTGTTGGCCCTCCTCCAGTGAGTTAGTGTCATTAATTTCTATTGAATTATGTAGACAACTACACAATTTTACATGTGAGGAAAAAAATTTAATTGCATTTAAAAATTTTAGCATTTATCTCCAGTTGGTAAACTGTTTACAGTTTTCTTCAGCCATCAGGAAGTCAGTCAGTGTCCATACAACTTGTTGTAGAACAAACAGCTGAGTTAGTTTGATGGTGTTTTGCAAGGGGAAGGTTAAAAGCTGGAACGGAACTGGAACGGAATAAATTAGGGCGTGTGTCAACTTTAAATCATTTTGATAAGTTTCTTCACCTTCCCAAATCATTGCAATTAGGTAAAATTTATCCTGCAGTTACATTTGAAACTGTTTACGCTGAATTAGTCTGGTTTTTCTGAACTTGGTATTGTTTTAGCTTATTGGCTGTACTTTTTGCACGGAGTGATATGTTTATTGTGAAGAATTGTACATTAGGAGACTTGAAGATAGTCTTTTACAGCATAAGCTAAGGCATAGACTCATAATAAATATTCGTGTGGTGGGTGTTAAATAGAAACTATACGTAGAGAACTTCTAACATGTCTGTAGTTAGAAACAACGAAGCTTATCATTAGAATAGTCATTGTGTAATGGCTGAAAATCTTGTACAACTTGTTGAAAAGTAATTTTCAAGTTAGTGCATGTCCTAATTGTTTCCATTCCGATCCCGTTCCGTTCTGGCTTTTACACCTTCCCTTTTGCAAGGTTGCACATTTCATTTTGTAAAATAAATTTAGCGTTCTTTGTGTAACTCTTACTGTATTGGCCTATAGTGTACTGTACTGAGAACATATCAGCACTGTGATCCTCCCTCACAAAACGCAATTATAGTGTTCGAAGAATTTCATAGCACTTCTTAATGTTCTGGCAGCTGACTTGTGTGACAAGTAAAACCAGAGCTCAGGTGGATAAACAGGTTATAGTTTGTTAAAGACTATCAGTAAATTGAGTACTACACGTTTCAGTTACTCAAATCACTACTGCATGGATCTAGAACATTTTCAACATTGAACAGAGTTTTGGGACCAATAATCTTACTCCCTGCATTAACAGGCTCCAGTCTACTCACAGTGCTGTAGTGTTTTCACTATGTAGTTTAGTTTATGTTCATATTGTGGTACATAATACATTGTGAGTTTTGTGCATGCAACTGTGACATAAACTAATTCCCACAATCAATAATTTCTTATGGTACTATAAATATAAGTTAGGTGGAGAAGTTTGTTAAGCTTTGTGAAATTTTTTTGTTCAGTGTATCTATATTTAATTTTTGGTAAGGTTCCCTTTAGAGACTGAAGGGAACTTTAAACTTTGTGTGTAGTATTAGTATGTGTGAAATAGAAGAGTATCAATTGAAGTGCTGCTACAATATAATGTACCACTATGTAACACTGTGTAGGGAGATCTAAGGAATTTTTGAGTATAATATATTTGATATTACTCTGTGGTCAGGGCATTTTCTGTATAATGCCCTGTAGTTAGGGCATTATAGTTAGCTCATTAGGTAGCAGTACCACCTGGGTTGTTTTATAAAAGCTCAGATAAAATCGATTATGGGAATAAATTAATGCTCATGTGACTTATCCTGAGTTGAAATTTGTCAACGAGGAGGACTCAGATGGAGGCGTTGCAGTATCCTTGCCATTCTACAAGTTGGGAAACATTAATTGAAGGTGAGAACTAGTCTCATTGCACATACACAAGCGTTTCAGCACATTTTTGAATAGTGACCATACCCACATTACAAACAACACAAGTTAACCATGCTATAATGAAGCTTATCCCTTTAGGTCTTTAGTATATGTTGTAATTAGTCTTTGAACAACTCAATAGCATTAAAACACTTGTAAATTCCCACAATTTGCAAAAACTCTTTTCCATGATATCTTTAGGTCTCCTCTGTTTATTGTATAACAAACATAGCTGTAGCGTTACCTGCTGCCTAGAATCAGGCAGGCTGGCACTCCTCTTGAGTAGGTGAATAAACCCAAGTTACGAATGAAAAAAAAAAGAGTATTCAGTTGCTTTTATGATGGAAAAATAGAAATGTTCATGGTCCCTACCATACAGGCCTAGATGGGATCCAACACGTTTATGTGAGCCATAGGATTAGTACAGAGAACCTATTTCGGGAAGGTAATGCTATAATATATTTGCAACCGAAGAAAAACAATTCTTATACTAAATCCATTGGTATATACAACCTTGATGGTTTGATTTAAACATACACAATCCATTGGAGACTTACTCATGTGATTAAGAGCTGTCTATGTGAATAAAAGACCAACTGGTGAACGATAAATATGGCCTAAACTGATTTTAAATGTCTCCAGAGAGCTTTACAATCTACAACACTAGTTTAGATGTTGTTTTCAGCAATTAAAGGAATGTTAGTTATGGAATTAACATAAATAATTTCCTTTGATACAGGCCAACCATGTGTACACTATGGTAATATGAATTGGTCTTTACAAAGGCCTCCAGATAGTGTATAGCCTTTTCCCAAAAAAATACAGTGAATGCCTACTATTAATATAGATCATAGCTATAGCTATACAGTAGTTTGTTTTATACAACTACCTGTCGGTATTGATTGTGGGTTTTGGTTTTTAAAAATGATCCAAGGTATACTGTGTGTATGTGTGACAATTATACTTGACAGGTGTGGTTGTTTTGTGGTACACTCAGTGAAAATTTAATGACCAGTATACAGTAAATAAATTGCTGTAGGCTCCAGTTATGTGCTTATACTTGTCAGAGAAATTATTTTTGGACTTTCTATGTTTGTTAAATGCATGAGTTTCTCAATGACACCAAGAAGTTTTTTTACGTGGGTTGACATTATATGTACCCACCATGGTTTTTTAAGCGATTTAGACCACAGCAAGGTGAAATACTATTGGCTACTTACAGGTATCTAAATCCTATAGATCCCTTGTTCATGTCCCTATCTCTGGGGTGATACAAAACACGGCAATTATGTGCCTGTGACATTGGCAACCCATGGGCATTTAATTGGATAGCAAGTACTGTTACAAGCAAGGTTACAAGTTGACAGGGGCTTGTTCTACTCAAGAACGCTACATTTCTGGTGTTACAAGCAGCTGTAAAGGTACAACAATGAGCTGTGGTCTAAATTGGTTAGACATCAAAACACAGGGTTCTATGGAATTTAGAAATCCTCAGGCCCTGTAGTAGTGCCCTCGCTTCGCTCGTGTACCACAACACAGGTTTTCGGGTTTCTAAATTCTGTAGAACCCTGTGTTTCGATGCCTAACTATTATTTGAATACCAGAAATAGTTTGCTGCAGTTGAGGAAATGGCATAACTGAAAAGTCAAGTGTACTGTAGCTGTAATTGAAGGTTTTGGCAATTGAATTTGTCACTCTGTAACAAGGTTGGCAGCTGGAGAAAACACGAAAACAAGATGTAGCAGCTGCTACAATATCTTGTTCAGGTAAAACTGTCTCATTATAAGGTGATAATTCTTCTACTGCAACTTCTTCAGCAACATTCGCAACTGTACTATGCCATTATCGATTTGCATGGTCACTTGTGAACAAACTAATTAACTTGCCAGGCAGCTATCAGCTTCGCGTAAAACCAGCTTCGCGTAAAACCAGCTTCGCGTAAAACCAGCTTTGCGTAAAACCAGCTTCGCGTAAAACCAGCTTCGCGTAAAACCAGCTTCGCGTAAAACCAGCTTCAGTCACCTTCTAGTGTCTCAAGTGTAACTCTCCATAAAATGATTCACTTCGTAATGAGCAGTTGTTTTCTTGAAGACAATTTAAGTATGATGAATTCTTGTGTCACTGCGACGAATTGAATTGCCAAAGCGACGAATTCAATTGCCAAAACCTGCATTGCAGGTAGTAGTATCTGCTAGATATGTGCCTGGTTAGGTGTCGAGTGTACTATGACATTTATAACAATCTTTTGCTGCAATTTTGTATATCATGAGGTTGCAGCAGCAGCAGCAGCAGCAGCAGCAGCAGCAGTTTGAACTATATGCGCTAAAGAAACGGGTGCCCAGTGCAGTATACCCACCCTTAATAGGCAAACTGCATGCTAACTTGTATAACCGGACTGTACAGTTTGTTAAGAAGTGTTGATTATTTTGAGCTAAAGATTTGCAAATCAAACCACCTCAGAGCAAAGCTTATGGGTGTGTGTGGAAGTTTAATGCAGACTTAGTTTAGCTTTCAATTCTTACATGCTGGCTGCTTTTTACCATTGTTGATGTTTTGCTCATGTGGGTGCGTACGGACAAACAAACATAGGTAGGTACACACACACACACACACACACACACACACACACACGCACACACACACACACACACACACGCACGCACACACACACACACACGCACACACACACACACACGTTTACGAAAACAATTTCAGTAAACCAGGCACGTGCCTGGTTTAAAAAATCCCTAGTAGGAATCATCCCCACAATACTTGCAAAATATCCTGGCAGTATTGGCAGGTTCAGTCTCAAACTGTTCCATTTACCTGGGGTGTGTGGCTTGTGCTTCATGGTGTACTTCATACAAGCAGTATAACTTGTCCTTTAGCTACACATTGTTGCAGATAACCTATCAAGTTTTACATTTGATTGGCCATTCTGTCCGAACAATAGTTTTCCCTTACTACTTTATTCAATGTTTTAGTGGAGTATAATGTGTAACAACCTTCTCATGTTATGTTCAGGAGTTAGGCCTTAAACCTTTTTAAGCTGCTGCTGTGTAGGTGAAGTTGATAACGTTCAAGGTCCTCCAGAAACGGACCTCCATCTCTTTTTCAAGCAATGACAATTGCTAGGCAAATCTCAACGGTGGCTAACAATGCTGTGTGAGCTACAATGTGTAAGTAATGGACTTGCCTTTGTCTTTATGTGCGAGTGCAACTTTTATGTTTTAAGACAAAAAGCAATGATACAGTGGACGTCATCTACACCTACAGCATCCCTATTCAGATATATAATTTCTAATTTTCCTTACGCTTGTTTTATTTACTGTTCTGCGACGTAGCTTATAGCTGGTGAAGCATACTGCATCAAAGAAAAGAATGGTGCTGGCCAGACATTTAAAATTAACTGAGTGATCGAATCAGTGGCATATCTATAGTAGGGCTTTGTAAGGCAGAGACCCTGCTAATTTGGCTAGTGCCCAACCAAACTGAAACCCACATTCACCAGTTTTTCATGGGTGATTGCATTATCTAACAAGTAAACCGTATTGAACAGTCGCAAAGACCAATGATTTGACAATTCTAATTAATGCCCATCAATTGAGCATGTGATTATAAATCAAATGTAGCTGTTGTTGGTGATAATTGATTAAGTAATAAGGACGTGTGTTCTTGGTGTTCTCGTAGTTTATAATCATCGTATCTATAGATAGTGTACTTTGCATGGGAAGATCAAAGCAATCGTATTGTCCATACAGTACTAATTAGCTGCATAACTGTACTGTATGAGTCATACAGAATAGTTATGCAGCTAATTGGGCAAACACAGTATAGTTTGTGGAAAATTTATTTAAGGAATGTTTTGAAAACAACCCCACATGCGTGACACTTTAAATTACTAAAACCAACCAAAATATTTCTCCACTTCATTTTACGGCTAGAAATAGATTGTATAAACACTTACTAATCGTCTCATCATGAAGCTATTTAAACATGGCTACCAAGTCAACATGATTGATCACATGCGTGACATTGTAAATCACTAAAACTGCCCCCAGACCCCCGAAGGCAACATATACAGTGCCCAAGTTGTGCCATACCAGATGTGCAACTGTATTGAGACTATCAATTACTGAAAAGTGATGTGGCCATGACGGTTTGTTAACAGGCCTGTAACATTACGACTAAAGAACAACATGAGAATTGGCTCTGCAATCAATTCAGTTGCAACATAAACTGACTACTAATATGTGTGCCCCGACTACCAATTACCGAATATAGTGAAGTGGCCATTTTTGCTTTTTGGATATCTTCTACCTGTTGTACAGCTTTGCAAACAAAGAGCAGTACAATAAGTGCCCCTGCAATCAATCCAGTTACTACAATATATTACAGATGATTCTCATAATAGCTAGCAGCTGCATCAAAGTAATTTTGTATTACCGTGAATCATTGCCTACCCACTGCAGTAGTGGAGAAAGAAACGAACAGCAAATGTGAGTACATGCATGATACATACATTGTAACAGATGCAGTTGACAAAATGGCATGATGGTACTATCAATTCATACAGTATACCTTGTATCATTTTTTATAACCAAAATCCACAATCAATACCAACAGGTAGTTGTATAAAACAGCTATTGTAACACTGTAGCTGTAGTTTATTAAGTAACAAATTTCTTATTTTTTGGAAAAGGTCATACGCAATCTGGAGGCCTTTGTAAAGACTAATTCATATTTCCATGATGTTTTTTTTTTTTTTGCCACTGTTTGAACACTTGTGTATTGCAGTAGTGTGATTATATTACGTGTCGCGTGGTTCACTCAATATGCAAGTGTTCAAACTAGAGCTGTGAACCTGATAACAAATTCAAAACCGACAACTACACAGAAAAATTTGTTTTCAACTAGAGTAGAGAGCATAGCACATCAATAAAAAGTATTGAAACAAGCTGGAGTAGTGCCCGATATTAAATCACAGTAAAACAATAAGAAGTGTTATATCCCTACTGTGCATTTCCATTATGGTATCTTGAGCACAGTAGGGATATAACACTTCTTATTGTTTTACTGTGATTTAATTTTTGTCTATTGCATCTAATTTGTGCATGTAATTGAATGGTGCACAGGCTTCTAAGCCTCAACCTAAATCACAAAATAGAGCACATTGTGTAAACACAAACTATGTTTAGAAGTAACAATGTTTGTGCATTCTCAGACCTCTAAAAGTGTATGACCTTTTCCAAAAAAAAACAAAACAATGAATAGCAAATAAATGATGAAATACCTGCTGGACCCATGCAAATATTTTTATAGGAGTACTTTTTGGTAGTGATTGTGGGTTTTGGATTTTGAAGCATATTCAATTTTAGAGATAAGATTTTTAAATCTCAAAGTATTTGATTGGTATGGAAATATTTTACAGTTGTGTTCATGTGTGTAATGGGCTTTGATCCATCTATGTAATTGTGGCCGGATCTGTAAGAATCCCATATGTTAGCACAAGCCTAATTTTTACAATAGAATGCAATAAATGCAATGAGTGAAATATTTACGAAATCAAAAAAATTCTGTAATTTTTTGAGTGCTTGTTTCACAATAAAGGAAGGTGATAACACCAAAACTATGGTAACATCTTGATCCCCAAAGCAAGAGGAGTTTGAAAATCTTTGTTTCGTGTCAGTACTTCTAACAAGAAAGAAAATATGAGCGTTAGTTTGCCTTATGTTGGACAAGACATGAAGAACATTGGTAAGTGCATGAAGAATGCATTGTACAGTGTATATGTACTGTGATATGCCAAAATGCACCTCTCGGGCTGAAGCAACGTCGAACAGTGAAAAATCAAGCCCATAACATTAGCCGTTATCGAGTTACGGTTGTCTGAAGGCATCAGTCAGTTTCTTATTCAGTCAGTCATACTCAGTCAGTAAGAAATTCCATTAAATATATATATATTAAAATTCCTTAGCGACTTTTTGAAGGCGTTTTGGCTCGATTTGAAAACTTGTTTGAGCTTAGTTTTATCTAACCAATAGTGTTTCATCGTCGTCTGGGAAAATTGAGGTTGGGTTTTGGGTGATGTTATTTGCGGGCCACGCCTACCCCTTTGCAGTCCCTACTATACATTGCTATTGTACTATATGATTATACAATATAATACTTTAGTCTGTTAATATCTACCTGAACTCTGATCTCTTCACTGCTTATTTTGTACAGATTATGATTTTTGAGGCACATAATGGAGGAGTTGTTATTGTTTCTGCAATAATGTCATTGTGTACCTTCAAATGCAAAATCATCTGTCACAACATGTGTAAATATGGACGCAAAATTTGTATTGTTCTGGCATTATGCTCTGACCAGGGCTCTTTTGTTTTGCCAGCCATTCTGTTAGAGATATGTGTTCTGAACTTTGTGAAAGTTTTTTTATCTCTGTGAAAGACAAGTATTTGTTGTTTAAGTTTTGACTCCCAGTTGTTGTCTTAATGTTTCTGGTGGATTTTGATCACTTATTATAAGTTGTACTTTTGTCTTGAATGATCACGAAAAATCTGCGTAAGAAAACCAGTATGTTAATTGTTGTCATAACCAAAACCCACTAACAGTTGTATATAAGGAACTCATTAAGCTTCAACAATGGACTTGAAGGATTTTTTCATAGTTTAATTTTTGGAAAAGACTTTTTTTGCTATAAGCATTGCTTAAAGGGGAAATGTGTCGTGAATTGTTTATACGTAAAGCCGTTCAAGTTCATGATGTAATCATAAACAAATTGCGTCATTGCTATGGATCCCATGTGTCATTAAAGTGGCAGTATTATATATCTGTCCTTGTATGACGATTGTACGCCAAGTGAGCTAGCTTAGAATTCTCCCTGGGCTGTCTAACATTGTAACAAAGCTGATACATGATGGTAGAGGGTGTGATTATCTTGAAGATGAAGCACTTCATTTCATATAAAACATTGCTGTGATACACCTGAACACATGTTGTTGTGTAGTGTCAATTACTCCCCAGCCGCTTGTTTATTCCTTTTACAGTGATAGAATAAAATCAGTGGGTAGTTTTTAAGATTATTCTCCCATCCACTGACACACAGGTGATTTTATTATACACAGAATAGTCAAAAATAAACAATCGTTTTGGCAATCTTGAATGGCTTCACACCAAAACAAATTCGCGACACATTGCCCCTTTAAGTCTTTGATCTCATTGTAACAAAGATTGCTCCGCTGGTGTATTTATTGAGTGTACTAGTATAGTTGTAGGTGTAATAACCACGCTGCTTTCTACTTCTCTGATCCTTACTCAATGTACAATTTCTTGTAATTGTTGCCACCAAAATTGTGCAGTCTTCCAAAATCAACATTATTTTATTGATTGTCTAAGAAGTGTACTTTCGGCTACACTTGAATGATGCCATGATTGATTTTGACAATAAAGGATTCAACTTCAGTTTTGAGCATCAAATGGTGGTTGGATTTGAGTAGTTGCCACATTAAACTAGGATAATAAATATGGTGGCTTTTAACATTAAGTAGATATAGTATCTACTATCTAGCTAAATTAATAGTTAAATGTTAAATAAAAACTGAGATATATATTATATAGAATAATTGCCTAATTAGCTAATATGTGCGTGTGCGTGCGTGTGAAGAAGGTGTGTGTTCCCCTTTATATGTATGTATGTCTGTCTGTTTGTTTGTTTGTCTATCTGCCTACATATCTACCTATGTTTATCTCTGTATGCACCCATGTGAGCAAAGCATCAAAAGGTAAAAGAAGCCTGCATGTAAGAAGCAAATCTAAGTGTATTTTAAACTTCTGCACAGGTAATCTTTTATTTTGGTGGTCTGAAATACTGGTGTGCCGACTCTATACTTTGCAAACTGCCATCCTTTTGGGGTTGAGCAGGTGAAAAAACAATGGTGCAGGCCTTGTAGGCTACCAGGAATGCTGAAAGGATTGTGTGTCTCCCATACTTATGCAAACAAATATGTAGGACAACCTGTGGCTCTGTTGAGAGAAATTTATGGGGAAAAGTATGACAGACAAACTAAAGCAGTTATGAAGATACTTCTGTGTATAACATGTTGTTTAATATAGTGGTTTGTTTAAATAAGTGCTTCAAATGTAGTTATAGAATTATAAAATTATGCTGTAAATTAGAGAATTACAAAATAGTTTTCTAATTATGAATACAAAATTACAATGGCTTTTTTTTTGCAAATAACATGGGAAATTCCTAATATGAACCCACTATAGTACTGAACCCTTGTGGTTTGATATTAGTATACAGAGCATCATGCTAAGGTAAAGAGTTTATTGCATGAAATAGAGGACAATTAAACAACAAGAATGAAAGAGAATACCACTGGAAATTGTATTCAATGTCTCCATAATCACATAAAAGGTGAAAATATGCAGTTATGTGAATGCTTAATGTGTGTCAAATCTCTTTGCATTGTATTATTTTGATAACCAAAACCCACAATCAGTTGTAGAATTCATCTGTATATAAAGAAACCGGTAATCTTAACAAATGTTACTATTTTTCTTCATAATGTTACTAGAATTTTTGGAAAGACTTTTGCTGTAAGCAGAAAGTCTTTAAGGTGGCGCTGAACTGATTAAAGGCAACCATACAAAGTTCATTGGATTGCATGTTTATGATAATGTAGTAAATGTACAGATAAATGTGGATATCCATAGACCATAGTGAAGCGTCCCAGTGGATTAACAGAACAGGCTATGTCAGACTGCCCAGCTACTATTGTTCATGCAACTAATGTTATTCTAATTACTAGCTTGTCACAACTCTGGTTAATTCACTGGCAAATGGAACCAGCTGCCATTGTGTGATTACTATTGTACAGAGCGTGCTCTGACTAGCCACACAGTCTCCTTTCTTGCTAAGTAACTTCAGAATTATCCACCACACCAAACTTTGGATAAGTATTACTCTACAATAGTCACTTCGAACTTTCGAGATTCAGGCTTGATGGAGTTGTTGGCTAATGTTGTAGTCCACTGGTATGTGTTTTCATTACTTTTCAATGTTGTTATCAGCGTCATTCAGTACCGCTGCTATGCACTTACCAAATGCTTACAAACTTACTAAATAGGATTAGAAAGATAAAACTTAAGAAGGATGCTAGTAAATACAAGAAAACCTGTAATTTGATTGCTAACACTGGAGCTTTGAATGTTCAAATATTTTATTAGCAAATGTTTGAAGGTAAATTTCAATATTCGTCCCAACCCTAGTCATCCGTACAAAGGCAAGCGTAGAATTGTTCTACAAGATGAGAAATTGTTGGAACCGAAGTGACTTAGTGCTAGGTAGTTCATTGACAAAGTAATTTTAAAAATCGGCTTGGAACTTTAAAGTTATGTACGTAGTTGAATATTGAAGGCATACTATTTCACGAAACTTTGTACGTATGCTGTACTGTACAGCAAGTATAGAAAAATAATTTACAGAAATGGTTGTAACTTATGCATGAGCAGAATGACATACAGGGTTGAAATTTATACCATTGTATTCGCCATGAATAAGAGAATTAATTACTGCAGTGAGTTTTTTTTGCTTTTCTAAAGGTGAAATAAGTAATCAAGTAGCATTATTTCGATGTGACGTAAACAAATGCCCATAACTTGCATACCCTTGTGTTTACTGTAGAGGAAGTTGGAAGCGCACACGTGAACCCAATGGTTTTGTACTGAACAGCTCAACTAACCTCTTTTGTCACAAAATCCCATAGAAAAAGTTAGAATGTTGTAAATGAATATCAACTGTGTAATAAGCCCTGCTGATCAAAGCAGTTTTCTTTTTGTGAAGGAATTAGAAATCACATGAGATCTCGCTGTAGGCATGAGTTGCGGGAATGTCGTCTGTGAGTTAATAGGGTAAACAAGGCCCCAGAGAGAATACCTCGGAGAATCCAAGCCTTGATAACACTGTGCAGAAGTGTCCCAGAAGCTCACCTATGCACTTACTCCATGAAGGCACCAAAAACGAGTCCCGTTCAGAGAACTGGTGCCTAGTGATGATAGAACTGTAGCATCCAAGCCAGATGACCAGGTAGTACAATGTACCACTTAAATCACTGCCTTGCTTATGTGTACGAAAACTACAGCACTCGGGGGGTTTCTCAAGGCAAATACAGCACTCAGCTTCGCCTTATGCTGTATTAGCCTCTGGACACTCCCTCATACTGTATTTTCTGTACAAACTAGCAGCGGTGCTTTATCTATAACATGTAGCTCCTTGTAAGATTTGTAGCGTTTCATGTGGTGTACTGTTTAGCTAGTATTACTATACAATCTGAACAGGTTAAATATATTATATTAAATTAACTGCTTCATGAAAATCTAAAAGCATTTTTTTCTCTGAAAAGGCCTCAGATGCCATTTTGTAGCTGTTGAAATTCAAGGAGGGGAGAGGGGGAATTCCCACAGACCCCCAAAGGCAGCATATACAGTGCCCAAGCTGTACCATACCAGATACGCAACCGTGCACCCCGACTATCAATTACTGAAAAGTGATGTGGCCATGACGCTTTGTTAACAGGCCTGTAACATTACGACTAAAGAACAACATGAGAATTGACTCTGCAATCAATTCAGTTGCAACATAAACTGACTACTAATATGTGTGCCCTGAGTACACCCTGTACTAATAACTGAATATAGTGAAGTGGCCATTTTGCTTTGTTTCTGGGTATCTTCTACCTGTTGTACAGCTTTGCAAACAAAGAACAGTACAATAAGTGCCTCTGTAATCAATCCAGTTACTGCAATTTATTACAGGCGATTCTCAAAATAGCTAGCAGCTGCATCAAAGTCATTTTGTATTACCGTAAATCATTGCTTACCCACTGCAGTAGTGGAGAAAAAAACGAACAGCAAATGTGAGTATATGCATGATACATTGTAACAGATGCGGTTGACAAAGTGGCATGGTGGTACTATCAATTCATGCAATATACCTTGTATCATGTTTTATAACCAAAACCCACAATCAATATCAACAGGTAGTTGTATAAAACAGTTACTATACCACTGTAGTTATAGTTTATTAAGTAACAAAGTTTCTATTTTTTGGAAAAGGTCATACGCGATCTGGAGGCCTTTGTAAAGACTAATTCATATTGCCATCACGTGTTTTTTTGCCACTGTTCAAACACTTGTGTATTATGGTAATGTGATTATATTGCGTGTTACGTGGTTCACTCAATATGCAAGTGTTCAAACTAGAGTTGTGAACCTGATAACAAATTCAAAACCGACAAGTACACTGAAAAATTTGGAATTTTCAATTAGAGTAGGGACCGTAGCACATTGATAAAAAGTACTGAAACAAGTTGGAGTAGTATACAATATTAAATCACAGTAAAACAATAAGAAGTGTTATATCCCTACTGTGCATTTCCATTATGGTATCTTGAGCGCAGTAGGGATATAACACTTCTTATTGTTTTGCTGTGATTTAATTTTTGTCTATTGCATCTAATTTGTGTATGTGTAGGTATGTAATTGAATGCTTCTAAGCCCCAACCCAAATCAAATCATAATCATAAAACAGAGCACATTGTGTGTAAACACAAAATATGTTTAAAAGCAACAATGTTTGTGCATTCTCAAAGATCTCCAAAAGTGTATGACTTTTTCCTAAAAAAACAACAAAAAAAAAACAACTAATGAATAGTGAATAAATGATGAAATACCTGCTGGACCCATGCAAATATTTTTATAGGAGTACTTTTTGGTAGTGATTGTGGGTTTTGGATTTTGAAGCATATTCAATTTGAGATGAGATTTTTAAATCTCGAAGTATCTGACTTTGTATAGAAATATTTTACAGTTGTGTTCATGTGTGTAGTGGGCTTTGGTCCATCTATGTAATTGTGACCGGAATCCCATATGTTAGCACGAGCTTAATTTTACAGTAGAATGCAATAAATACAATAGGTGAAATATTAACGAAATCGAAAAAAAATCTAATTTATTTGAGCAATTGTTTCACAATAAAGGAGGGTGAAAACAGCAAAAACTATGGTAACATCTTGATCCCCAAAGCAAGAAGAGCTCAAAAATCTTTTTTTCGTGTCAGTACTCCTAAGGAAAAAGAAATTATGAGTGTTAGTTCGCCTTATGTTGGATGAGACATGAAGGACGTTGGCAAGTCCATGAAGTACACCTTGTACATACTGCAATATGCCAAAAGGCACCTGTCGGGGCAAAACGACATTGAACAGTGAAAAATCAAGCGTGTAGCATTAGCCGTTATTGAGTTACACTTGTCTGAAGGTATCAGTCAGTTACTTACTCAGTCAATCAGTCAGTCAGTCAGTCAGTCAGTCAGTCAGTCAGTTACTCAGTCTGTAGAAGAAATTCCGTTAAAGAAGTTTTTTAGAGTTCCGTAGCAACTTTTTGAAGGTGTTTCGGCTCAATCTGAAAGCTGGTTTGGGCTTAGTTTTACCAAACCAATACTGCTTCATCGTCGTCTGGGAAAATTGAGGCTAGATTTGTGATGATGTTATTTTGTTGGCCACGCCCACTGCTTTGTGGTCCCTACTATACAGTACTATTGTATTGTATGATTATATGTACTTTATTCTGTTAATATCTACCTGAGCTGTGATCTCTTCACTGCTTATTTTGTACAGATTATGATCTACCGTATCCGTATAATTTTTGAGGGACATAATTTTTGCGAATTTTGATTTTGCTTAGCTCTCTGCAAGTTTTTAATAATCATCCAAAATTAACGATTATCAAAATTAGTGAAAAACAAGTAATCCATAAATTAAGTTAAACTGTAAAATTTATCAAACCACAAAAAGCACATACCTCAAAATGTGTACGTATGCAGTACTCAAAACGTGGCTCTTGGCGCATGCCTCACTTTTAATTAATCCAGGTCAAATCCGGGTCTGACCTGGATTGCTATCTGGGTCAGTGGGTCATCCGGGTCAGCAGTAGTGACCCGGTTTCAATGCTGGTTGCCACCAAAATTGTGCAGCCCTACAAAAATCAACATTATTTTATTGTTTGTATAAGAAGTGTGTATTTGGCCACACTTGAATGATGCCGTTATCGATTTTAACTATAAAGGGTTCAACTTCAGTTTTGAGCATCAAATAGTGGTTGGATTTAAGTAGTTGCCACATTAAACTAGGGTAATAAATATGGTGGCTTTTAACATTATTAAATAAATATGGTATCTACTATCTAACTAAATTAATAGTTAAGTGTTAAATAAAAACTGAGTTATATCAATAATTGCCTAATTAGCTAATCTGTGTGTGTGCGTGCGTGTTTGTGAAGAAGGTATGGGTGGGTGGTGTGTTTGCAAACTGCCATCCTTTTGGAGTTTAGCAAGTGAAAAAAACAATAGTGCAGGCCTTGGGGGCTACCTACCAGGAATACTGAAAGGATTGTGTGTCTCCCATAGTTATGCAAACAAATATGTAGGGCAACCTGTGGTACTTAAGCAGTTATGAAGATATTTCTATGTATAATATGTTGTTTTAAAGTGATTTGTTTAAATAAGTGCTTCAAATGTAATTGTAACTGTCTCTAGGAAAACTGGTCTTATTGCCCATTTAAAAGTATCGAGAAACATAGGTTTTAAATATTCAGAGTGTTATATGGTAGCTGGCCAGTGGTGGTAGCTACGCATACCAAACTTTCATGTTTTACAGCAATTTCTTACTTTCCAGATCATCCACTGAAGAAGTAGCCAGCAGCTAAGTTTTCCACCATTTTTCAGTATTGGACAAAAAAAAGTTCCCGTTCCACCAGCATTTAACGTTTTGTATAACACCTCCCGTTGACATAGCATTTCCGTTTTGGCTGGCATTTTGCAAGCATTTCTGTTTTGGCTAACGTTTGGCAAGCGCATTATAATGGTTCATCTGTCTGTGCATTCCTACTGTATGTATGATTAACTAATAGAATCTTCGAGCGCACATTCAGTGGAACTGGCCTGCCAGAAAAGGCTCCTAGCTACACAGAAGACAAGGCTACTGAAGGCGAGATGGCGAGATGTCAAGCTGGACTGAAAGTCAACACGCATAGTGTACAAGCATAACATAATACACTATAAAATATTTTATATAGCATATTTTAACTTTTCAGGGTGTCTATATGAGCGATTTGCGCCGAGCGATTTGCGCCGAGCGATTTGCGCCGAGCGATTTGCGCCGAGCAAGTTGGCACTGTCAGGCGCTGCTTAAGCTTGGACCCCACGTACTACTTACTAGACTATCCACAAAGTTGTATGAGATACAGAATGTGTAAAGCTAACCTTGAAAAGCCCAAGAACGAGCTGCTCGGTCCAAGTCCTGATTTGGGCAGCTGAATGGGGGTTTAAACGGTAAGTAGACTACTACAATTTACTGAAATCAGTGGATAACCATAGTTTCAAGAGATTTTGTCTCAGGTTTTGTGAAGTGTACTGATATGAGCTGAGCTACATACAAGGAACTATTCTAGATTTATAATAGGTGATACATACAAATAATATTATTCTTCATAACATAAATGCTTTGATCTCTGCTTTTATCGTCTTCATCAATGTCAATAGCTAGCCAGTTGACTCTGGCGTTGCTCTGCTGCTGGCAAAGTAAATTGTGGTTATCTAGCTGGATAAAAAGAAATGGACACACATGGGTAAGAAACAAGTATACTGTGTAGGCTGCACCGTGTGCCTGTAATAAGGTACCATGGGCTATAGCTAGCTAATTAATAACAATAATTATAATAATCTTTTGCTACTGCCTAAAGCAACATTGTACTGCTGTAGTGTAACAAAGGATATAATTCTTTTTGCTAGTGTTGTGCTTCGTTTTTCCTTATTTTTGCTTGATGTTCTTTAAGCATTTTTGTTTTTGCTTGGCGTTCCTCAAGTGTTTTGCCAAGTGTTGTGCTTGCGTTCTTAAAGTGTTGTGTTTTGTGAAACGCTATGCAAACAGAAATGCAATTGGAACTTTTTTTTGTTCGCTACTGTAGGTAGTTTTTAATCCGAGGTTGTCAGTATCAGGCGAGCTCCAGAAGGTTGGGAGGTGGGGGCCCTGGATGGCGGGCAAGATGGTGTTCAAAAATTGAAAAGGAACATGTTGGGATGAATTAGGCCAAGTTATGGGCCATTCAGGGCTCAGAACTGGCTAAAATGAAAGAAAATTTACAACACAGGTCATTGTCCAACACCACGGAGCTGTACAGCCACACACAGCCATCTCCTGGTTGGCCAGGGCTCCATCAAGACTCCAGACCACTTGTGCGTCTCGCCACCGTGCTTTAAAAAAGCAGCCAGCAAAAGCAGACCACTTTACTCTGGTTGACTGTGACAGTGAAATTTGATAGTGCATTCATTAAGCTTTGTGTTTGTGTGAAAAAAAAAAAACTTCCTGTCCTGGGTGATAAGAACGGTTTTTGCAGATCCAGTCACAATTATAGAATTACAAAATTATTCTGTAAATTAGAGAATTACAAAATAATTGTCTAATTATAAAATACAAAATTACAATGGCTATTGTTATTATTATTTTTTTGCAAATATGGGTGATTCCTAATATGAACCCACTATAGTACTGAACCCTTGTGGTTTGATATTAGTGTACAGAGCACATGATGGGGCAGTGGCGTAGCTACCATTGAGGAAACCGAGGCAGCTGCCTCGGTAAAAATTCTCACTAACAACAGGCTGAGCAGGCCTGAGTTTTGACACCCCTGATTTTCTACTCAAACGTTCATACTAGACAGCATTACTGTATCACACACATAATAGAATCTATGGCTGTAGTACTAAGCAGGGCCAGAGCGTACAGTTACACGGTGCTGGACTACTTTTCAGCTACTTGAATTTGTAAAAGATCGAGATACTCTAATAGAGCAGTCATCGTAATATACTCTAATAGAGCATTCAGTACAGATTAGCCACCGTTCTCATTACACTGCTTGGTCTGAATTATTTACATTTGTGTTAATTGTATTAAATTACTTTTAAAAGTTCCAGTGAATCAACTGCATGGAATTGCATTACATTGAGCTAATTGATCATACAAATCAGTTACAATAAAAAATAACCTCCACATGTCATTTCAAAGCATATATTTTCAAAATTTTCCTTGTGAGAGCATGCCCCCAGACTCCCTAGCTTGACATGCTTAGCACATGCAGTTGAGCATCACATGGAAGAGATAATTTCTGACTTAAATATCACATCAGGTCAATAAAAAGTATAGTGTGCACGACTATGAGCTCTGTTGCAGTCCATCGATGGCCTGACTACTCAAACTATCTATGGAGTAATTCAGTTTTTTGTGCCAGGTGAATGCAATTAAACTAGTTTAATAATTGAAGCATGGTATACTGTAGCATTAACTAAGCTGGAGCATTACTTATAACATGTTGAAAAACAGTTTCTTCCATCCAACCAGATAGTCAACCTGCAAATGTTGTACCACCCATACTTGAAAGTATTTGTGAATCAGTTGAGTCAGAAGCAGACCCTTTCAATTAGGTCAATGTATAAACTTTGCCTCAGTAAAGATTTATTCCTGGCTACAGGCCTTAATTTAATTTTTAAGGTGCCAAGGACAAATGTCCTTACATATTCACAAATGTACAAACATAGAGTCAAATTGTACAGACTCGACATGAGCTAGAGGAGCACTTTATACTGCTGGAATTGGAATAGGGAGTTTCCACTGAAAGTTTTGAGGTTAAATACAACCACATAGCTGCAACATATCATCAGGCTGTGGTCATAAAAGCTGCTGGTGATAGCAGTACACAAAGGGGAGGTGGCATTGGTAAATCTTTGGGTTGGGAAAATGTAGTATCTCCGCTATTATGGCACCACTATTGGTTTTGCAAGGACATGTGTGTCCGCCCAAAACGAATTATGTGCAGACTCTGTGCCATTTGTGCGGATTTTGTCTGTTGACTGCACGTTAATTTAAGGCCTGTGGCTATGCCACTCTGGGATAAAGAGTTTATTGCATGAAATAGAGGACAAACAACAACAATGAAAGAGAATATCACTGGAAATTGTATTCAATATCTCCATAATCACTTAAAAGGCGGTTATGTGAATTCCAATTAATAGTGCTTAATGTGTGTCAAATCTCTTTGCATCGTATTATTTTGATAACCAAAACCCACAATCAGTTGTAAAATTCATCTGTATATAAAGAAACCGGTAATCTTAATAAATGTCCAACAAGTGTGGGATAATACTGACACTAGAATTTTTGGAAAGACTTTGCTGAAAGCAGAAAGTCTTTAAGGTGGCACTGAACTGATTAAGGGCAGCCATACAAAGTTCATTGGACCACACACGTTTGTGATAATGTAGTAAAATGTACGGATGAATGTGGAAATCAATAGACCTTAGCGAAGCGTTCCAGTGGACTAACAGAACAGGCTTTGTTAGACTGCCCAGCTACTATTGTTCATACAACTAATGTTATTCTAATTACTAGCTTGTCACAACTCTGGTTAATTCACTGACAAATGGCACCAGCTGCCATTGTGTGATTACTATTGTACAGAGCATGCCCTGACTAGCTACAGTCTCCTTTCTTGCTAAGTAACTTCAGAATTATCCACCACACCAAACTTTGGGTAAGCATTACTCTACAATAGTCACTTCGAACTTTCGAGATTCAGGCTTGATGGAGTTGTTGGCCAATGTTGTAGTCCATTGGTGTGCGTTTTCACTACTTTTCAATGTTGTTATCAGCGTCATTCAGCACCGCTGCTGTGCACTTACCAAATGCTTGCAAACTTACTAAATGGGATTAGAAAAATGAAACTTAAGAAAACCTATAGCTTGAAAGCTAACACCGAAGCTTCGAATGTTCGAATATTTTATTAGCAAATGTTTGAAGGTAAATTTCAATATTCGTCCCAGCCCTAATTATTAGTACAAAGGTAAGCATAGAATTGTTCTACAAGATGAGAAATAGTTGGAACCGAAGTGACTTAGTGCTAGGTAGTTCATTGACAAAGTAATTTTAAAAATCGGCTTTGAACTTTAGAGTTATATAGTTGAATATTGAAGGCGTGCTATTTCACGAAACTTTGTATGCTGTACACTACAGCAAGTATAGAAAAATAATTTACAGGTGCTTACTAAAATGGTTGTAGCTTATGAACAGAATGACATATAGGGTTGAAATTTGCACCATTGTATTCACCATGAATAAGAGAATTGATCACTGGGCGAGTTTTATTACTTTTCTTCACTACATACAAAGGTGAAATAAGTAATCAAGTAGTATTATTTTGACGTGACGTAAACAAATGCCCATAACTTGCATACCCTTGTGTTTACTGTAGAGGAAGTTGGAAGCACACACGTGAACCCAATGGTTTTGTACTGAACAGCTCAACTGACCTCCGTTGACACAAAATTCCATAGAAAAAGTTAGAATGTTGTAAATGAATATGAACTGTGTAATAAGCCCCATTAAGCCCTGCTGATTAAAGCAGTTTTCTTTTTGTGAAGGAATTAGAAATCACGTGAGATCTTGCTGTAGGCCATGAGTTGCGGGAATGTCGTCTGTGAGTTAATAGGGTGAACAAGGCCCCAGAGAGAATACCTCGGAGAATCCAAGCCTTGATAACACTGTGCAGAAGTGTCCCAGAAGCTCACCTACGCACTTACTCCATGAAGGTACCAAAAACGAGTCCCGTTCAGAGAACTGGTGCCTAGTGATGATAGAACTGTAGCATCCGAGCCAGATGACCAGGTAGTACAATGTACCACTTAAAACACTGCCTTGCTTATGTGTACGAAAACTACAGCACTCGGGGTGTCTCAAGGCAGATACAGCACTCAGCTTCGCCTTGTGCTGTATTAGCCTCTGGACACTCCCTCATACTGTATTTTCTGTACAAACAAGCAGCTGTGCTTAACTATAACATGTAGCTCATTGTAAGATTTGTAGCATTTCATGTGGTGTACTACTTAGTTAGTGTTACTATACAATCTGAACAGGTTAAATATATGTTAAATTAACTGCTTCGTGAAAATCTAAAAGCATTTTTCCTCTGAAAAGGTCCCAGATGCCATTTTGTAGCTGTTGAAATTCAAGGAGGGGAGAGGGGGAATTCCCACAGACCCCCAAAGGCAGCATATACAGTGCCCAAGCTGTACCATACCAGATACGCAACTGGGCACCGACTATCAATTACTGAAAAGTGATATGGCTGTTACGCTTTGTTAACAGGCCTGTAACATTATGACTAAGGAAAAACATGAGAATTGCCTCTGCAATCAATTCAGTTGCAACATAAACTGACTACTAATATGTGTGCCCTGAGTACACCCTGCACTAATAACTGAATACAATGAAGTGGCCATTTTTGCTTTGTTTCTGGGTATCTTCTACCTGTTGTACAGCTTTGCAAACAAAGAACAGTACAATAAGTACCTCTGCAATCAATCCAGTTACTACAATATATTACAGGAGATTCTCATAATAGCTAGCAGCTACATCAAAGTCATTTTGTATTACCGTAAATCATTGCCTACCCACTGCAGCAGTGGAGAAAGAAACGAACAACAAATATGAGTATATGTGAGTATATGCATGATACATGCATTGTAACAGATGCAGTTGACAAAATGGAGTGATGATACTATCAATTCGTACAGTATACCTTGTATCATTTTTATTACCAAAACCCACAATCAATACCAACAGGTAGTTGTATAAAACAACTACTGTAACACTGTAGCTATAGTCTATTTTAGTGAATATTCTAAGATTTTTTTGGAAAAGGCCATACACTATCTGGAGGCCTTTGTAAAGACCAATCTAGAGTATAACCTATTTGAACATTTGCGTATTGAGGTAATGTGGTTACATTATGTGTCATGTGATTCACTCAATACGCAACTGTTCAAACGGAAGTAAAATCAAGACACACGGTAGTGTGTCGTGCGGCCCAAGAAGCCGGCGCGTAACACCCGTGAGTATATTGACAGGAAGAAAGAAAACGCAATTTTCGCACCTCCGTAGCTCTGTGCTTCCTTGATGAAACAAGACGATTTTTGCTGTGGACATGCCCCCCAACTGCAGCACTCTACATTCCAAATTTGAGCGAAATCGCTTCGCGCGTTCCCGAGATATGCGACTTCAAAAATTGGCTGAGTTTCTTCGTTTTTTTTTTCTTCTTCTTCTTCTTATTTTTCTTTTTCTTGTCGCACACTTACAAAAACTGCTATAAAACTCGAACGCGTTATCCGATTGCCTTGAAATTTGGCACACAGAAGGGGGGTATAAAGGCGCATCTTGGTACCAACTTTGGCTGGAATACCATAAACAGACAAAGAGTTATGAGCGATTATGCACGAAAAATAACACCAATATGTTGTCACGCCTACAGGGTAAACCGCGTATGGGAAGAAGCTGAAAATCGGTGGGTGAATAGGTTAACTATTGAACCTCAAACCTTTTGTGGTTTGAAAGAAATCGAGCTAAAAACCAGGAAGATACAGCGAAAAAATCAACAGTGTGTAACAATTACGCAATCGAGATTAGCTAATTTTTAATATTTTTATTTTATTATTATTATTATTATTATGCTTGCCACGCCTACCAGGTAAACCGCTTGGGGTAATGCTTTCAAAATCGCTGTACAGATGGAGTTATCATCTTAGAAAGGCTCTTCAATGGTGTAGAAGAATCAGACTTAAATCCACGGAGTTATAACACGAAATCCAACTTGGTGTAGCAAGTGCGAGATCGAGATACTCTAATAGAGCAGTCATCCTAATAGAGCAGTCACCCTGGACAGAATTAAAGAGATCAGTTAGAAATAAGTAACCTGTATAGAGATCAGCTACAAACAAATCACCCTGTAGAGAGTTCAGCTACAAACAATTCACCCTGTTAAAACATCAGTTAGAAGAAGATTTCTTGTAGAGAGTTCAAATACAAACAAATCACCCTGTTGAAAGATCAGCTAGAAGATGTCACCTTGTAGATAGTTCAGTTACAAAGAAACCACCATGTAGAGAATTCAGCTACAAACTAGTGACCCTGTAGATACATCAGCTAGAAGAAGTTACCTTGTAGAGAGTTCAGCTACAAAGAAACCATTCTGTAAAGAGCTCAGTTGCAAACAAATCACCTATACAGAATTCAGCTACAAACAAATCACCCTGTAGAGAGATCAGCTAGAAGAAGTTACCTTGTAGATAGTTCAGCTACAAACAAATCATCCTGTAGAGAGATCAGCTAGAAGAAGTTACCTTGTAGATAGTTCAGCTACAAACAATTCACCCTGTACAGAGCTCAGTTAAAAGAGGTTTCCTTGTAAAAAGTTCAGCTACAAACAAATCACCCTGTAGAGAGATAAGTAAGAAGAAGTTACCTTGTAGATCGTTCTGCTACAAACAATTCACCCTGTAAAGAGATCAGCTAGAAGAAGTTACCTTGTAGAGAGTTCAGCTACAAAGAAACCATCATGTAGAGAATTCAGCCGCAAACAAATCATGTATAGAGAGTTCAGCTACAAACAAATCTCCCTGTAGAGAGATCAGCTAGAAGAAGTTTCCTTGTAGAGAGTTCTGCTACAAACAAATCACCCTGTAGAAAGATCAGCTAGAAGAAATCACCTCGTAGAGAGTTCAGCTTCAAAGAAACAATCATGTGAGAGTTCAGGTACAAACAAATTGTCCTGTAGAGAGATCAGCTAGAAGAAGTTACCTTGTAGAGAGTTCAGCTACAAAGAAACCATCATGTAGATAGTTCAGGTACAAACAAATCACCCTGTAGAAAGATCAGCTATAGAAGAAATCACCTTGTAGAGAGTTCAGCTACAAAGAATCTATCGTGTAGAGAGTTTAACTACAAACAAATCACCCTGTAGAAAGATCAGCTATAGAAGAAATCACCTTGTAGAGAGTTCAGCTACAAAGAAACCATCATGTAGAGAGTTCAGCTACAAACAAATCGGCCTGTAGAGAGATCAGCTAGAAGAAATTACCTTGTAGAGAGTTCAGCTACAAAGAAACAATCATGTAGAGAGTTCAGCTGCAAACAAATCACCTGTAGAGAGTTCAGCTAGAAACAAGTCACCCTGTAGAGAGATCAGCTAGAAACAAGTCACCTTGTAGAGAGTTCAGCTAGAAGAAGTAACATTGTAGAGCTACAAAGAAGCTACCATGTAGAGTTCAGCTGCAAACAAATCACCCTGTAGAGAACTCAGCTACAAACAAATCGCCCTGTAGAAAGATTAGCTAGAAGAAGTTACTTTATAGGGAGTTCAGCTATGAACAGATCACCCTGTAGAAAGTTCAGCTACAAACAAATCACCCTGTAGAGAGTTAAGTTACAAAGAAACCACCATGTAGAGAGTTCAGCTGCAAAAAAAATCAATCACTCTGTAGAGAGTTCAGCTAGAAGAAGTCACCTTGTAGAGAGTTAAGCTGCAAATAAATCACCCTGTAGAGAATTCAGCTACAAACAAATCACCCTGTAGAAAGATCAGCTAGAAGAAGTTACCTTGTAGAGAGTTCAGCTACAAAGAAACCACCATGTAGAGAGTTCAGCTGCAAACAAATCACCTGTAGAGAATTCAGCTAGAAACAAGTCACCCTGTAGAGAGTTCAGCTAGAAGAAGTCACATTGTAGAGAGTTCAGCTACAAAGAAACTACCACGTAGAGAATCCAGCTGCAAACAAATCATCCTGTAGAGAGTTCAGCTAGAAGAAGTCACCTTTTAGAGAGTTCAGCTACAAAGCAACCACCATGTAAAGAGTTCAGCTGCAAAAAACTCAATCACCTTGTACAAAGATCGGCTAGAAGAAGTTACCTTGTAGAGAGTTCAGCTACAAAGAAACCACCATGTAGAGAGTTCAGCTGCAAACAAATCACCTGTAGAGAGTTCAGCTAGAAACAAGTCACCCTGTAGAGAGTTCAGCTAGAAGAAGTCACATTGTAGAGAGTTCAGCTACAATGAAACTCCCATGTAGAGAGTTCAGCTGCAAACAAATCACCCTGTAGAGAACTCAGCTACAAACAAATATGCAGTGAAAAAGATAAGCTAGAAGAAGTTACCTTGTAGAGAGTTCAGCTACAACGAAACCACCATGTAGAGAGTTCAGCTACAAACAAATCACCTGTAGAGAGTTCAGCTAGAAACAAGTCACCCTGTAGAGAGATCAGCTAGAAACAAGTCACCTTGTAGAGAGTTCAGCTAGAAGAAGTCACATTGTAGAGAGTTCAGCTACAAAGAAACCACCATTTAGAGAGTTCAGCTGCAAACAAATCACCCAGTAGAAAGTTCAGCTATGAACAGATCACCCTGTTGAGAGTTCAGTTAGAAACAAGGAATCCTGTAGAGAAATCACCTAGAAGTATCGCCTTGTAGAGTTCAGCTACAAACAAATCACCTGTAGAGAGTTCAGCTACAAACAAATCACCCTGTAGAGAGATCAGCTAGAAGAAGTTACCTTGTAGGGATTTCAGCTACAAACAAATCACCCTGTAGAGAGTTCAGCTACAAAGAAACTATTCTGTAAAGAGCTCAGCTGCAAACAAATCACTTGTACAGAATTCAGCTACAAACAAATCGCCCTGTAGAGAGATCAGCTAGAAGAAATTACCTTGTAGATAGTTCAGCTACAAACAAATCACCCTGTAGAAAGATCAGTTAGAAGAACTTACCTTGGAGAAATTTCAGCTACAAAGAAACCATTTTGTAAAGAGCTCAGCTGCAAACAAATCACCTGTACAGAATTCAACTACGAACAAATCACCCTGTAGAGATCAGCTATAAGAAGTTACCTTGTAGATAGTTCAGCTACAAACAAATCTCCCTGTAGAGAGATCAGCTAGAAGAAATTACCTTGTAGAGAGTTCAGCTACAAAGAAACCACCATGTAGAGAGTTCAGCTGCAAAGAAATCACCCTGTAGAAAATTCTGCCAGAAACAAATTGCCCTGTAGAAAGATCAGTTAGAAGAAGTTACCTTTTAGAGAGTTCAGCTACAAAGAAACCATTCTGTAAAGAGCTCAGCTGCAAACAAATCACCTATACAAAATTCAGCTACAAACACATCACCTGTAGAGAGATCAGCTAGAAGAAGTTACCTTGTAGATCGTTCAGCTACAAACAATTCACCCTGTAGAGAGAGCAATTAGAAGAAGTCACCTTGTAGAGTGTTCAGTTACAAAGAAACCACCATGGAGATTTCTGTAATCAATATATGTAACCGGATTTGCGAAAAGGGGTCTTCCACACACATCCAATTCCGTAAATGTTGGAGACCATAACTCAGTGTTCAAGTAACATAATTATTAACCTGAACATTTCACCATGTATTCAGCTATAGTGGTGCTCACCACTGCCCAAATATCAAGGCAATAGCTCTTTCCAATCTGAAGTTATCAATTGTCAAAGTTGGCAAATTGGACCCCTTTTCGCAAATCCGGTCACATATGTATTATACAGTATATATAATTTGTACATTTACTGATAAAATATTTAAAGTACATCTACTTCATCTTTTCTTCTTCCTGTAGTAAAGAAAAAAACATAGGTTAAAAAAGTCCCAAAGCTGGCCATAGGCTGGCTTTGGGGTATACAAATACAAAAAGAAATGAAATCTAATCCAAAACAGCCAAGCTGTAAAAAAAGTGTGCGGCCCTCAGAAAGGCTATGGTGAAAAAAGATGTGAAATCCAAGGTGGCGGCCAAGAAATGGCTGTGATGGTAGGTTAGTGGTAAAAATTTTAATAACGACAATTCAGGTGAATTTTTGTGAAGCGGCACAAAAATTCACCTGAATTGTCATTATTAAAATTTTTACCACTAACCTACCATCACAGCCATTTCTTGGCCGCCACCTTGGATTTCACATCTTTTTTCACCATAGCCTTTCTGAGGGCCGCACACTTTTTTTACAGCTTGGCTGTTTTGGATTAGATAGTCTGTACCATGATGTCACTACGTATCTGTACATACCACATTTACTTGGTTAAACACAATGGTGTTTTTTACCTTAGTGTTAAGAATTGATGCGGCAACTATTTGAATTTGACTACCACTTCATGCTCGAAAATGACGCTGCAGCCAGTATTTTGAAAATCAATTGTTGTACTACTCAAGTTTGGCTACTATTGAAGGTGCGGCGTTTAACCAAGTAAATACAGTATCATTAAGAATCAGTTTTATTATCTTTCTTTTCTTCATTTCCTTTGTTACGATTGCAGGCAGACATTCAAATGTGGTAACATACAACTATATCACACTCCTGAAACTAGTTTGAGAAACCAGGCTTGCAGCTATTTTACAAACCCATAACACCCACAATCAATAGTAACATGGTCAATAATAAAATGCCAAGTATTGAAGATATTGTCAGGTTATTTCTGATATTCGTTCTTTATTATGTAATTTTGGAAGGTGTTATGTAGTCCTTGTAGAATACTTGTTATATTTCATTTATCTATCAACCAAATGTCAAATCAAGTATTTGATCAGAGTGTTCTGTCAACACATTTATGCTATAGTATAGTTGCAACATGTTTACAAGGGATATTACTAAAATATACACATGACTCCTTAGAGTGGGCAGTGCTTGAGGAAGAGTGTATATTTCAGTCGTATCCTGAGTATTTGTATTATAACTACACCCCACTAAATGAAACTGTTTTAGATAGCTATTAATAGTGAAACAGTTCCTATTAGAAATTAGAATCAGTGATGGTTCAGATAAACATCACATATTCTGTGAAATACTTACTTAAATGGCAAGTAGTCTCTAATAACAAACGCCGAAATCAACCAAATTGAGCTAATGAGTGCATAACAGATAAACGCTTGTCCCCTTCAAACCCATAACTCATTAATCACAAGTAGATGGGCATAGCGCCACTAAAGTAAAACATCTGATCCATCACTGATTCCGATTTATAATGAATTATGGGTTTGAAGGGGACAAGAGTTCATCTGTTATGAACTCATTAGCTCAATTTGGTAGATTTCAGCAATTGTTATTAGAGACTTGTACGCTTACCTTTTAGGTAAGTATTTCACAGACTGTGTGATGTTACACCATATATGTATGATAAGCATAGCCACAAAGCGTGGTATATCTGGTATGTCCACACAGCATGACACTTTTGATCTCCATGTAGTATATTTATTACAGTGTATACCATGATAACCTTTTATTTATTTTTATTGATTTGTATTATTACTGGACAGACAGAAATCACTGATATTTCAGGGGACTAGCCTGAATAAGTTACAAAAATCAATAGTTGCAGCGACAAAAACTGTTCAACTAAAAACTGTTCAACAGTGGGAGATTCAGTTGTTTCAACAGGTACGTAAGTTATTATTCTGGGAAAAAAAAAGGCTGAATTAGTATGATTTGGTTCTTACTGAAGGAGTGATGAAATGAAGTGGATGTTGGTGGTGTGTAGGATAGGAAGTGGCAGAAAAATATGGAGGAATCTTCTTTTGCTATGCTAGTGTTTTGAAAAGCAGTAGAAACACTGATACACGTGGCAACAGGTCTTTATTCGCCAGTTTTCCATGTTATTCTCCAGTTTTCCGTGTTATTCAGCCAAGTATTCAACAGTTATTGTACAAAGAAAGTGTAGTAAGGACCCAAGATAACTCCAGCTCGCTAAAACAATGGTTGCACAAACGACCATGTTGCCACGCCTTCAGGGATCTGCTTGGCAGTGCCAGAACTTTAACATTAGCCAATTCCCTTTAACGCTATCATGTTTTCGCTTGGTTTAGTGGCCGAATTGGGCTAAATCCCGCAACCCTTAATGGCAATGAAAACGAATGATTACTGAAATATCCATATTACTTTACGCAATGATTAATCATGGAGTAGTACATCCGTTCGATACTCTTGGTTTCTATTATATACTGTTGTTTATACTCAAATATGTACTAGCAATTTATTACCATGACTTCATGCAATTACGATTATCGTGATAACTTATCATATCATGATAGAATAAGAGAGCAATAATCGTGATAAGCAATATACAAAATTTTGCCATATCATACAACACTAAAAGTCATTATTGTTATCGAGAAAGTTTTAATTATCGCATTATCATGGCATAGGGAATTTCCGGATACTTTTGTAAACTACATGTGGCCAACATGAAATGAGAAAATGTAGGTATAATTGTTTTAATTTTTGTCATAATACTGTTTTCCATATATAGCTGACATTTTCAGTATCTAACTATTATTTACATGTGTATAGTTAAGTATCATGATACATTATCGCAATAATAAAAATTTTCATTATCACACACCCCTGGTATATATAAACACTAGTATATACTCCAATGTTTGCTGTCAATGTTTAGTAGTGACCAGAAGCTGTAGCTTAATTAAACAAGCACTAAGGTTGCCACATTACGAGCACATGCCTACTTGTATTGACCGACATTGTGTACCGATATACCGATACATATTGTATTGGTGGCCGATATAGAAATTTCTACTATATCGGTAGGAGCCGATATTGCTGCTATAAACTGATACGATACACCGATACACAACTGAACTATCTCGAGGACACTGTCCAATGATCAAGCCACATTATAAATCCCTATTATTTAGCTAACAAGGGTGGGAAACAGTAGTTATCTTACTTGTGTAAACGCAATACGCTACACGAAGCCATCTAAGTCTGTGCATAATCACTGTTTTGTTGTCACAAAGCTTACCAATTATACAACAAACACTCATAGTGATGAGCTTGGGGAAACAGCAATAAGATGAACCAAGAGCACATGTAGCATAAAACAACCAGCCATCTCTACAAGCCATTAAAATGCAGAGTACGGACTAATCTTGGCAGGGGCATGTATTAAAATATTTGTGGGTGCCTTATAGTCTGAGCTGTGAATAGAGACCACACCACCATGAGTAACCAAGCATAGCCAATAATCTTAAGATAGTTATTGAACATGGCATATGTGATTCCTCAAATATAAATAGTTATATCATCGGTATATCGGATCGGCATCGTATCAGTTTCAAAATGATTAATGTCATGTTGGATCGGTATCAGATTGGTTTAGTTTTCTTATATTGGTACACCTCTACTAAATATATATATAAATATATACTGGTATGTATATCTGATAGTTCCTTGTTATTAATACTGGGTATTTAAATTTCAATAGTGCCTAGTACTTATGAATGCCAGTGAGACCTTACATACCTTTCAGTTATGAATATTCTTCCCCATAATTTAAAATTTAAACTACAAAAACATCTCTCGGAAAACTGGGTTACATAGTTTATGGAAAGTTTTAATTATAAAAATCAAACCCACAATCAAAAGTTTCAGATACTTCTATAAATACAATGCAGTGTTCAGGATGTATGATTGATTGCAGAGGTGCTTTTCGAACTATTATTTTTTGGAAAGGGTCATACAATTTATTGGAGACCCACTATACTACATCATTGGGTCCTACTATTTGATTGATTTTTTACCTACAAAGGCATTATAGAGACAGTCATTGCTGTGAAGATTGTTACACATGTGTAAGTGGATTTTCACAAGAAAAGTAGTATTTCAGCCAACCTGATGATTTATGGTGACAGTAAAAGATGTCAAAAAGCAGACATGTCTGGTTTGGTTCCATCCAATATTCAGAGAAAGATGGTAACGTACTCTACTTTTATGGCTTTCCTATAGAAAATGTATGGTGAAATTTTTGATGGATTCTTTGGTGAAATTTTTGATGGAAGTTTTGATGAAAAAATGTTTAGTAGTATTACAAATACATAGTTCAAGAATTTGTGTAATGAGCGATATCTGTAATGACGTTTCTTGACGTTGCGATTTTGTTTCGTGTATTATCTATGACATCACAAAACAAAATGGCCACCATGGTTGTACAGGGATGTATTGGGTGAGATAGTGTTTCTCTATGATTGGTGTTAATAAATTCGAAACAGGGCGAATGTAAGGCATACAGCAATACAAAGAAGCCTACTTGTGTGTGAATTTAAAATTTTTGATCTGCTGTCCTAGTTGGAGTGCGTTTTGCACCTTCATGGTGCGTGTACTAATAGTGCAGGTACTTTACGGTGCGTTTGTGTATGCTTGTACCTTCATTATCTCGTGGTTCCACGTGTAAAAACTACAGACAACATTTATTTCGAATACTGTGTGCCAAAGTCTCTGAAGCCCCCCACACTATCACGCCCATATTGTCATTTATGACATTAAATTTTGTCATTGCGGTATTGTTCATTCCATCCTTGAGTTAGTAAATGTTTTTGAGGGCTTATCTCAACATAAAAAATATACGTAATATTATAGCATCAAGTGTTGATAACATAAAGGTGTACCGATATGGATTTTTGGCATGTACCGATATCCGATATTAATGCCACCAATAACCGATAGTCGATCCGATATTTGCATTATAATTTTAAACAACCAAAATATACGTTTATTTACCCTACCACAAAATGTGCATGTACTCCGCCTGTGGTGGTATAGAGCTTGGGTTTCTTTGTGCAATCCAGACAATTAGGTACCCACAAATATTTTTATGTATACTCCCATGAAGCCTTAAACAGACATTTCTGGATTACTCCACATTCAAATGGCTTGTGAGAACAAGTTTCCTTGGTTATCCTGTGACCCTTTTTTTAATTACAAGGTACTCTATAACTGCTTCATTTGTAAAGACTATGATAAGCTTTCCAGCAACAAACACTAGAATTGCATGTATTTGAATGGTTTCTTGTAGCGTAGCATTTGCTGCAAGGTGACCAATAAGCCACTGGCACTAGAAAGCCACATGGATAACGTAGAAAACCAATACATAATCTGTTTATGTACAAACTATTGCTACTGTATAAATATCAGTAGTGATATTAGTCCTCCTACTGTTCTGTACCGATACTGATATTGGTAAAAATTACCATATCGGTGGCCGATATTTAAGCCGATATGATTATCGGTACACCTGTAGATAACAGTGGAATATGTTATTGTGTGGATCATGCTTACATGCATAGGGATAATATTTTCATATTGCAATACAGTAGCTGTGGTTTGGTGTGATAATGTCATATTTTGATAGGAAATTTTATCAGAAGAAGAGTAAAGAGCAGAGTTGTGTAAAGTGAGAGATGTCATCAGACAGGAGTTTGGTGGATTATGTTCATGTTGTGAAGGCATTTAAAACACTATGGATCCTCATTTTCTTCAGAACTACCTACGCTTTACTATTAAACTGCAAGTGAGTGTGAATGTGTTTAAATATTCTACTGACTGGCTAACTACACAAATCATGCTTCAGACCAGTATAATTTGATAATGGGTCAAGTTATGTGTTTGATTTTGTCACTGTTACACGTTGTGTTAGACCAACAAGTGCCTTTAAACATACTGTAAAATGTATGCATAGTCTATGCATTTACTTTTGTCTTCCTTTGTGTCTCATGGTTTTTTTTTGACAATGCAAAGTGTCAATTCGTGTTAGTTTGTTATGGCATTACCTATAGTTTCCATGTTGCATTTATGACAGAAACCATCATTATCTTCCATAGTGACTGAGTTAATTGCAGGGGTGCTTCTTGAACTGTCCTTTATTTGTAACTTTGTGTAATGAGCCAAATACAGTTGAAAACAAAGTGTAATGGCCACTTCACCTTTCAGTAACTATTTGTAGTAAACAAAGCGTAATGGCCACTCTGTAATTGATGCGCTGGGTTGCATCTTCAGATGCAAAATTTATTTTACGATATGTCTGGTACTATTCTTTCTTTAGATGTGCTACGTATGTGTGCGTTCATTGGTTGAAATTTTATGAACAAGCACAAACAAAAAATTTTGAATTTTGAAATTTTTTGTAATGAAGCAAGATCTGCAGATATACTAGTGGACATTTAATTCATGGCTATAGACCAAATTAGGGATCAAATTTATGATATCGTGTGGGTGTCCTCCCTTGTTTCATTATGCATTTGTAAAACTTTTATTCAGATAATATGTGACCGGATCTGCGAAAACAGAACATAGTTGCATTTTTTCGAATTCCTGTTTATATAATCTACTTACCCACTGACAAAGCTTCAGCTTCATTTGCTAATAACTTTGGGAGTTATAGCCCTACAAAGTAGCAACAACAGAAAAATTGATTTGTACATCAAGTATGTATAAGGAAAATAAATTACAGGCGCTTACAAAACTGTTGTAACTTACCAATGGATAGAGGTACAGGGCTAAAACTTTCACCATTGTGTTCGCCACGAACAGGGAAATCTATTACTGAGTAAGTTTTCCCTTTTCTGACCCTTCTTCACTGCATACAAAAGCTAAATTCATGAAGAAAAATCAATCGCATACGATCGCTTCGACATGACATAAACAAACGCTCATAACATACGTATCCTTGGGTCTACTACAACAAAACAATGATTTCCAACTCCTCTTGAGCAGGCGAATAAGATGATATCCAGGTTTTTATTGTTAGTCCCTTCCTTCACTAAGAAAGAGGGGTTAAATTTTTTATTTGAAATTTTCAATGATACGCAAGTATTTCCCCCAATGTATTCAATGCTTTATACTGTAAATTTAGGCTCGTGCGATTATGTCCCTTTTTCGCAGATCCGGTCGCATATTATTGTTGTAATTACAGGAAACACTCAAGTCGGTGTTAAGGAGATATTTAGTTTGACAAGTGTTTCATCTTGAAGTTAAAGGAGACGCTTGAAGCTAAAGCAATAGACTTCAAAATGAGTAAACTGCTTCAACTATCAGGATCCATGTAGAACGAAAAACTGAATTACTGTACGATGCTTCTTTCCTTAAGCTTGGCCCTTGCCTTTATCATTCTTTGTCTACTTACTGCTAGGTTCAGGCTTTGTTCGTCTGTTCTTCTTAAACTTCTTTATTGAATATTGCAGCTTCTTCTACCATGTGCAACATACATATTTATGCATGTTGAGAAAAATTATGCTAAATTACAGAAGTTCTTCTATTAAAACAAGCTTCTTCTCATGTATACATGCAGGTACACACCAGAACAGTAAGGATTTAGTGTTATAGGTCAAACTTGAAATATGACCTTCCAAAAATTAATAAAGTACTAATATCAAGTAAAGTCAATGTAATAACACTGTTTTGTACTTAGCTGCAATATATACTAGCTTCCATAATAATGCATTGTGGGTTTCAGTTTTTTTATTTACACAAGAAATATCAAAGTGTCATTTAACACTGTGTTGGCTATAAGCTACTACATCATTATGCTAATCTAATAAACACAATTTTTTCAACAATGTGCAAAGATCTGCTTGTTGAACCAAAGATATCTGTAAGACGGGTACTGTATTTACTCCATTTGTGCCATATCCTCAAATAGTACTGCAGTTGCTCTACTATTGTAATTGTTTCATCCTTGTTTTTGAAAATAATTTTATTTTAATTGTACCACACCCTCGAATAGTACCACACTATACTTTTGTAAATACTCATTACAAGTGCTCACATACTTATAGCATTCATCTCCATCAAAGACGTAGTCCTGGTTAACTTAAACTGCTGTCACATAATCAAAATTCCAGATATTAGTTAGTAAACTGACCACGTAACATTAGGCGTGACATCATTGTGCTACAAGGACTTGAAAGGTCTAGAAGTAAGTAGCAAAGTGTTGTGACTATAATGTGTTGTATAGAATAGCTATAGTAGTGGCAGGTTTAAAACATTAGTAGTGCATCCTTGAATAATACAGCAGTGGGGCACTGTTCGAAGGATTTTATCTTTAGTTTTGGTCAAGAAAATAACAGAATCCCTGTGGCATAAATCGAGTAAATAGTCCCTGGAGTTTTATGTTGAAACTGCCTGTTTGCAGGTCAGTAATATTATTACTATACATTGCAACACATTCTGTATTGTAGGTTTCAGTTTTGTAATTCACAAAAGTGTCGAGCACAATGCTACATACTGCACAAGTTTTGTAATTTAGAATTTTTATTTTTATTTTTTTTACAGCTACTGTATGTACGTATGTATATTTGTTTGTCTTTCCGCACCCACGTGAGCAAAGTGGCTTATGCTAAAAGTGAGAAATGAAGACTACACAAAACCAACATAAACCTTTCCGGTAGATAAGCGTTTACTCTGAGGTGGATTATTTATGCCAGCGTGAAGCGAGTTCCTAAAGACGTTATGAATGCCTTTCACAATGGGCTATATGGGAGTAATACAACTGAACAACAGTGTATCTGGCTTCGTAGGCTACAAGAAATGATGTTCCTTCGAAGAGAAAGGGAGCGTGTCCTGTATTTACATGAATGAAATTGAAGGGCAGCCCTGAGGCTTTCCCTGAACAATTTACGTGAGAAAACATGATAGAAACACTATAAAGAGTTGAAAAGATACTTGATACTTGGTAGTTTAAAGTGGTTTGTTAGAGTTTAATACGCTTCCTTAATAGTGCATAGCAACCTAATTACTGAATTACAATATAATTCATGAATGATGAAATACGCTTAACTACCGTATTTACAAATTGGCAGAATTAATACATAAATATACATGGTTGATTAATTACCTGATTAGTATTAACTGCATGGGTGCCTGGTTTTTGGAAGTAGCATAACATCAACTTGCTTTACAAGATTCAAAGGAAGCGACTGCTCTATTAGAAAATCTCTGATTTTTACCTGGTTTTATGCAGAGTCAGAAAGTTTTGTTGCCACAACATCAAGTAAACCATGATTAATCTCAGTTAAGGAAAGAATTATTTGCTATTCTATCAAGACACACGATAGTGTGTCGTGCGGCCCAAGAGGATGTCGCGCCACACCGTGGGTATATTGACAGGAAGAAAGGAAATGTAATTTTCACACCTTTGTATCTCGGTGATACCTTATCCGATTGGAACTAAATTTGCTGCAGAGTTGCCTGCCAGCTAGGGGAGTCCACATTCCAAATTTGAAAGAAATCGCTCAAGCCATTTCCGAGTTACGAGCAGCCAAAGTTTCTTTTTTTTTTCTTTCTTCATTTTTTATTCTTTGTGTTTTCGCACACTTGCAAAAATTGCTATAAAACACAAACGCGTGCTCTGATCGCCTTGAAATTTGGCACACAAAAAGGCAGTCCAAAGGCGAATCCTAGTATCAAATTTGGTGCAAATCTGATGAACAGTTAAGGATTTATGACCAATTATTTACATAAAACAAGATTGATTTGTTGTCATGCCTACAGGGTAAACCGCTTCATGGAATGAGTTAAAAATCGTTTTGTGGATAGATCAACCATTGTAGGAGTACCTTTTGGTGGTTTGAAAGCAATCGAAATAAAGATCATGGAGATATGACACAAAACCGAAGGTGTGTAACAATAGACGCTTTGCTAAACCACGCCCGCTTTTTAAAAACTATGGTAACCGACCGGCCGCCATTTTCATTGGGGCCTGTACGAATTATTGCGATTACGCAGCATTGAAATTCGATGTTGACAGCACCTCAAGCAGAGCAGAATTGTTGAACAACAGACTATGGGAGTGTTCAGAGCTTTAAAATTAGTGTTTCTAATTAGATGCAGCTGGTTATCAGGGTTGAACAGGGTGCAAAACACGACTGCTGGTCAGCACAAGCCGATAGTGCTGGTATATACTGTGTTCTCAGCTGCTGCAGACATCACTGAAGAATAGTTAGATGGTATCCTCAGTAGGTGAATGAATACATAAAAGCACTTACTGCTCTGCAAGGAGTGTGAATTTTTAACTGCAGAAATGAGAGAACTATTGCCATGCAAGCAATGTGGCTCACCAAGACCTCAGTTCCTCATACCTGAACTGAAAAGACGGTATCCTCAGTAGGTGAATGAATACATAAAAGCACTGCTCTGCAAGGTGTGTGGCATACACATTGTGTATTTTTCAATGCAGAAACGAGAACTCATTGCCATGTAAGCAATGTGGCTCACCAAGACCTCTGTTCCACATACCGGTATATGCATACATCTTTTGAACAAAAAAATCAAATTAATTCTGAAAAATTTATGTATAATTATGCATAATGTTGCATACAGTTCAGGTTATCAGCTTGTAAGCTGTTTGAAAACAGTATCTGGGGATCTACAAAGATACGTGTCAGCAGCACTGACAAGCAATGATATTGCAAACAACAGCACCATCCAATATGCCATCCTCATTTCATGTAGCTGCTGTGGCTGTGGAATTATCAATTGTTTCTATAACACATAAAGTAGTTAGTCATTCACTCCTTTTCATATACTGTGTGTAACATAGCTAGTACTCTTGTGAGTGTACAGAGATAGCCATATGCATAATGATGACACCACTAAAACTGATGACGAGCATAGAAATTGTGTAAAAATCATATCCTCAAGTACTAGTGTCTACTGATGTACCATGCACACTACGTCTTGTCTCTGTCATACTTGATACACCATGCTATCTTCAGATAAGTGAGAACAAGAGGGGTATGTACACTCACCACACTATACACTAACAGCTTTACACTTCATTGGAATATATAACTCGAAGATGTAGCTTTTCCTCTTTTCTGGATAGTCTCTTAATGTCGAACTTAATGTATTGTGCTCCTGGCTTTTAATATTTCCAGCAAGTACAACAGAGTAATCATCCCAAAATTCTCACAGTAGCTGGCTAGTACCAGTGGCGAGGGTAAGTCATGGTCCAGTGTGACCGACTGGGGGGGAGGGGGGACTCAGTGGCTTGAATCTACACATTGAATACCAGAAGACAGTATTTGTGGGTTGTATATTACACTCACAGTAATTTTCACTACTTCTGTCTGATAACAAAGTTGCGGAGAGTGAAACGGCTTTCTTCCGCACAACGGTCAGGTTTTCAATTCTCTAAAACCAGCGGATGGGTGTCGATTTCCAGGCTCAATTAGCACCATTTCCCAAAAACACACTTCTCCTTTTCCAAAAGGAACTAAACAGCGGTGCTGCGAAGCAGTAAGAAGGAATATGCCATACGCCGCTATGTACACTGGCCCCAATGAAAATGGCGGCGGCTCGGTTACTATGGTTTTTAAAAGGAAGGTGTGGTTTTGCAAAGCGTCTATTGCGCGATCGAGATTCTTGAATAAAAATACTAATAATTTTCATGCCTACCAGGCAAACTGCTTAGAGCAGTGAGCTGAAAATAGGTATGTAGCTGGAATAGTCATCATAGAAAGTCATTGCAGTAGTACAGAACAATCGGATTACAAACCACTGAGTTATGATTCCAAAGCCAACTCCATGTAACAAATGCAAGATCGAGATACTCTAATAGAACAGTCACCCTAATAGAGCGTTCAGCTAGTTCATGACTTACTCCATTACAGATTTCTATTACATTGCAAGTTATGCTGTAGGGAGTTCAGCAGCAACCAGTTAATATTGTAGACAGTTCAGCTACAAGCAAGTCACCCTGTAGACAGTTCAGCTACAAATATATCGTTGTATAATTATTACAAGTCACACTGAAGACAGTTCAACTATCAACAAGTCATGCACCCTGTAGAGAGTTCAGCTACAAACAATTCACCCTGTAGAGAATTCTGCTACAAACAAGTCTTCATGCAGAGAGTTTAACAACCAAAATCCACCCTGTAAAGAGTTCAGCTTTACTAATTATAACAAGTTGCTCTTTAGAGAGATCAGCTAGAAACAAGAGTGAGCTCCGCTAGAAAACGTCACCTTGTAGAGAGTTCAGCTACAAACAAATCACACTGTAGAGAGATCAGCTAGAAAAAACCACCTTGTAGAGGGTTCAGTTGTGCACTGATTACCCTGTAGAGAGTTCAGCTAGAAACAAATCACCCTGTAGAGAGTTCAGCTCTTGGCTGTGGATGAGACTATACATTACACTCAATATTGAGCAGCTGTTGTCCAACTTGTCTTGCTACATGTGTCCGGACTCTGGTCTCTTAGTCACTGTTGTCACATTAGCATCCTAATGCAGTGTTTATGAATATACACACACCAAATGGTATGATACTGAGCTAGCTACCTGTCACAAGACAACTGAAGACATGGAACTCTGACAAGCATGTAATTATAAGTTAAAATAGTTAGTGGTAGAGGTGCACTGATATGGAAATTTTCCAATATATCGATAACTGATATATTAGCTAAAAATTACCGATTCCGATATCAATACCGATACCTGAAAATAAAAGGTTTCCGGTATGGACACTACAATACATGTTTAAAAATGTGGCAAAAAGCTTTAAAAAGGTGGTCACTAAAAACCTATGTAAAGAAAAAAACAAAATTGTGAAAAGGTGATATAAAAAGGTGTGCAAAAAGGGAAAAAAAATGTGACCAATTCAGGATTTGAACCTTGGACATCATCAAAGGCTCTACAACTTCAGCCTCACGCTTTAACCATTGTGCTTCCAAGTCAACTATAGCATGTATTGGACAATTATAGCACTAATGTGTAATATCTGCTCATATCTGCTAAAAAGTCAACTTTTCACCGATACCGATATTGCGATATTGGTACCGATACCGATATTGATATCGGTGCACCTCTAGTTAGTGGTTGTGCATTTATTATTTCAGCCAAGGCCGTACACAATAAGAAGAATCACATGCAGATTTTCCATGGGTGCATGGACTACAACATTGGTTCACTGGTTATAAATGAAAATATAGTTTGTGCAGCTAGAGTTTGTTGTTCACATGAGTATTGTATCCATTGGGTATACCAAAGTGAAGAAATCTAAGTTGTGGGCAGTATATGAATGCATATGGCTTCCCACAAACAATATGTGGCATCCACAAATAAATTGTTTCACACACCACTTCATACAGTTAGCCTATAGAGTAGCTAATCTGCATACACACACATCATTCACAACAACAAAGTCAGGTACTGTGTAGCTGCAATGTCTATTGTAAACCATGGGTTATCAACATGTTGTTTACACAATGTGGTCAGACAATTATGGCACTCATGCATAGTTTTAATTTTAATTAACACTAATACTGACTCCACCCAACTTTAGGCATTACGTGGAAAGGAAATATGGTTTATAGAAACTATATTCATAACAATGAATAGTCTCTGGTATCAGCGCTATCACTTCGTTATGTCTCTGAGAGAGTGCTTGTATGGTTGCTCGTAGCAAATCGTGATCGTGCGCTTATAGGAAGAAGTAGACCATACTCACCACGCAGAGACACTATGCGTGATCTAAGTCTAAGAGGTGCTGTTGAGTACTTGATTTACAATGCAACAAACCCAAAGAGAATGGAATCTTGTAATTTTATTGTTATGTGGCTTCTTTATAGTATACGGAGCTGCTGCCAATAGTGTAATGGCGAAGAGAACTTAGAAAATTTTCGAGGTGTAGGGTGATTGGTGATCTGTGGAATACAGGCTTATTAATAGCATGGCTATATAGTTTTTAGCGCGAAAAAGTGGATAACTTTTGCTATACATGAGTGAAACGAAATAATGTGAATAATAATAATAATATGAACAAAACGGCAAATTTCAGTTTTGTCCCAAATACACATACTGTTTCCTTTTCACTTGATACTTACTAGTGGACCAATACCAATTGCAAATAGCCACCAGAGGGTGGTTTTAAATTGGAAGATGCTTTCCAAGGTGGTTTTTAGGCGTGCGTTGTATTAGAGTTTTTGCAAATAACATGGGCAATCCCTATTATGAACCCACTATTTGTGGTTCATGATAATTTGTACATTTACTGATAAAATCAGAATTAGTTAAAGTATTTAAAATCTTTATCTTTTTCTTCTTCCTGTGGTAAAGAAAAAAAGATAGGTTAAAAAAGTCCCAAAGCTGGCCATAGGCCGGCTTTGGGGTATACAAATACAAAAAGAAGTGAAATCTAATCCAAAACAGCCAAGCTATAAAAAAAGAGTGCAGCCCTCAAAAAGGCCATGGTGAAAAAAGATGTGAAATCCAAGGTGGTGGCCAAGAAATGGCTGTGATGGTGGGTTAATGGTAAAAATTTTAATAACGACAATTCAAGTGAATTTTGTGCCAAGACCAAGCTTTTCTCACCATAGCCTTTTTGAGGGCCGCACTCTTTTTTTACAGCTTGGCTGTTTTGGATTAGATAGTGTATAACAGGGATCACAAGAGATGTTTGTATTTACGAACCATATTATTTATTAACCAAAAAATTGACTAGATACCAGTCCCTTAACACTTGCTGAATATCCTGACGTTAAGCCCAAAGGTATCACCAGTATGACCTGAAAAACTCTTCCAATAAATTTGTACAAATTTTTTGGTCTACGGACTGACTAAATAACCGACCAACGAGTATACTGTAACTTGATAACACTCAGTTAATGCTGTATAGGCTTGTTTTACTCAGCTACATACTGTAGATCTTTCCTGTGTCATTTGCATACTTTCGAAGGTGCAGTGCATTTGTATATAATATCATGATAAATGGTAATTTTTAAATTAGGCGTATGCCCAAAGCTGTCCTTTAGCTGGCTGTGGATGCACGCCTGGTTTCTAGGGCTGAGCGATACTGCCATTTTAGTATCACGATCGATACTAAAGCCACTATTCACAATACTGAATAGTTCACGATACTTACAAATAAGTCAATCATAGCTGGTGCTACATAGTATATTGCTCAGCATTCCTGCAGGAAGTCCTTATAGGTGATAGCAAACTAGCCACTATCATCCTTGTTTACAGTAACAGTTATTGTAACACATGCTTTGAGGTTGTTATGGTGTTCACACCTCTCTGCAGGGGAAACCAGATGGGTGGACTTTCATTTACAAGGATTCTTAGCCAAGTACTGCATAACAAATGGATTTTTTAATGACTGTAATGTACAGGCATGGTATCACGATAGTTAATAACAAAATATCGCGATATCGATACTTTCAAAATATCGCAATATATCGCTAAAACGGTAGTATCGCTCAGCCCTACTGGTTTCCTGAAATTAATTTGGTAAAACCTGTGTGTCTATGTCTGTTCAACATCCATGTGAGTAAAAAAAGCTTCGACCTACAAAAAATAAACCTTCATTCAGGATGGTGTCACCTGTAGTTAATGTTTTCATCTGAACCCATGCCCCAGCTATCTATTATTGACTTGAAAGTGAAGCGGCCATTACACTTCGCTTTCAGCTATGTTCCACCCATTACACAGCACTACAAATGAAGAACAGAAGGAAGTGCTTCTGCAGTCAATCCAGTCACCACGGAAAACACGGATGGTTTCAATTTACAAACTGGGGAAGCCATGCATCATGCTAGCGTGAATCGACACCTTGGGCAATCGGCAAAAAGAAATGGGACACAAAGGAAGACAAAGGTAAGTCTATGATGTGTGCATTTGATGTACTGTGGTATACCAAAAGGTACATCTAAGGATGAAGTGATGTCAAACAGTGAAAAATCAAGCCTGTAGCCTTGTCTGAAGGCATCAGGCAGACGGGTGGATAGGCAGAATAATTTTTCAAAAATTGTAGCTAAGCATTTAGGGTTGTACTGAAGGCATTTTTTTTGGGCTTGGTTATACGTATCTAACCTATACTACCAAGGCACCTGGATATTGTGAAGCTGGTTTTTGGCTCCATGATCCCTACTAGTGTGCTGTATGATGAACATTCTTCTCTCCAAATTAGTTTTGAGTCTAAAATGTGAACTGCAAAAACATCTCTTGGAAAACTGGATTACAGCAGCTACATGGTTTTATGGAAAGTTTTTATTTATAAAAATGAAACCCACAATCAAAAATTTTAGATACAGTATATACTTCTATAAATATAATGCAGTGTTCAGAATGTGTGATTGATTGTGAGGTGTTTTTTGTACTGTTCTTTGTTACTTTTTGGAAAAAGTCATACAATTAATTAGATACCCAGCTTCTGCTACATTAACAGATCCTATTATGTAATAGCTATGTAATAGCTGTGTACGCCCAGACCCTGAAGGTGTGGCTGTACGTACAAGGCAAATCATGAGGGCATGTGATACAGCTTATACGTACTATGCCAATTGCAGGCTAAGAGTCTGCAGGTGATTAACCACACAAACCAATACAAAACCAACCACTGAATTTATTACATAGAACAACTTGTAAATTATGGGTCAGCATTAGTGACTATGTTAACATGAATGGGCAAATTTTTAGGGTATCACGGTAAAGTTCAATTGAGCGATTTTGCAAGTGTTTTAAACCTACTGTATTGTTATGCAGCTGTTTACAACATTTAATAGAGGTAAGCTTTGCTGTGGAGTGGTAACCAAAAGTGGGCGTGGTCCATATTCAAAAATGCAGTCGCTTTGTGAATATGCTATAGGAATAGTTCTCACCTTACACCAACGTTTCTCAATTTAGAATGGCAACAGTGACAAAGTGCTTCTGTCTGAGTGATGTACATAGGATGCAAAATTAGATGCATGGCTTTTATCATGTGACCAATAATAAATTCCCACTATCGATTTAGGCTTGAGTTTTTATATATAGAAACTAGCGGTACTGCTCCCACATCAAGGCCCAGAGCCAGCCATTTAAATTTAAATGTACCATAGCCAGCCAGGATTTATAAGATATGTACCCTGTGGCTTCATGGTACATTGATACAGTGGAACCTCTATATAGTGGACACCCACGGACCAAGCTTAAGTGTCCTTTATATGGAGGTGTCCTTTGTAAGGAAGTTGAAATATTTTATGCATATAATATCACACACAGTATAATTATAATGTTTGAAGATTGATTACACTATAACAACAGTTCACACCTGTACATAGTCAGTCACTAAGCTGTTCTTCGCTCTGCTTTGAAAAATAACTATCTAAAGTTGTTTGCTTACTAAATACAAGAGATGAACAATACAGGCGAACTACAGTAGTAACCATTGAACCAATTTTCAAAGCTTCTTCTGTAAAACCTTTGTTTTGTAGAAGTACAGTAGTTGGACATCTTCTAGATATTGCATCTTTGAATGTGTCAATCTTTGGTACAGCTTCAACCACTTCCATTTCTACACCACCCATCACACAATCCTCCTCATCATCTATTGGATCTGGCTCAGAGGAGCAGGCTGCAGCAAGGAACTCTTCTTCCCAGTGCTCCTCAGATAGCTCACGGCACACTGGTAAAGATCCATCACCATCAAGGTACTCATCAACAGAACAGGTGCCATCACCTACAACTTGAGGGATCAAATCGTGGAGGTGAAATTCACTACCTACTGCTAGGAATGGATCAGCATCATCTTGACCCACATTACAAGTAGTGACATTGAGATCTTTGTCAAGTACGCCAGCTGACCGAAAACATTTGCATATAGTCTCTTTTCCCTAGCTTCACTGACAAAGTGGATGGCCTTTAAAACATTCAGTAACTCTGCTACCTGTGATGCAGTATCACATTCTTCAATTTTGGTAAGAACATATTGCAAAAACAACTGGTGATAGTGAAATTTGAAATTTTTTGATTATCCCTAGATCTAGCGGCTGCAATCAAGAAGTGGTATTTGCTGGAAGGAATACAACCTTAATATTGCTGTACTTATCTTTCATTTCAGGGGGGTGACATCCAGCATTATCCATCAGCAAAGCAACAAACCGAGTCTGAACCCTCAAACTTTGATTTATCTTTTTAAGAATCCTATCCAAGATATCCCCAGTCATCCATGTCTTGGACTGGCTGAAATAAGAGACAGGAAGAAGACTCTTATTAAGATTTTTAAACATATGGGGTTCTCATACTTCCTGATGGCAACAGGCTTTTCTTTACCACCATCTGCATTTGTGATGAATGCTATGGTAAACCTTTGTTTTCTTTTCTTTCCTCCTTTGCAAGACCGACCTTTTTGAACAAAACCATGTTCAGGTAATGCTTTCCAAAACACACCAGTTTCATCTAGGTTCCATATGTCCCTTTTCGCATAGCCTTGTAAAACCTCAGGGAGTCGCTCTTCCATGAGTCCACAGTTGCACCAGAAACATCACCGCTTTCTCCACTTACTGTCAGTTGTTTAACATTGTATTTTCTTTTCCATTTCTCCAGCCATCCATTGGAGCCTTTGAATTCACCCCTCCCTAGATGCTCTGCAATTTCTTTTGCCTTTACTACAAGTTGTGGGCCTGCTGGGTAAATGTTTTTAGAACAAGCCAACAGGTACCACTTATACAATACTTCATTTACTTCACTGAAGTCGGACTTTCGCGTGTGGAGGCTTACTTTGCAAGATTTATCAGAGGCATTACTTTCATACAAAGCCAATAGCTGCTCTTTCTCTTTTAAAATGGTTGCAATCCGAGTCTTCCCACAGTTAAAACATTGACTTAGACCTCTGACCCCTAGCTTAGGATTTTTCTTTGCCTCTTGTATAACTTCTATCTTCTGCTTGAGCGTCAAGTGCTTTCGGTATGTTGAACAAGAATCCGCCATTGTCACTGATTATACCAATTAGTTATAGACAGGTGCAATCATTGTCGCCAATTAGTTACTGACAAGTACAATTAGTTATAGCACGTGTTTATAGAGTGTAGAAAGTGTAGAAAAGCGTCATCATGGCTCGCATTGTTGCTCATCTTGAGCGTGTTGTTGTCTATGAGATTGATTCATATATCCGAGGGTACCATGCATACATGGATAGGTGGGAATATGAAGTTGGTGAAGTTTTACCGTTAAGAAGGGAGCCTGACAATGAAGTCGATGTTAATTATGTCGCCATCATGAAAGACGAAGAAATAGTTGGACATGTTCCGTTTAATTTAACTAGATTAATATCACAGTTTCTTCAAAGAGATGTTAACGTAGGTTTCATGGAAGTAGCTAACCGGTGAGAGAGTTAACCGAGGAGCTGGCTATGGCGTCGAGTTACCCTGCAAATACTGCTTGCATGGACCTGCACATTACATTAACAAACTGAAGGAATTAATTGCACCTTTGAAAGAATAAAAGCTATTGTAAATTGTGTAGAATATGTAACTATCATTATACTATAGTGATTCCTCTCGAGTACCTAAAGCGCTTCAGTAGCATCTGTTATTTAGAGGTAACAGCATACGCGTATGGTACCAGAGGGCACTTGTCGACTGTCCGTTGTCCGTTACAAGGAGGTGTCTATTCTGCAGAGGTTATGATTACATTGAAAACAATTAGCAAATGGCTGGGGCCATAGTTAACTGTCCGTAACACGGAGGTGTCTGCTATTCGGAGTGTCCATTAATAGAGGTTACACTGTAAATGTATTTTATATCTGGAGGCAATTGTTATAGTAACAATCATTGATATGAAGCATATTTCTACAAATGCGTAAGCGGATTTTCTCAAGAAAAATGCCAGATAATTTATGGTGAGAATAAAAAGGTGGACATGTCTGATTTGGCTCCATCAAGTGTTAAGAAAAAGGCGGTAACAGACTATATACTTTTATGGCTTCCATATAGAAAATCTATGATGATAGAAAATCTATGATGAAAATTTGGATGGATTGTGTCCGACGTTTTGAAGAAAATATTTTAGCAGTACTACAAATAAGTCAAATGTCAAGAACTTTTATAATTCCATCCTTGAGTTATTAAATGTTTTTTGAGGGCTTATCATTCACGAGGTTGCAGTATTGCATAGCACCATAAGAATAAATGTGACTGGTAAGAACCTCACGTGTTTGCACAATCCCTTTTATTATCATCTTCAAAAGAACGTTCAACTGAACGTTCCTTTGAAAATGAAGGAAACATTGAGTATTGAGGATTCCATTGATTATTCTAGAGTGGTTAATTTTGTGCATATTCTATTTAAAGATCGCCCTGAGGATTGCCTTTGTGCTGCCAGCCATCGTGGTTGCATTCTCGGGGCAGTTGCTACGAGGTAAGTATTGTGTAATGCTATAGATGGTATGAACAATCATAAAATGTCAATAATGCTTATTCCGTAATTCCACTGTTCTGTTATTCCGTATTCCGGGTTTTGATGGATCCCCTGGTTGTTGAGAATTTGATGGTTTGAGGGTAATAGCAGTAGTACATAGTTACCACTGGTCAATCTATACAAGTTTTATTCTATAACAATGATCTGTATGTATACATTGGTCATGAAAGACTTGCCAGAAAGTGAATGTTTTAACCCTTAAACCTGCAAAGAACTTTTGGGGAATACGTGTTTACACAGTATGGGGATGCATGGTAATGTTAGGTGGGGTATTTCTTTTAGTTTAATACAACACATTGTTCAGAAGTCTGTTCACTGGGCTATTTGGAGAAGGTTAAATGAACACTGTGTAACTACAGTGGCTTACTTGTTATGAAGTGATGAACAATGTTCAGTGAGTCGCATTTCCATGTTTCAAAATTCTTCCCACGTGTTTAATTTCAATAATTGTGGGCTTGCTTGTATGAGTCATATGTGACCTAATTTTAGAAAACCATTGATCTACACACAATAGTACTTTTGTAATAAAACGCTTTCAAAAATAATGGGTAAAAACGCAAGCTTCAGAAAAAAAATTTACTCAAGCTTTTATCACCTTGGTGGTCGGTGAATTGACACTCCAGTGGGTAAACTTTAGGAATCACCATGTTTCCCTATTCATAGGGAGTTCAAAAATCCTCTTTTCATCTTCATACACAAGTGGGTTTCTGAGTTACTGACGTTTGTTTACGTTGTGGTGACAAAAGAATTTACAACGATTTTTCTTCAATGAATTCGCCTTCTTCCGGATCACAGAAGAATACCTTTGGCAAAAACTATACCTTGGTGGATTCACAAATTCATGGTGAATACGATCAGCAAAGATTCAACTCTGTACGCCATAGTTATGATGGTTTATGTAAGCGCCTGTATATTATTTTCTCAGTGCCTTCTGTACATATTGATTTATTCGCTCGTCCGGCTGTATTTCCCACACTGCTTATCTTATGAAACTGAAACTTAGCCAATCCATTCCTCTCTCTGTCCCTGTAGACAACAAAGAACCAATAAAACGAATTTTGATAAATGTGCGTCTATTGACGGTTTTCTAAAATTAGGTCACCTGATAGAAAATTTTATGTGGAAACAAGTGAAACTGGTTGCAAATTGATAGGAGCAACCACCACCAAGTTATGAATCATTTTATAAAGGCATGTATACACCTACGTATTATTACATAACCTCTCTGATATTTTCATTTATCCACAGTACAGAAAATTGGAACATATCATATACTTTGTATGAAACAATAGTTTTATTGTCGGTTATCATTGTTTTCCCAATGGCTTCAATACATTTAGTAGTGGCCGTGCAATATACAATTAACTCTAATTACATTTACAGACGTTTTGTTAATTTTGTGTTAACAATTTTGTGTTGATACAGTAGGAAACACTGGTGCAATACTCCACTAATGTATAGTCTTCAAAATTTTATATTTAATTTGAACCCACAATGCAATGTAACAAGAGAGACTATATATTTGAAGCTCATAATCAGTGAATAAAATTGTTTTGCCTTTGTGTACTTCATACTACTTATAATTTTTGGAAGGTCATAATATTATTTGACCTGAAGTGTGGTGTGTGTGTGTATCTGAAACTTTTCATAAGTAAAGCTACAATATCTGGCTACATTTTAGTACAAACAGCGGTTTAATCAATATAAGGAGTCAACTGCTATAACATTTTGTTTTGTTTTGCTCACATGCGAATTGTGTGGAAAAGGTACCTTTTTGCAAATCCGGTTACATATTATGAATAAAGTTCATAAATCTGTTACCCGCTGGCCTGGTTTGTGAACTTAAAATCTGTAAACTTCTTGACAGTTTATTGACTAATTATTAAACTTGACAATGCACAGTATCTCACTAATTATATAACAACAATGATCATGTTTAATAGAAAAAAATTGTGATTCACAGTCAGGTAGGAGGATACTGTCGGAGTCAGAGGAGTATGCAAACTTCTAGCATTTGTTGGTGGAGAGAATTTAGTACACCCACCAGATTCTTGTGCATGGACTCTACTGACCTGTAAGCAATTCTGTTTTCTGTTTTTTTGTACTGACAGCTATGACATCTGAAAATGTAAGCTCAACATCCACATTTGCATGTGGTAGACACAATAAAATGTTTGCTTGCAGCGGGAAAGGACTTTGAATGCTGGTGTGTCTGCACCCTCTGAGATTAGGTACAAGCAATTCCAAAATTCTTCAGGACATTACCACCCTATTTTGACTCTGTCATAAACCTTTAGTTACATGCTCTGTCATTTTGAAGTGAATAGGGATTTGTGGTTTACATTACCACCCCAGCGATCCCTTCTTGTTTTGTGGCTTTTTTCAGCGATCCCTATTCCCATTTTAAAATTTCCAATTTTAATTTATCTAGTTGTGTACTTTTTAATTAATCCAGTAATGGATTATGAGATTTCTTTTATTGATAATAAAGACTGTTGTGAATAGTGTAATTTTGCATTCTGCATAGTAACACTGTCAACATTTCAGTACACACATGAAACTGATCAAATTGCAATGTGCATACAGACTGAGAGTCTCCTAATATGAGCTACAATTTACATTACTGGTGCCTTTAATAGCTGTCAAATTCAGTGCAAGGATTGTAGTTATACACTTGACTGCACTATTAGAGTATTTAACTGACTGCTCTATTAGAGTATTTAATCTGTATAACCCGCCCACGTACAATAATCACGGAGCAAAAAATAACCACCTTGCAACAAAGTCATCAGCCCAGATTAAGCTTCCTGACCTATACTGAGTTTAATAAAGATGGATTCTATTAGCCACAAGTAGCGCACACCAAGACGCAACTCTGAGTGTGATCTTGTATGGCTTCTCGAGTGTAATGGCATTTTGGCAAGAAGAAACGGCCTGGTTTGGGCTGTTTCCATCCGAAAACAAAATCAAAATAGGTCATGGACATGCACAGTGATCCATTCAGCAAGCCTTGCTACTTTAACCCAGGATTCTCCTTGTAAACTTCACTATGCCTGTGAAAGAATAATAATATTATGAATAATAATAATAATAATATGAACAAACTGGCAATTTTCAGTGTTGTCTGAAATACACATACTGTTTCCTTTTCACTTGATACTTACTAGTGGACCAATACTCATTGCGAATAACAACTAGAGAGTTGTTTTGAGTTGAAAGATGCTTTCTAAGGTGGTTTTTAGGCGTGCGTTCTATTAGAGTTTTTGCAAAAAAAAACATGGGCGATCCCTATTATGAACCCACTATCGTGGTTCATGATAAATGAATCAGCGTACAGTAATTTCAGGAAAACTTTAACAATTTTGTGTTGTTACATAACAAAATACGCAATCCTGATGCAGTGACTGCATTATTGAGTATAGTCAAAACATGTACATATTCTGAAATTATATGTGAACTCAAACCCACAATGCAATGTAACAAGAAAGGCTATAAATATAAAGCACACGATCATTATCTAGTCTACTTTTTTGGGTCGTCATTGGTTCGTTTAAAAATTTTTGGAGGGTCAAACAGTAAATGTTTGACCTGAAGCCTGTACTACTCATTGTTATGTTTCAGGAATACAGTGGAACCTCAGAAGAATAGTTGGAAATTTAAATTCTACAAAATCTGGTTATGGTAGCAGGTATGATTTTTCGTCACAGTCTTTTACATAGCTAAAATGATGTGATCATTTGTATCACTTCAGTAGCTCAATGTTTGTTGGACGGTGTGTTTTGCAAATGCATTGTCATGAGTGCAATATGGAAAAAAAAAACATACCAATGTGCTATTTTCCATATTGCACAAGTGTGGCGATGCTTTAACTAGTTTAAAGTGCTTTGTGGTTGTCTTTGTTTGTAGTGCTCATTTTATAGACACGAGTCGCACTGTATGTGGTTCAAAGGAATGCAAAATGCTGCTGTACTGAGTTGAAGCATTATAGTGGCCAAGTGTAAGATTCAAAAGGGTGTGTGTCAATCTAGTATGCAAATGAAATTGAATGATAGAAACAAGAGAATTTTCACAAAGCAATACCACAGATAAACTATAAAACTAAAAGATAGTTCAGAGGTTTACAGCAGTTGTTCAAATTATGCTTACTTAGCAATAATTAATTAATTACAAAGTAATTAATGAATTACAAAGTATTTAATGTATTATGGAATACATGTAATTACAACAAAACGCTGCAGTAAAACAAGGTTTAAGATGTATCTACAGCAGTAACTGCATGGGCACCTGATTTTTAGAAGTAGCAGGACATAAATTTGTTTTAATACATATGTATGGTTATACTGTACCAATTATGTTATATTACTGAGCTTGGAAATTTTAAACTATAACATTGTAAGATGCATGTGTACATCTCATAAAGGTCTATGTAGCTTATGATCTACGTACATGCATTAGCTGTTTAGCACATAACGTACAGTACATATGCGTGTGCAATGTATTTGAAGTATTTACATTTAAGTTTGTCTTATCGTGTAAATTCTATGCTAGATACATGCTGTCCTTATGTATGTATGTGTCTAAATCTCAATCCCACAATTGGTTTCTCCTAGGACTCCTATAAAAGGCAGTAGACTGACTGGAGTCCTGTATTGTTGACACGTAGCAAATTCACAGATGTATACCACAGGTGTATACATAATTTTGAAAAGGGAGTACTGCACATTACAGTAGCAACCTTGACTTGTAGTAAACCTATTAAATATTTTTGTGGTGCCTGTTGTGCTGAATTCCTACAGACTCACAAAAGCAGAAATGTTGAATTTGAATTATTTTAGAGGAGCCTGCAAGAGTTTTTGTATTGTACTGCAAGTGACTTTCATTTCATTTAGTACTTGTTGAACTAATGCAATAGCTTGGTTTTAAAATAGTGAAAGTTCTCTTCCAATGGTTTTGTATTATAGGCTATGTATGTTTGTTATCCTGTTCCATTACTAAATGCATTGGAGGTATCATACTCACTTGAGCTGCTCATCTAAAATCTCTTTGGTAAATATCAGTTTTGTTTTGAGCTAGTACAGTAGGTACCTACCATAGAGCAAAAGTTATTGGGGGGTGTAAATTGGAGACATAAGTCTCCACATTGGTTGCTGCAATCAGCAAAGCTTTGAGATACGTAAGATTCTGAAACCCTGCTTAGCGGACCTGAGTAAGATGCATATGTCACATTTCCAATAACAGTGTTTGCATTATTGTGTCAAATTGACTGCATACTGTAGTTTTGTAGTCAACTTTTGTGGTAAACTTCATTTAACGTTACCTTGTTGTTTATTCACTCATATAGTTGTGATGGATGGTACAGGTTCACAGTGACAGCAAGGATCTACAACAACTACAGTTAGATAGGAACAAAATAAAGGTTACATATGTTGGTATGTATTTTAGTGTTGTTGAAACTTGTGACAGAAACTAACATACTAAAGTAATTGAAAACATTTGATAGTTAAATAAATTTAAAACTGCAAACTAAAAGTTATAGCCATTTAAAACTATGCCGTAAGTCTTAATTGGTGTTGAGCAGTATTAGCGGTTAAAAATGGTACGGTTCTTTATAATGGTATTGCAGAAGTGCACAATTTGTAATACATGCATGTATATTTTATTTCAGCACTCTGACATGCTAAAGTAGTATTAATGCTGACCACATATGGAAGTTAGTGACTCTACCATCATCATTCTCAGTATTTCTGTACCAAGATTTTACAATGTAGTATTTTTTTTCTCAAGATCAACTGTACTCACTTATCCATTTTTGTATTGAGCAGTACTTGTATATAATAACTTTGTGTGGGAGGATCAAAACAAAAAAGTGTTCTGTAGTTGCCATACAAGCACAAGTGTTCTATATTGGGCAGTTATAGAACGCTTTAATAGACCACAGTTCTATATCAGGTAGTTGTAGAACTGCAACGTCTTTATTTTGTCCTACTTTGAGTGAGTGACCACTCACTCTTGGCCAGTACAACCAATCAACCAAGCCAGTCTAGGCTGATAGCCTGTACTGCACTGACTGACCAGTCAGCCCATCCAGTAAGAGGAGAACCACTGGATATAATTTATAGACACACTTCGATGATGGTTGCTTGTGGTCAGCAGCAGTGAATGTTCTTACTATGTTTTGTTCACATAAACGGACGAGCCTTAGGAATATCATGGAAATGTGCTTAATAAAGTGAAAACTTTTAACTGTTGGGAAGACAGACTAGACTCACTAAATGACTAATGCAGGCGCAGCACATAAGTTTCTAATCGTTTTGTGTGTCTTGTGCATATCTCAAGTTGACAGTTCTCTATACCAGATAAAGTATTGCCTTCGCTCTTGCTACAGTATACGGGAAATATAGCACTCAAAGAGTGGTCTCAAGACAAAATATAACACTTGGCTTTGCCTCGTGCTATATTTGTCTCTCGCCCACTCCATCTAGACCACATCTTGTTGTTGTACGTATCTTCACTGTTGCTTGTGACATAAGAAATGTAGTGTTTATTAGTAGAAACAAGCCCAATACATCTAGTTCTAATTAGTAGCGCACTTGTTCCAATTAAACGCCTTTGTGTTACCAATGTTACAGATGCATAATCTGCTGTTTTATGTCACCCCGGAGACAGGTATCTATTACCTTTCAAAAGTAAACATCAAGACATTCTGTTAGCTATTCAGAATTGCAGTCATTGCAGTGCAGTGATTTTTCTAGAACTCTAACCCAGGAAATGGCAGCTATATTCTGCTATCAATTGGAGAGGTGGGGCACTGACTAGATATGATAAGCAATAGGTATCATGTTCCATCTAGGGGATCAGGGGCATGCACTCCTCCGAGTTTTGGAAAACAGGCACATATCACGAGGGAACAATTTGACAAAGTCTAAAGCCCTAAGTTTCAATAGAGTGTTGAGCATGTATGATCACTTTACCACGTGAGTCTGGGGGAATTTACTCAATGAAAAACAAGTATTGTTAGTGTTTTCAGTAGTTTTCACTGTATCCTGTGGATGCATACAAATTAGAGTCAATGTTTTAATGGTTAGGCTTTTTCTTTAGCCACGTGGTTAACTGTGAGGAAATCTTATATAATTGTAAACAGAAATTGCATGTGCACCAAATTCAGTTGCAAAATTTGTGTTTTTGCTTAATTAATGCAATGCTTCATTGTGCTGTACTGCAATGCATTTGTTATGAGAGGTATTATAAATTTCAGCTACATAAGTGTGACACATTGTACATATACGCTACACACATGTGCATACACATTCATACTGACACATACACACTGCAGCCAGATCATACATTTACAAAACTCAAACCCACAATCTTTTACAACATGTGTACCTATAAAAACACTGTCCACAGCACTGTGTAAATAAATTTTATTCATTCATCATTTTTTGGAGAAGGTCATACGATTTTGGAGGTCTTTATATATTTATCTCTCTATTAATATAATGTAAGAACATAATTTTATGTAGCATCTCTGGTTTGCTATCCTCAAGTTCAACATTACTGAGTATTTATCTATCTTGAGCTTCCTGCACTGCCATGCTGATCTAGTACTTTGCTTTAACTATTTAACCGGCACAAACTTTGGCTAAAACTTGCCATGAAATAATGTATGCAAGTTAAACGTTCATGCCATCATATACCTTCAGAAAATGATTAACTCCCTCTCAGTTCACTGTATTGAACTGAAATCAATGTGGTAGCTTTGCCATTCATTGGAAAATCATGACATCTAAAGCTCATGTGATGGCTGTGATGCCATGTGTTCACAAGCTGAGACTAGAGGAGGTCGGAAGTGTAATAATCGCTACAAAAAATTGTTTGTGTTAATTGCATTTTTGAGATTGTTCAGCATGAAGAAGGGCAGCAACATTGAATGTTGGCCATTAGAATATCATTTCTAACCTTCTTTGTGGTAGCCAGTTGTTGCTATCGTTCGTCTGGAGGCTTTCTTCATCTTTATAACTAGTCTCGTGTGATCTCGACTAGGGCGCATGCACGCCACTAGTGTATTAGTGAAGTAGGCTGCATAGGATGACATCTTGGGGGTTTATTTATACTGTTTTCTCGAGTGGGACTCCTCTCTCCATCTTTCTAGCTCGTCAACGAAAACATTTACAGTGTCCGTGGCATGGCGCGAGATCTTGCGTGATTTATACGTAGCCCCAAGTTTAAAAAACTAACTTATTGGGTGGGGCTTAACGGGGCTTATTGTGCCAATGCCATGTACTCATCATATTTCATCAATCGGGAGGTATTTCAGTACCAAAAAACGTCCAGTACGCTTTTCAATACAAAGCCATTGGGCTCACAAGCATGCTTCCGACCTCCTCTGAGCTGAGAGAAAGCAGACATTGATTTTCAGCATGTCTTAACAAGTGACTGAATATTGTATCTTTGTCTAAAGAGCTCAATGAATATACTTTCCACTGATTAGGGTTAATGTAATTAGGCCAATTTGATACCAATTTAGAAGCTGTTGAGTAGCCATGCATTAGCAGGGTTCCATTTAAGGGGGGGGGGGGGGGGGGTCACCCCCCTTGAATAATTCTTGTCCCCTTTCAATTGTTTAAATGAAAGTGCATCAGAAGCAATCTACCTACGAGAGTCTAAAATCCAAAAATTTCTGGAGCAGCATGTCCTTCTCAGGTACATGAGAGTGCACTAGAAGCAATGCACTAGGATTGGAACGAATGTACAAATACACCCTCCAACTTCTTTTGAAAATGTTACCGAAGCTTTGAAGCTTTGTTACTGTTGTCATGTCAACAATAATGAACACAATTGATGGTTATTACGGTGTACACTGTAGTACAAACTCCTACACTTTGTTATAGCTCCACTATAACCATTGTTTAAACTATAACTAACCAAAAAATATGTTAATGGCAGCTTCCACAAGGAGTGACAATACTTGTGCTACGGGTTTAGCTTGTTAGTATCTATGGTAACAAAGCTTCGGTGGGGTAAAGCAGCATCTGAATGTTATGAAACTGAATGAAGCTTTGAACAATTTGTCTCAACCCTACAATGTACGAGAGTCTAAAACACATTTTTTCCTGGAGCAGCATTTTATCCTCAAGTACCTCAGAACATACCAGTAAGTGAGTATAAAATCCAAAAATTTCTGGAGCGGCATGTTATTCTCAGGTACGTGAGAATGCACCAGAGACAATCTGCAAGAGTCTAAAATGCACAGATTTTCTGGAGTAGCATATAGTTCTCTACCAGAAGCAATCTGACAGTCTAGTGGGCATGGCCCCTAGATGCCATGCACATTAAAAGTATGCACAGAGATGCTTATACTGCCGCCCCCACCTTTATCACTCCTCTGATTTGCATAACTTGGTAACTTAGGGGAATTTCAGCCATCTTCCATCCAGCACGTACACCCTGGCTGAAACATGAGGTAAACAAAGCGTATTCTTTTCTATCAATACTTGTCAGTGAAGTCCTTAACTTTCTGTATAATCTTCGCAGTCTTTTCATCTATCCCTGCATGTTGATTAAATCCTGGAGTATGCAATAATTTACTGGTGGTACTAGTGGCAGTGTGTTTGTATGGGGTATATTCGGCATTCATTCCTCTGTAGTATATTATGAACTCTTGCTGCCACTATGTAGAGTTACTTTGGTGGTTTCATTACCAATATCTGTAAAATATTACAATGCCAACAAATTGTGATCATATTTTTACAATACTGAAATGACACGTTTCTCTGGCAGGCTTTGGTAAATAGAACAAAATTTTGGGAAATTCTTCCTGTGTCGTGACAGTAGTGTTTTCAGCTACCAAATCCTCAAATAATACTGGAATTGAGTAGAAGTTGTCCATGTGCATCAAAGTATATGCATCAATGTTACCAGTAGCGGAATCATCGGTTATTCACAGCATTATTCTCCCTTTGACAGGCTTTTTAGGCATATACTGCAAAAAGAGAACCAGTTTTAGTTCTGATCATGCTCTCATCAATAGAGATTTTTGATGTAGGTCTTACGTCTTTCCTGAAGTAAATTAATCATTGGTTGTGCTTTCCATAGCTTATCAGTAGATAAAGAAGCAACAGAGTTATCCACTAGATGCACATATCTTTTGATTTCGATCTCTTGATGCAATTGTTATTTCAATGGGCTTGGTCAGGCTTTCAAGTTACAAGGAATATTGGCCAAATGACCCAATTTTATGTTTCATGGTTCCATGCAGTAATTGTAATATGACCCTCTAGTTATTGGTGACGAACGGTATGTAATATTTCTGGAGACACAACTTTGCTTGTCTACGTATTGTTAGTTTGCAACAGCAACTCATCAAAAATTTCTACAGGTGGAGATAGCAGTCCTCCACAGCATTTGCATCCATACGGCCCAGGCAAAAAACCAGTAAATGGGAAAATTTTATGAGCATGCTTTGAGTTTTTTTGATTCTTTCCAGTTCCATTTAGTTTCTCCCACAATACTTACTGTGACTACTTCATGTAACACCGCTGCCTCATGTTCAAGAAGTATGCCTGCTCCACCCCCCAACCTTGGCCTCTTTGTGAAGCACTGTGGATGATTTCTGGTGTATCAGTGCAACTTGTTCCTTGTATCTCAACACTACATTCCACTTGACGCCCCTATGTCGTGAAGTACCTCGGCCTCTACCACTTCATGAAACACTGTGATTGATTTCCAGTAAAGCACTATGATTTCTTTTTTCGTGTAGCAACACTACCTCCAACTCGAGGGGACCCCTAGCCTGCCTCTCCTTTGTGAACTACTTCAGCTTCTTCCTCTTTGTGAAGCACTGTGGTTGTATTTTGTTGAATGCATCAAGACTTCTTTCTTGTGTAGCAGTACTACTCCCCATTGACGGCTATCCTTACCCCTCCTGTGTGGCAACACTACCTCCAGTTTGAGGGGACTCCTAATCTGCCCGTCCTTCGTGAAGTACTTTGACCTCTTCCTCTTAGTGAATCACTGTAGATGAAAACACCAAAGCTTCTTCCTTGTGTATCTATACTACCTCCTCCTTGAGGATTATCCTTACCACTCCTCCGTGAAGTACTTTGCCTCTTCACGAAACAGTGTGGCTGATTTCTGGCAAAGCACTGCTACCTTTCCCTTGTGAAATACTGCAGTTTCTGTTGGTTTCTATCTTTTCCCTGGCTGATTTCTCCTTGGTGAATTACTGTGACTACTTGCTTGTGTAGCAGTGCCTCTTGATATATGCATGCTCTGATTTACTACAACTCCCTACATTGCATGTTCAATGGATAACAAATTAATCTATTACATGGCTGCTCTTGATCATGTTCTGATGTTGCAGTGTTGCACTGTTGGTATGATACATCATTATTGGAATTAGAAGCAATAAAACTAGTAATAATCTTGCTTTATATAATTGTACAGGTATAATATATGTAGCTATGTATAATACGCATCTTATACTTTAGCCTACCTGGTTCAGAGCTACAGAGGCTGTCATCACTGTTGAAGTTTCTCTCAACTAAAAACAATAGAGCACCTTAGTCTATATGTTCATACAAGTCTAATATAGCTAATACATATGTCTATAGCTTTAGCCGTATGCAATTCAGAGTTATTGAGATCTGTAGCACCGAATCATGCTCAGCTGGTAAAGGACATCCTTGCACTTTAAGTAGACAATGGTCACAAATATCCCAGTCTGATTCACTGATCTATGTGTTCCCCTTCACTATCAATGTTTTCTCTTATACTGTCATCGTACAAGCTCTCGCTGTCACAGTCTGCTGAGGCTAGAACATTAAGGCGCTGTTCTTCCTGGTTGTTTAACTCTTGCAATTCCAGCAGATTCAGTACCTCCAAAGCTACATGCGTATACATAAGGTATAGCATTATTTCTGCTATTACTCACCATATCCACATGCTCGTAGTGATGAATCATAAAACCATGGAGATGCCATTTTGAAGTAGATCATGTGAGGAGTGTGAAAGTTTGTGTCCTATAGGTGACCACATGTGACGATACTTATGGTTGTTTCTTTTTGCATACATCATGTTGGATAGTACATCTGCAATAACACCATGGGACACTAAGTAATAGTTAGACTTCAGACCACAGGGTCTGCATAATTTAGTAACCTGATGGCCCTGTGTCATGGCGCCTGAGCGAAGCAAAGGGCCTGAGGTTTACTCATTTTAGCTGTAGTACCAGATGTTCGCATTGAGCTGACTAGTAGGCTGAAGCCATCAAACAAAAGTAGTTTACACTGTAGAAATATGTCCAACTAAATCTTTGTCACAGAGAATCTGCACAGCTGACAGTCTGTAAATTGTGTGATGGCTTATATACAGTGAGGCAAAGTTATGGAGTGGCTATAAACAGAAGAAAACAGCAAATATTTAACCATTTTGTGTTACAGAATAAATTGTTCACCCCTTTGTGAAAGGCTTTTACTTAGCAAAGTGATCTTTGGGACTGCAAAAGAGGTAACTGTTTAATGTAAACTTTCTATACCAATTGATTGAGAATCAGTTGAGACCATCATCATGTGGCCATTATGCTAAGTTGACTGGACAATACAGGTAACCGTTTAGGAACCAATCAATGTTATCAGTATCTGGAAATGGTTCAGCTATATAAACATTAACTAGGGCTGGGCAATATCTTGGTAATATCGTTGTACCGTGGTTCGCAATAAAATGTGTATTGTCTACATTTAGTGAAATGATAATATTATGATATCGATACTGCCACAGCTTTCACCAATGATAAGGCAGCTCTTGTAGTCCCATGATATTGTATCATGACCATTCATATGTAGCTACTGACAGGTGAGACAAGAGATTGATAATAGCAGAACCAAAATTTTGCAAAAGATCTGGAGATGCTCCATTAGAATAGTCAACCACTCTCAGTGACCAATGTCATTATAAATAGTACTATCACTATATGTTTCTATACTTTGTACCAGGGACTAAAATTTCAATACTACCCAGCCCTAGAAACAGAACCATTGTTACCTCCCTAATACAAAAGGAAGATAGTAGCCAATTGAGACGAGAGTATCCCTTCCTTAAGCTCGCACAACTACAGCACATGACGTGTGTCATAACTCAGTGAAGTGCAATTACACAACCATTTGTCTCCACAGCATATACTTAGCATTTGGCTATCCTTATGCCTTTGTTCTTTTCTTTTATATTAGGGGTGTATATATTGAAGTGTACCTACGTATGTATAACTAACCTGAGAATATAAGTTACCTGGAGCCTTTGTATATCTTGATTTGTGCCTTGATTTCATGCATGAGTGCATGTGTGTGGTTACTGAGAGTGTAACCCTGCATGTATGTATGTATGTATTTGATTGTACCATTTGGGGTTTTCACCCCCTGGGCAAACCAGCTGAGCTGACTGCCCAGTACCTAATCTTAAATCTTAAATCTTAACCCACAACTGAAGACATTTAATGGGACCTAGCCTATGGGTTGTACGGTGTGACAATAGGGATACTCTGCTTATCAGCCCAACATGGTACCGATAAGAATGAAGCATATCAACGTAAGCAGTGGGTGTGATCTGTAGTTTACCTCATACAGAACTGTAACTGTGACAGCTAAAGAGTTCTTGCAACAAAAACATAGTAGTGAAATATATGTTGAGGACACTTCTTTGTGTGTATTAGTGTTTATTATTGTTTGCTGGTGATTCCATAGTAATTGTTAAAAACTTTTATTTGTGTGTTTTATGGGGATTGTGTTTTATGGGGATTGCATAAGTAGTTTATACATATACATAGTATTATACATATACATAGTATTCTATTTTAAACACTTCTGGATACTAAAGTTGTTAGTTTACATATTGTACACGTTTGTAGGTACGTAACCTAATACGAGTCAGTCATAGGTATTTTTTTTACCAATTATTTTTCTGGCCATAATTCATTTGTTTGGACAAAAAAATGTAATAAGCTATGTTAAATGGAAACATGTGCACAGAAAAATTACTACTACCTTGTTATCACCACCGACCAAATTCAAACCAATTTTTGATCACTGCACATACATACATATATACGTGAAGTATAATAAATTGTATGATTTCATTCTTCATCTTTCCACAGATATCAGTTATGTAAGAAACAGTTGTTGACTAAAGAAGCACCTGGAAGAAAAGATACAAAATAACACACAGCACAAACTACTACTCTATATGGTAACTTTTGTATATTTATTAATCTATTTTAAACAATCCGTATAATAATTGTCACCCAGTGTGGCACTTTAACACTCCTGCGAACTGCAGTAAGGGCCATTAAAAAGTTTACACTTTGTTTGGTTTTAACATGGTTATAAAAAACAATTAGTTTAACGAAACTATCTTTTTAACAAAGCCACGGATATGCAGTAAATATCATATCACGAATTGTTAAACTGTTGTTTTAACAATATGATTTGTTAAAATGATTGGTTTAACAATACAGATTGGTAAAACTGTTGTTTTAACTAATTTTTTTTAATGATAGGATTTGTTAAAATTTTCACTATTGTTTTAAATATTGTTATTAAAACACAGTGTAAACTTTTTAATGGCCCATACTGTAGGATATAGTATACATTGAAGCTACATACAGAAGAATGTGATATAGCACAACAAACATGTGTGTACACCACACACTACATATATGCACACATTGATACATGCACATAGAGCCAGATCATACATTGTTTACAAAACTCAAACCCACAATTAATTACGACGTGTACTTACAAAACTACTGTCTACACTACTGTGCACTAATTTTCTAATAAATGTCGTTCAATATTTTGGGAAAAGTCATTTGGCCCTTAATATCAATAATACTATCAGGTATTATTAGTAAAACTCAAACCCACAAGTGATTGTAACTGGTAGTCCTATAAAATACAGTGATCCTATGAAACTTACAGTGTTCCTATCACTTTGCAAAAGCTTTCATTTTATTATTTTTGGAAAAGGTCATACACTTTTGGAGGCCTTTGTAACAATATGTGAAATGTCATATATATTATATAGTTATACAATGGGCACGAATGTTCTGCCTGATGTAAATGAGCCTGAGGGCCGTTAGGCCTGAAGGCAAGTGCATTTATACATGCAAAACACAAGTGCACGTTGTATAACTGTTGTGAGCACCTAATAGGTGGGGAGAGTCTCACAAAACAGCTGCAACTCTTATAAAGGCCAGGTTTCTAACATCATATGTGGGTAACAGAGCCGAATGTTGTGGGATGGCTTGTTCCCAGACAACTTGCAGTTTTATGTTTCATATAACACTAAAGAGTACATTTGAAATGGAGCAATAAATGGCAAACATTGTCTTTGCTTAAACTTGACGACCATTTTAATGATACGAGCGTCCATTATAAGATTACATGATCTATTGTGTACCACTGGATTCTGTAGCACATGGGGATTCTAGTTTATAGCCATAGCACCAAGTATGGAAAAGATATTCCTTGTTTAACGAAGTAGTTTAAGCCATGGCGGACGTTTGATGAAGAAGACTGTTTTCTAAGTGGTGTGATGAAAGCTGTTGTACCTGACTACAGTGATGCTTGGTACTGTTATATCGTGGAGTTCATTATGAGTAATGTAGTGGCTGTGGGATCTTTCTATCATTAACTATACTTACAAAGTTCTTTTAGTTTGTAAAGAGGTATTTGTCACAGCCTAAATGTAGGCTTACCAGATTTGATAAGTTATCAGACAGACTTTGAGATTTTTAACCATGTCGATAAAGTATCAAATATCTTAACACTCTACCCTAGTACTTGTTGTCCATCTTAAAGGCCTCCAAATGTGTTTGACCTTTTCCAAAAAATGAATCAAACTAGTAGTTGATAACATGTTGTAAAATTGTGACAGTTTTTTATAGTTGAACTCATTACAATCGATTGTGGGTTTGCATTTAAAGTTTTGAAAATAAGGAACAGACATTGATTTGTTGTTTATGGCAGAAACAACCTATGCCCAAGGCTTTTCTTTGTCTGCATGGGGAAAACAGATCAACAGACAGAGACATATCCCATCTTCATAACTTGTTTCAATTGTGAGTTTTGATTGATTAAATAAGTGCCTGTAATTTATTTGCTATATTGTTGCTCCATTGATTTTTATCTAGCTTGCACCATATTTTCCTTTGATATGGTAAACATTGGTTCACCAGTCACAAATTATGTTACAAAAAGGAAACAAACAAGTGTAAGGAAAAATGCCTGCATGCATGACTCATGCCTTATTTTCTTTCACAGCACTTACAGCAATGCTGTAACACGGAAGTGGTCACTTAACCAAAAGTTTTTTTCAACAACACACTGCTCTAGGATTAAAAGCACACTAGCCAAATGTTTGGTGAAATCAAAGAGAGCTAGGGTTGGAGCAAGCAAAGCAAGTGTTTCGGAAAAGCTGGGCCAATCTTAGTTCACTAAGGCCAATCTTAGTTCACTAAAAACTTACCTTCATACAGACAGTAAAAGAATCGCTATGCTTAACAGGCAAACCTCAATTTAATGTTATGATTGCTTTGTTTCTTCTTAACCCGAGTGGCAGTAAAACTTAGCTTACTAAAATGGAAAAAAAGTGCAATACATCCTAGGTTTAAACCCTGGATTATCAGTGTGTTAGATTAGTGTGCTACCGCTGCCAGCTACTTATTGCAAAATGTTAACTAACTATTAGTCTTGAGCTAGCTACACATTGGACCTCTGCAGTAGTGCAATGACTTGGAACCAGCTGCAGCTGATGCTGGCCCTCCAAACATGTAGGTTTGAATATTAGAGCTGTGTGATACTATCAGTGCTACCTGGTATTGTAGTACCAAGTGGCAATACTGCACTCCAATATTTGGTATTGTAGGTATTGATTTTGTAGATAGTTGATGATATTGGATCACATTTTCAATTTGTTTGAGTCAAACGTTTCCTATTATTATGATATAAAGTTTGCATCTTCATGTACAAAAGGCCAAATTTAATGTGCACATTAGCTAAGTTATCTCATCATCATGTGCAGTTAGTATTGATACCTAAAGTATATGTGACCGAATTTTGGAAAACCGTCGATATACGCACAACAGTACTTTTGTAATGGGTAAAAAACGCAAGCTCTAGAAAAAAAAATTATGCAAGTTTTTATTGCCTTACTGGTGGGCGAACTAAGCCTCCAATGGATACATCCTGGGCATCATCGTGTTCGCCTGTTCATAGGGAGTACAAAAATTGTTGTTTCATCTCCATACACGAAATGATTTCAAAGTGACAGACGTTTGTTTACGTTGCGGTGAAGAAAGAATTTACCAACGATAGTTTTTCAGTGTATTTGCCTTCCTTCTTGAACACCGAAGCATGCCTGGGACAAAAGCTATACCTTGGTGGATGCACAAATGCATGGAGAACACAATGAGCAAAGATTCAATTCCGTACGCCATTGTATCAGTAAGTTATGATGGTTTATGTAAGTGCCTGTAGATTCTTTTTTCGATAGCTTCTGTACATATTAATTTATTTGCACGTCCGGCTGTCTAGTGCTGTATTTCCAACGCTGCTTAACTTATGAAGCTGAAACTTAGGTAGTCCATTCCTCTGTCCCTGTAGAAAACAAAGAACAAATAAAATGCATTTTGAAAATTGTGCGGATATCGACGGTTTTCTAAAATTAGGTCACATATTGTGATACCCTTCACATTACACTTGGTAAGTGTTATAAAGGTCTCCAAAGTTTATAGCTAGTCCTTTTCCAAAAAGCAATCATATTAGAACACACTTGTTTCCAGTAAATGTGTTGCTAATAGTAATTTATAGGTGCACATGCTACAAATGATTGTGGGTTTGAGTTTTGCAAATACAGTGATGTGGAAAATAAATAATGAACAAATCAATAAGTAAATTATTAAAACGATTGTAACTTGAGAACGAAATAACGTACAGGGTTTAATTTGCACCATCGTGTTTTGCCATGAATAGGGAATCAGTTGTTGAGTAAGTTTTGCTTTTGTTTACTGCATACAAAGGCAAAATTATAAAAAAAAGAATCAATCGCTTCATATGATGTAAACAAACACCCATAACTTGCGTGTCCTTGAGTCTATTGCAATAAAGCAAGCGTTTTCCAATTCCTCTTGAGTAGATAAATAGGATGATATCCAGAGGTTTGTGTTGGTATTCCTTTCCTTCACTAAGAAAAAGATTTTCAAAAAAGTTTACGGCAATAATGTGTAAATATTTCATCCATTGCTTTTTACTGTAAATTTAGGCTTGCGTGATTGTGTTGGGTTTTGGCAAATCCAGTGACAAATGTGTATTGTGCATGGTTCACATACTGTACATTAATACTGAATTAGCTCTGATAATAGCATTTTTACGAACTAAGAGATTTCAGTTTGGTGCCAAGTTATTCAGAGTATTACTTGTTACAAAGTTCTCCAAAAGTGTATGACCTTTTCCAAAAAAATGACATCTAGAAAAAGTCGATACGATGAAGTATGAACAGATAGTTGTGCGCTGTATTTTTATAGCTGCATTTATTACAATTGATTGTGGGTTTATGTTTCTAGTGCTACAATGGAAGAATCAAAAATGGCTTTTGGCAGATAGAAAACTATTATTTTAACACTACTGACTTTAAAAACTTTTTTCCATCACTAAATCAAATAAGTGATAGCATCTGATTATGCACATTAAACTCTGTAATATGCACATCTGTGACTGAATTTTGGAAAATCACCCATATGGGTGCATTTGACAACTAAAATATTTAATGATCAAATCACAAACTTTATCGTGCATATCTACTTGTTAATGGTTTTAGGCCATTCCCAATACCTTAAATTACAAGAAAGTTTTTGAAATATTTTCAAAACTGTGCCCTACTCTTATTAGCAACCCACTAAACACGAAAATTCTAATTATTTCATACGCACCCATATGGGTGATTTTCCAAATTCAGTCACATTTCATCATGGTCCCAACTAATTGATGATACTACTAAAAGGTATTAGTTACAAAACTCATCACACAAGTGTACTGTGTAGCTAGTGGTTATTTTTTGGATATTTCAAAGGGTTCTTCCTTTGAAAGCATATTATTTCCAAGACTTGTTCTTTTAAAAAAAATTCCACAATACAAGTTTTTTTTACGCAGTCCATTGTTTGGTGTGGATACATGTGTTCTTCAGGTTTAACTCAGTATTAATGACTGTAATCGTTGAACAGTATCATTACTGCAAGTTAACAACTGATCTAGGTCTGTTCTTGTGATTCTATGATCAAACTGTCAACTGTTGTGATTTTCTCCACTTGAGACTCCAGTAATATTTCCAATGCATAGGGAGTAGAATATTCTGTGTTTAGTTTTTTTTTAAAGCATGCACACATCCCTTGACACAAGTTTCAAGTTTTTGAAGTACGCCTGCATGCTCTCTAAGTTTAGGAAATATTTCAAAACTATCGACTGTATACAATATTACCGTAATTCGCTTTAATTTTTGCAAAAAATTTCGTGATAAAAGTTTTTGTGTAAAATATTTTTGTATGATTTATGTGAATGACTACTCTATTAGAGTAGTTTGATCTTGTATGAAAATTTTTGTGCAAGAAATTTTCATATAAATTTTGCATACGAAAATTATTTTACAACAAAAAAAAAAGCAAATTACGGTATGATGTGTAATACTCAGTACCGCAGCTATTTTGTTGTTGCTAAGATTCCAATAGTGCATGATTGTAAATGTGGCATTTAATTTTTTACAATGTGAAGTACTATCATGTGAATACCCCCTGTTACATTCAATTGTGGGTTAACATTTATAGGGCTGGGAATAAGAATCAGAAATACATTATTGTTTACAGATTTTTGATGGCCTCCCATATGTATATTATTTATGAATATTTAGTTAGCTAAATTATGGACAGTGCATGACCAACTTCTAGCTCAGGGACATCAGAGTAGATCTGTAGCACCCGTGGACCAAAATGTCCACAAGATCAATATACTCTAATACAGCTTCTTCTTGTTTTGCTACAAAGATCTCCAAAAGTGCATGGCCTTTTCCAAAACAAATTTAATTCTATTGGAATATACACGTGTTTCCAGTAAAAGCGTAGTTAATATTAATTTATAGGTGCATATGTTATAAATGGTTGTGGGTTGATTCTGCAAAAACATACAACACACACTTTGAGAATTGGCAGGTTATGCTTCATTTTCAGCTATGTTTAGCCCGTTACACAGCATTACAAGCAAAGAACACTATGGGAAGGACCTCTGCAATCAATCCTGTCACAATGGAAAACTCATCACGTGACACATGAATTGACTTTTTTGTAGCAACCCATTGGAAGTGTTTCAGGTTGTACTGGAGGCACTTTTGGGCTTGGTTATACTGAACCAAAACTGCAAAGGCGCCATGAAGGTATTGTGAGGCTGGTTGTAGGGTGATAGTTTAATCCCGAACTTTCATGATCCCTGATATACAGTGCTATCATACTGTTTGATGTATATAGCAGGTTTTTACTGTGAGAACTTTAATCTCACATTTTGGGCACTTCGCAATATTAAAGTTTGCGACTTATTTCATCATCAGAATTTTATTTCTTACAAGGTTTATAGCACCTGTAAAAGTGTCATGTTGGAACATTCGACAACAAACCAACTGCTTGTTTATGTACATAAACAGCTTGCTGATCTTTTATAATGGCACATCAGCTGCTCGTTCCCTGCATAAATCAGAATTGGTAAAAAATATTAACTTTTAGCAACAATGAAGCATTAAAAACGCTTTGTATAATGTATTTTGTGCAGCATTTAAATATATCCTCTTATTTTGCTACAAAGGCCTCCAAAAAAGTGTATGACCTTTTTCTAAAAAATGAATAAATGGAATACTTGTTTCAAGTTGAACGTGTATGCATCATCAAAAGTGTTTTATAGGTGCAGTTGCTACAAGTGATTGTGGGTTTGAGTTTTACAAATAATGTGATGTGTTAAGAACAAACCCAATGTTCAGTTATGCTTGTATGGTGCAATAACATAATTTCACAAGGCTAGTAGAGTTAGTGGTATGAGATATGTATCGATATATGTGACCCAGTCTGGGAAAACCGGTCTTATCGCCCATGTCAGCAGATTTGATTTTTCAGGGCACAAAACTACATGAATAAACTATCTAATTCCACAATCAAATTCAGCTAGTCTTGAGTGGTCTGGTTTTGCTGGCTGCTTTTCCCAAGCCCAGTGGTAATCCGTACGTGCGGTCTGGGGCCTTAATGGAGCTCTGGTCAGCCTGGGGATGACTGTATATACAGTGTTGGGAAAGTTACTTTTTAAAAGTAACTAGTTACATATTACATATTACTTGCAACAAAACTATTTAGTTACAGTTACATATTACCCATAAAATAAAGTAACTATAATAATATTACATATTATATTACTTTGTATCCACATGCAGCCTTAAGCTGTCACGTGTGAAACTACCACCTTATCACGTGACATGATTGCGTTGTTGGGCAATGTGCAAATCTTGGTTATAAGTAAGAAGCTGGTGAATATGCTTCATTCAGTAGGCTTCATTACTTCATGGTGGCTAGGCGTTACTCAGTGGATTACTAACGAGATTAGTAATTTCGTTACTTGTAGTAATAATATTACGTAATATTAGATTCGTTACAGTAACTATATTACTTAAGTAACGAGTTACATTTGTAAGTAAAGTAACTTGAGTTATATTACTAGTTTTTATAGTGTATTTCGTTATATTACTTAGTTACCACAAAAGTAATGATATTACGTAACGCGTTACATAAGTAGCGCGTTACTCCCAACACTGTGTATATAGACCACACAATATTATTGCATCACACACAAACCAGGAATTCAGGTAAGACTGTCCTTTTATTAATCAATCTGATTATGTACATATTACCATTGTGAAGATTAGCATAATAACGTGCAGCCTTCAGTTCTGACATACTGGCTGATTTTATGACATGTGGATCAGAGAGACAAACACACATATTTTGTGTAAACAATTTCACATGCCTGATTACATATCATTACTGTCATGCAAAGATGATTGTCATATAGCTACTGCAAGCATGGATAAGTGTTTTTTAGTCTGCTAACTTTAAATTTAATGAAGATGCAGTTCCCGATTCCCATAGTATTGGTAGCTGGAACTATCGAAAAATAATATTGTCAAATTTATGTTTGTGACTACTCAACATTCTGTAGTTAGTGTTGAATTATTCACACCGGATTTGATAACTTCTTTTTATGTGACAAAAAGTCTAGCCATCTACCATCAATCACTTGCACTGTAAGGAGGTTACTGAATCAAACTTACTTTACTTTCTTTAGCTTGTTTTTCCATCTACCTACTGTAACAAAAATAATGTTGAACATTTTACCCTTGTTAGCTACAGTACCACTCTTTCAATGTAATGCACACCTGTGCATTTATATACACTGTAAAGCTGAAGTGTCCACAGGACACCAAAATGTCCCAAGGCCAATACAGACACCACTGCATGGTGACAATGGTGTCCGTATTGGGACATTTTTGGTGTCCTGAGGATGCTTCAGCTTTTTTACAATGTATAATCTGGATTCAGTGTGCAGATTCAGCAAACAATGTGATGGTGTAAGAAAAAAAATTTGGGTCTGATTCTGAAAACCTATTATAAACATGCCAGTAGGCATCAACCTATTTTGCTGGAATGATTTTGAGCATGATAGATAACCTGTCCTGAAGCATCAAGCATAATAGACAACTAGCATAGGCGGCAGAAAGGGGGGGGGGGGGGCTGAAGCCCCCCCTGGGTCTGCTGAGGGGGGGCTTAGCCCCCCCTCAGATTGATATCACGCCGAAATTATCCCTCTTGGAGTGGGGCTGAAAACCGTGATAAAGATCAAGATACTCTAATAGAGCAGTCGCTCTAATAAAGCAATGAGTATGTAGCGAGCTATGTAAGGATTTTTATGTAGTTTATCAGCTATAAATGCATAGCTGGTGAGGTGGAAAGCTATCTGTGACCGGATTTGCAAAAGGTACCTTTTCCACACATTTGACATACCAGCAAACAAATTGATGTAACACTTGACTCCTTATACGTATTAACTTGCTCTTAGTATCAAAATGTAGCCAGATACTGTAGCTATATACATTCATTTAAAATTTCAAGCAATTATATGCCATGATAAAAACGTTATGAAGCTTTAAAGTTCAAAAAATTGGTCAAATTTTGTGTGTGAAAAAGGTACCTTTTTGCAAATCCGGTCACATTTTCAGTTGGTTGTGACCCTTTTTTTTTTTTTTTTTTTTTTTTGGTCTCACCTTACCAAATCAGAGATAAGTCTGGGTCAGCTCATATCAACTACTTCCTCCGCCCCTGACAACTAGAGTATCACGATATTCCAATACATTGATACATATTGCATAACACTAACACTTAGCCTTGTGAAACTATTATTGCACCATACAAGCATAACTGAGCATTGGGTTTATTCTTAACACATCACTTTATTTGTAAAACTCAAACCCACAATTGCTTGTCTTGTAGCAAGTGCACCTTTCACATTCAATTTGAAACATTTTTGGAAAAAGGCCATACACATTTTTGGAGGCTTTTGTAGCAAAACAAGAGGATACTTTTTAGATGCTGCACAAATATATTATACAAATTGTTTGTAATGCTTCATTGTTGTTAGAAGTTAATAATATTTTACCAATTCTTCACTAGTGATTAGTTTTAAGTTGTTAGTTAACTGACTATTGACAATACTATTGTCAGAGTCTCTAAAGAATGTTACAAAGTTTCATCTACCATCTTCTCTCTCACCATTCACCTCTAAACACATATCATAATAATTATCACTAGCTACTACAGTATTTAAATGGAACCATTTATTATTTACTTTCCTTCTCCACCATACACCACATAAGTAGCATTAATGACAAAAATTATGGATAGCAGTCTCCTGGATGTTTCTGCTAATATGATCGGTGAGACCCCCAAAAAGAAGCCAACTTCTCCATGGTCATTTGCTAAGGACATTGTAAAATGTATAGCTATAGTAACACCTACCTCAGGTAGAATCAATGCCACCGAACTCTTAAGTTCTAAGACTGGTAACACTGTCAAAACCAGACCTTCTCATTTCTGCTGTGATTGCACTACAATCAAAATATCAATATGCAAGCATGATATTGATATCGCGATACAGTAGAGTATCGTGATATTCCAATGTGACCCAGTCTGGGAAAACCAGTCTTATCGCCTATTTAAAAGTATCGAGAAACGCCAGTTTTAAGTATTTAGTGTGTTGTAGCTTGCCAATGGTTGAAGCTATGTGTACCAAATTTTCACACATTTTACACCAATTCCTTACCTTCCAGAGCATCCATTGTGCAAGTAGTCAACACCTAAGTTTCCTGCCATTTTAGGTACTTTTTAAACCGAGGTTGACTGTATCAGGTGTGCTCCAAAAGGGGTGGGAGGTGGGCAAGATGGTGTTCAAAAATTGAAAAGGAAGGCGTAGGGATGAATTAGGCCAAGTGTTGGGCCATTCAGGTCTTAAAATTGGCTGAAATGAAAGGAAATTCACAGCAGAGGTACTTATTCAACACCACAGAGCTGTACAACCACATACCCTGGACAATAAAAATTGCAGACTTGATTGGTATAGACACATTGCTACCTCTCTCTCTCTCTCTACACACACACACATACACACACACACATACACACACACACACACACACACCTCCTGGAACATGAAAATTGTAGCTTCAGTTCAGCTTCCTATAGGAAAAGTATTTCATATCAAATATTCTCCAACAATTAAATCTTACCATTTAGGCTTGTAATGCACTTTATAAAGCCTTTACAATACTCTGCATGCTGATGGTGCTTCACATACTGTACTATACTAATTATATGTTAATTTTAGTATTTTTTTAGCCCTCACTTTAGTTACTGTTAAACCAGGCACGTACCCATAGATGGCTGAAGGCCAGCTGTAGAATTATTTATTGGCTGTATCTATGTTGTAATTTTGTTGTAACTTTGAAGTTAGTAGCTGAGTGAAACACTCACTACTTTGAGTATGGTTTACTAGAGTTGTTAAGCTTATTACTACTAACACTTTACAGTGACCAGCACTGAGGGTCTGACAACAACATGCACTGTTGCCTTAGGATTACCTAACCTAATTTCAAGGACTTAGACTTGTTGATTTGACCTAGTGACTGACTTCATGACTGAAAAGGTGTAACAGAAAAGGGGGCTAAGAAAGGAAAAAAATCCCTCCAACCCCAGGATTCGAACTGCAGGTCACCCAATGTCTAGTCGGGGCCACACTCAGTCTTCCTCCAGAAGCTTAAGGGATGGATTTTCTTCCTTAAACCTAAGTATTTATTACTAACACTTTACAGTGACCAGCACTGAGGGTCTGACAACAACTTATGACCTTCTTAACACACTGTCTTGCAGCAAGAATCCAGTACCATTGACAGCTAACCAGGGACAACATACTAATGACATAATTACAATGTTTCAAATTCAATTGTGTCAATATTTGGAACTGGTAGTGAGTTCCATTGTTTTGGGTATGAAGGAATACTGATACACATCAACTTTTGATTGTAATTTACTGATCTTTTTAAAAGGATGTTGATGACAAGTCTATGACACCATCCCACAATCGATTGTGGTTCTGTATTAATTTCAAAGAACTTCCCAGAGACCTTAAATTTCAAAGAACCTGAAAATTTGAAAATAACCCGCTTTACAATAGGTGTGGAGGTCTCTGGTTCAAACCATTTTTTGTGCACGTTGTTCACCTCTTGTATCTCAATCACACTTGTCTCATTTGTTCGGCTTTTTCTATAAAATATATGCACTGTTAAAATTGAGGTGGTCATAGCACACTTAACCAGCAGCACACCCTTAGTAGGGATGCGCCGATTTTGCCGGCAAAGTTTTTGGAAAAATACGTTGGTAAAAACAAAGAGCAAAATGCTGGAAAACTAGGTGGAAAATTGGAAAAATGGGCACCAAGGAATGGCAGCTTAGCACATTTTGTATGAAAAAGATCGAGATACTCTAATAGAACAGTCACGCATGGTATTAGCATAATTAGGATAACATGAGCTCATAGGAAATGGTGACAAAAGATCGAGATACTCTAATAGAGCAGTCACTATGTACAAAATAATTATTCTAATAGAGCAGTTACACATGCTTGCAAGCTTGAGATACTGCAATTAATTTTTACTGATGCTCAGCAAAATAGAAAAAACCCGAGCAAAATATTGAGCAAAATAGGCTCATCCCTAACCCTTAGGGTGCAGGCACACTTTTAGGATATAGTGTGTGAAGCACACAAGACAAGCAGTGTGACTGTATATTGGTGTACATGACACTAAGATTTGTAAATAAAAAATTATTTTCTGCTATTATAGATGATTCTAGTGTTAAAAATTAGGTGTTCTTTGGCATCCTTTATCATTTAGAGGTAGTAGGATGTATAGAAAAGTATAAATTGTATTGAATGTATGTGCTATAAATAAACTCATTTTGTGCTAAGCCATTACACAGACACACTACAATAAAATGTGTACTTGTGCATATGTGGTATACTCTAAATGTGTTGTACATAGCATGCACTCCTGTGGTGTATGTGATGTGTAGGAGATGATAGTTCACATTTGTCCATTAGTTAGCAAATGTGAACCATCATCTCCTACACATCACATACTCCACCGAAGTATGTGATGCGTGTGTGTGATATGCACCAATACACATTTTATTGTAGTGACAGTTCAAGTTGATGAACAAAGCTGGTATGTTTGTATAAATAAAGTAACCAATTTGCATTAACCAAGAATAAATTTACTCTTGATTAACATTAACTCATAGAATTTCCATTAGATTAATCCAGTCAACAGTAGAGAGATGAAAATTTTGTATACTGATGATCAGTGGGGGCCCGTACATATCTTAAGGTAGCCTCAGTTGAGTGAAATTAAACCCACAATCAAACTCCAGGCTTGGTGATATAGGTTTTATATACATTTTGAAACAATGTTTAAGTAGAGATGTGAAAGCAGTAAATTGCTGACTGACTAATGGTGTTGTGTACTGTTTGTAGATTGTTGACATTCCAGGAATGTTACACCAATTGTGAAACTGCAGATGATGTAATATTTCACAATAATACTATGATGAGTGGTTGACTTTGATAAAGCCGTGACATTGTACCCTTCCACTCCTGAATGCACAAGTGCTTTTTTTCAGCTGTACATGCATGGTCACACTATTATTAGTGTATGGTGTGCATACTTACTCTTGTAAGGATGTGCCAGTTTGGACAATATCACACCTGTGCTAGTGTGTTGTGACCACTACTGTATTTACAGTGTGTCTTCTTAGCTAATTCTCTCAAACCACAAAAGTTTTGCATTATGATACATAACTACTCCATGTACAGACCATTTTTCAAATATTCCATAAAGCATATTACCTTGTAGGCATGACAACAAATTACATTTGATATTTTGCATAATTCCCTCATTCTTTATGCAATCTGTATGAAAATTGGACTGTGCATTTGCCTCATAATGCTCTTACTGCCCTGCAAGTGTGTAGCAAACTGACAAAAGCGGGCACGAGTTATTAAATTTCAATTTTTCTAAAATAAGCTGAAGTTGTGAGGAACATAATTACTGGGGTGTATATGTATGAGAGTAGGATACTCCCTTAGTATATACATACATATCATGAACTCTTGCTATTCTATCCAATAATGTATGTAGTACTTAAATACTAGACATATTATGCATGCATTGTTTCAGTAATGACTGGACAGATTCAATTCAAGTTTGAAATAGTGGGTGCCCTACTCCAAGGGAGTTTCCACAGCAAGACTGGTTTATTTCCGATTGGGAACTATAGAGCTATGAAAGCATGAAATGGTGTTTTTCTTTTTTATGGCATTTTCTTGGTTCCTGTAAAATACACACATGCCTTTTACACTATAACTTCACTCGGCCACTTGGCATACTATTGTGTGTCTTGATCAAAAGTGAACTTGCCACAATGATTTTGTACAGAAAATTCTGAGTATTTAATTCCATATTATGAACTACTGATTATATATAGCTATTGTGATATCTCAATAAAGACCACTCTGTCCAAAGCATGAACACACTCCAGCTTTAATGGTTTATACTGAGTGGCAAGCAATCCAAGTGTTAGCTAATGATCCTATAGCTAGCCATGTGCACGTGTATCTAGATCTAGATGTCATGAACTGGCTCTAGTAGCTAGTAGGGACCCACCAATTATGCTCAAAATTTTACCTATTATGCTATGCTGCACTACTCTAAAATTTTACCTATTATGCTCAAGGTTTATGCCTCATTCCCCATGTTTTGCACATCCTTGCTCTTCAAAATGCATGTGACAGAAAAGATCGATACACTCTAATGGAACAGTCAGCTGCCTGATTGTTTTATTAGAGTTATTGACTGTTCTATTAGAGTATATCAATCTTTTTCTGTGATATCTATTTTGATCATCAAGGATTATAGCATGGCTCAAATATTCTTCCTATTATGCTAGCATTATGCTCAATGCTTTCAGGCACCTATTATGCTTATAATTATGCATGCCAGCATAATCGGCAGGTCCCTAGTAGCTAGTAGTAGCAATACTGACACTGTATTTTAGTTATTGTATTTAGGTTATGCACATGCTTGCACTTTAGTGTGTCCTGTATGCTATGATTTTTGTTCACAATGAGTAGGGTGTGACACGTTGTCCAGCATCCATGTAATCACTGGCCCTCCTGATTCCTGTTTTGTGAACTTGCTGTATTGTGCGTCAGCCATGACTTTGATGCTGTCACCAGGTAAATGGTCTACTAGGGAATTAGTGTTTTGACAGGTACAATTAAAAAATGTTTTGGTACTACAATGCCTGTGGGGAGGGTTACAAAAGAGCAAACCAATTCTTTTCTGTTTTTTTATTCTTACAGCAAGCCAGGATGGAAGCAATGGGCAAGTTGAATGGATATACTGAGGCTGCTTGAATGCACATCTATGGAAAGATGGAGGAATTAGACCTGATGCAGCATGCTACTGAAGAAACTACTAGTTCAGTTATATCACATTATGTTGATCAGTTAAATCACTGGCAGAATCACTGCAACAATTAGATGTGAAGATTCAGTCAATAATTGAAGGAGCTGGTGATTCTGAATGATACACTTTTGAGATGATAGAGATTTAAGATATATGAGAAGGTAACACCCTTGAAATGCTATTTACAGAAGAGCAATACAACAGAAGCCATTTCACCAGCTACTGTTCCAGATTTCGGATCAAGAGACCCTGTTGTTGAAGCTGTGCCCACCAGTCGACTATACCTATGCTGAAATTTTCTGAAGATCTGCTTGGATGGCAAACATTTTTGGACTCGTTTCAAGCTGAAGATATTGATGAGCTTTGTAGTCGGTACTGGTATTGAAAGAGAGATTACAATCCTTGGGTTAGAGTCTGGGTGAGAAATTTGTAATAATCATAGTTAATCAAGTAACACAGAATTTTTCTTCACAGGTGTATGTAGGGTCAGTCAGGACTGCCAATAGGGGAGAAGAAAGTACATGTTGAGTGGAAAACCAATCTGTGTGTATTGTAAAAGTCCACATACGTAGTGCTGTGTACTGTAATGTGGTAACTGATGCAAAAGCATGGTCAGAAATGGGGAAGAAATGGCTATGCTTTAATTGTTTAGGAACTACAAGGCTATTAGTTGCAATTGAAAGAATAGATGCAGGGCCGGGGATGTCATAAGAAACACCACAGTAGTCTGTGTGGCATGTATAACACACCTATTGCAACAAAATCAAATCCTACCTCACAGAGTAATTCACATTCCACAATCCACTCAGACATTTCAGACCATCACTGACTTTTGTTCCAACACATCCAGTCACTGGCCTTACCACAACCATACAGTCCCTCAAGATTCTAGTCCAGCATGTCTTTTGAAAACTGCTGTAGCCCCTGTTAGAGCTTGCAACCACAAGGTATCCACGCATTTGATAAAGGGGCACAAGCCGCACAACATTCATCTGTAACACAAGCTTTAGAATTGGATTTGTGTCCCTGCTGCAGAGAAAATTAATTATCTTTTGGAGGTGAAAACTACTTCTAAATACCAGGTTGACACAATAAGTATGCTGGAAACAATTGATGATATCACATTTCAGCTTTAGCTTTAGTTGTACCCCGGACAGCAGCACTTGTTCAGAACTTAATCACCTCAACTTTTACATAGCCTTCCGAGGCTTTAAGTTGGCCCACCCCAGGAGTGTACACAGGAATTTTGAAAAAGGGTTTCCACTACAGCTAAGTGACTGTTATATTAGAGTAGTTCAATTACCTAACTACTTTATTAGAGTATCTCGATCTTTTCACCACAATCACAATTCAGAACAATGCTATAAGTGTTGCTATTATGTTAGGAACTATTAGTTAACTAAGATAAAAGTTTAAAATGTGTCCTGTCCCGTGATAATTTCAGATTCTGGAAACTTGAATTTTCAATTTCTTAATGTTTCAAGTACTGTGTAAACTCCAAAGGGATTTCCTGAAACCCCTGGAAACCCCCCTCGTTACACCCCTGTACCCTGTTTGTTTTGCAGAAAATTTTCAGATTGCACTGTTATTTGGTGTTGCCCACTACTGGGAAATAGGGACAGGTCCAACTGCCATGGAGTGGATATCTACAGTCAGGGTCACTCCTAACACAGTCAGCACCCCATGTTGCTCATGCGTATACAACCCTAACACTTAATCACCAGTTTTCTGACTGCATACTGAGCCACCACACCTGACACCAGTTTAACCACCACTTCCCACACTTTTAGAACATGATTCTAGCAGCATATTACCTGACTATTCATGATAACCTATCAAAGGGATTACATAGCTCGTGATAAGGAGGATACTATGTAGTTTAGAGCAGGCTATCCCTTCCTCCCTTCCTCCCTTCTAATCAGTCAATCTGTGGATGTCAAACATGAACACTTGCTATAAAGCTGGGACGTCACCCAGCTTGTTTGTTATGTTCATAGAATTGCATCTGTTTACAAGACCCAAATCCAATTACACATACATACTGTATGTATGTTGTGAGCTACTCTTACTACACAAAAAAAAAATATATATATATATATATATCACTGTATGAATATTATGATTGTGGTCCAAAAAGGATATTGGTTCTCAATGTTATTATTACACCAATAAAGTGTTGGAATGCTGTAAACAACTTTGTGGTAAGGTAGTTACATGGATGATAACACTTGAATATTATTTTTTAGTCCATTGGCACTTCTTAGAACTAGTTATGTAATATTATTTAACATCCACACAATTCCAACAGTCACTAATTACAGACATACACATACTGTTGACTGTAGTCTAGTTTAGTGGTCTATATAAAAGGGGCGTCTGGATTCAGTGGAATGGAATGGTGGACTGGAATGGTGGAATGGACTGGAATGGTGGACTGGAATGGAATGGTGGAATGGAACAGTACTTTGGTAATTTCAATTGGTGGTCACCTCTTTATAAAGACCACCCTCTAACAAAGACCACCTCTTTATAAAGACCGTTTTACTTTAATGTTTAAATTGTTGCTATCTTGTTGTTTTAGAGTGTATCCCCATATTAATAATGGTCTTATTGATCAGTTGTGTGCCACATGCCTAGAAAAGTTAGAGTGATATCTGATTTGTAATACAGCAATATACCCCTTGCAAAAACAGTTTGGCTGTACAAAAAAGACATCCCCATCAAACTAAAAGTAACTAACAACTAAAGGAGCTAATATCTGGCAAATAACTTGCTATATAATTTATAAAAATTTGGTCCTTTATCATTGACTCGTACAGTCTTGCTTCATTCCTAATTAATTCCCTGTAACTCTAATTGGCTAGTAATTTTTTCTCCTCTACAATGTCGGACTATTGAGAAAGGTACCAATTTAATAGCCTATTAGACTTACAGGGAATTAATTAGGAATACAGTCAGACTGCACAAGTCAATGATAAAGGACCAAGGTTATTGTAAATTATACTTGGTTGCCAGTATATATTAACATTCATTTCTTGGCCTCACCAGATATTAGCTCCTTTAGTTGCCAGTTGCTTTTAGTTTCGTGGACACATCCTTTCTTGTATAGCCAAGCTGTTTTTTATGGGGTATATAGCTATTACTGTATTGTACCATAAATCAGATATCACAGGCTTTTCTAGACAGAACATGTGGTACACAATTCATCAATAAGACTGTCTTATAGGGCTCTAAAACAACAATTCAGATATTAAAGTAAAATGGTCTTTATAAAGGGGTGGTCTTTGTTAAAAGGTGGTCTATTTAAAGAGGTAACCCTAATTGAAATTACCTAAGTACCGTTCCATTCCACCATTCCATTCCATTCCATTCCACTATTCCATTCCATTCCACCATTCCAGTCCACCATTCCATTCCACTGAATCCAGACGCCCATATAAAAGTATGAGTTCATTACTGTTTGAATTCTTGCATTGTTTTCATAAAATAAGGAGTGCCTTAACTTCCTGTTTGAAAGTGTGTAAACTGATTTACTCTGGCTAACTATAACACTGCTCACTTGTTACTCTTTACAAGCATTATAACAAAAGGCTAGAGTGAATGTACAGATTGCTGAAAGACTGTTGGGGATGCAATTTTATTTCTGTGTTACATGGTGTAATTGCATGACGTAAAGCCTCTGTTAATGTGTACTATTTTACAAAAGAAGATGGACAGATGCATTAGCAGTGTTAACAGTGTGCACAGTGCTTGTATCATTGCTATATTATAGCGATGGACATTATAAGGCATCCTGATCTCACTGTTTATGTCAAGTGGGCTATACAATAGATTAAGGGAGAGTGGTTCCTAGTCTTGTTTTCTACAGCACATGCAAGTATAAGGAATTTTGAGTGGATCATAAAAAAGTAAGGAAACAAGAAAGGTTGCCTACACCTGCAGATATACTAGTGAACATTTAATTAATCCTTAATTTACTTTAAACCCATGACTGAAATGTCCTCTAGTATATCTGCAGGTGTAGGTGACCTCCCTTGTTTCTCTATTTTTTTCTATGATCCCTAATCAAACTTAAAATTCTTAATTTTTCCTTATACTTGTTTGTTCTTGGATATAAATTGTTGACTAGAAAGTGAAGTGGTCATTACACTTCACTTTCAGCTATGTTTAGCCTGTTACACAGTGCTACAGATGAGGAACAAAAGAAGAAGTACCTCTGCAATCAATCCAGTCATCACAAAAAATATAGAGAATTCGCTTATCCCAGCAGACTCATTGTACTTTGCTTTCATCTATTTTCAGTCCAGCGTTACAAATGAAGACACCTTTGCAATCAATCTACTCTCCATGGAAAATATGGACAATTCCCATTTAAAATGAGAAACTATGCATTGTGCTACCTCGAGTCGACACCTTCAACTGTCAGCAAGAAGAAAGAGGATACAAAGGAGGAGAAAGGTAAGTCCATGATGCATGCATTTTATGTACTGTGGTATGCCAAAAGCACACCTATAGGGACAAAACAATGTTGAACAGGGAAAAATCAAGCCGTAGCATTAGCCATTTTCAAGTTATACTTGTCTGAAGACAGGCAAGCAGGCAGGTAGCTAATCAGTCAGTAAAAAATTCCATTTTTTTATAATTCTGTAGCTACCTATACTGTATATTGGAATAATTTAGAGTCACACTGAAGGCATTTTTGGGCTTGGTTATACCTAACCAATACTGCCAAGGTACCAGAATGTGGCCAGAAAAATGCAAACCTACATGATCCCTAATAATAATACAGTACTGTATGATAAGTAGCACTAAGAGTATTGTTGAACTTTGTTGTTAGAAAGTGTAAAAATAAACTAATAGCTAGGCTGCGAGCCAGCTGTGACATCTTACCAACACCATTTAATCCGGCTCGCTGGAATATAATCATTAGTCCAGTATTTGCATACCCATTGTCACTCTACTCAGCGTACAACCAACCATATTTTAACTGGTTGCTCCATTGCACTTTATCAAGGGACATGCACTTTCCATCACAATTCCATTTTGCAGGGTTTTGTTCAGAACGTTAAGGAGGATTACCACCTTTATAAAGGTGTTGCAACCTAAAGTGTGGTCCGGTAAAATTTTGCTACAGCTTTCAATTTCCAGGAAAATATGAGGGCAAAAGTATCGAGAATTCTATTGTGAAAACCTTCCTTAAGCAGAATTAGTCGCTGGGGCATAAATATGTGATGCACTTTTTACTGTAGAGTGCCACATCCTAGATTGCAATGACCTTCTGGCTACCATACAATTATTATTCCGCCAAGTACTGTTCCACCTCATATCACATCTACTCTAAGCATACCTGATCTTGTGCTAGTTTCATCTTGCTACTGGAACTCTCTGTAGTTACTAATACTGAACATCACCTTTTGGCTGCACTGAACCATAAAAAGATTGCTATGGTTCATTACTGCTGGACCTTCAACATGCTGGATTTCCAGTTGATCTTGTGACAGTTGAAGTTAGTTGTATAGGCCATTTCATCACAGTGACCATTACAAAATGTAGCAATGTATGAAGAGAATACATTGCATACTTCAACAGGCAGTTCGTGTTGCCATCTGTTGTTCGTACAAGTTATTTAATCTCTCAGGCTTCAACATCATGGGATATCTGTTGAACTGTTGATAAACTGATTGCAGCTATGTAGATCATTTAGGGTCTGGTCACCAGAGCAGATTATAACTAGTCTTGTTTATCTGACAATATATTAGGTCATTGTAATAAAAATAATGTATGTGCAAAGCAGCAGCATTCATAAGCATGCCAAGCTATATAGAGGGATGTTGGAAATCCCCCCTTGGAAATTTTTGGATTTTCAATGCATGGAGATTGCATAGTATTTTGACACACAAAACTCCATACACTGCATCATTTGTTAAGCCAAATACATATGAGACGGCCCTCAGGCCCGTGCGTTTATATCAGGCAGAGCAGCGCCTGTACGTTGTATAACTGTTATGTACCACTCACCTAATAGATGGGGAGAGCCTCAAAAGACAGCTGTAACACTTATAAAGGCCAGGTTTCTGACATAGATTGTGGGTAACCAAGCCGAACATTGCGAGACGTTCCCTCTACAGTACTGCAGCCACCTGAGATATTGAAAGCTAGTACACTATGGGTTATATCACTAACCTGCATTCGTTCAACTCTCATCATGTAGCACTCAGCATGCCAGCGTGATCACTCAATCGCCATATAGACTAATTGCCATAGTGGTTCTCTCGAGCGAAAAAAGCAGCTAATAGACAGTTTAAGTAAACAAAACCTAACTACTAAACGATACTGGTCTAATTCTTACTATTCACACTGGCTAACTTGAATCTGGTGGAATGACAAAAACTGGCTACCGTACGCAAGAAAATTTTGACGTAAGAAAAATTTGATGAATTCACACTTCAGCAGATTCGACGAATCAAAAATCAAGAAATTATGGACAAAACCTGTACTTTTAAGAGCGCTTTTAAACATTTGACGAATTGATACCACAATCAAACACAAAGGTGAATATTATTTAGAATATAATAGTTTTATTGAGTCATTATCGAAGTGGACTACAGCTTAATCTGGGCTAAGATGGCACCAGACTAGTATAAGGTATATAAGTACGTTTATATATATATATATATATAGACTAGAGTTGTGGCCACCGAGTTGGCTTTTTCGATTGCCATTGGCTGCTTGGTAAACATTATACGTATTAGTGACATTATGACCCACAATCGACTTTTACATGTCAGGCTATAAAAAAATTTGAGTGATCTGTGAGATGTCTTTCCACCTATTGGATGAGGTGTTGTAGTGGTCTCGGTTGCTGGCACTTGTATGCTCACTATTAATTTCCACATCACATCATACAGGTAGCTACTTCCTGACAGGAGACAGATGCAGGTGTACACCATATCATAAAGAATACAACCTGGAGTGTGACTCCACTGTGTGAGGTAGTGACTGTATAATGTATGTATTGTTGTATAGACTGTAGTGGACTGTATCAAATGTGATAGTATGTAGCTATATGGGGAGTAAGCATGCAGGGCTTATATGGTCATAAGTGAATAATGATATTGTGGGGGATATTTCATAATATTACATAACTATTTCTGAGATGAAATAATAATAATATTATCCACATAACTACCTTACCACAAAGTTGTTTATAACATTCCAACAGTTTATTGGTGTAATAATACAGTTTATGATTTTAAACTTATGATAAACAGACACTGATATATTTTTGTTGAGTAGCTATACAGACACAGATAGTCCACTACATACATGATACTAAACTGTACAATATTAAGGAAACTATGTATGTGTTTAATCATACAGTATAGTTACCATATATCTCCAAAAAAGTGCTATGATAATTCTTTGCTGCTATTCATCGGTAAAATTGAGCATACTGACAACTTCATTAATGTTGTCAAATACATAAGCTTAGCCCTACAGGTATTGAGACAAGTGTAGTAACAATGAATAATCAAATGGATATGGGTAGATAGTAATCTCGCATAGCCACACCACTACCTTTTTTGTGTGTGTGAAACGTTGCATTGGATAATACCAAGAGTAAATGATAATACCATATGTACCACTCTGTGTGGGCAGTTCAAAGGCCCCGCCAGTGCCATAATTTGTATATGGCACTCTTGCTGACCGCAATGAGTGTATTATAAGTTATAATGCACTGACCACAGTGCAATGTACAGATATTATTGCACTGGCTGCAGTTTTGTGCAGCAATACACATAGCATTGCCAAAATCAGGTCACACTGAAATGTCACCATCAACCCCACATGAGATCACATGATCTCCCAACTCCACATAGATTCTATAAAAGTTGCTGCTACTTTCTCAAGCTGCTAGGCATTAGTAGAAATTGTACAGGTGATTGCAGGTAAAGTAGAGATTGTATTGATTGGTGAGTGTTCATGTATGATTTTGTGCATGGAAACCATCTTTAGGACAGTTTATTCATAGATAAAAGATATTTGATAATTTAGGTAGCTATGCAGGTAAAAATTAATTTCACTGAAGATGGAGACATTTATGGCCTTTTATGTATACGTACTGATATGACCTATAGAAGGAATTTGTGAACAACAGTTGACATTACGTACACTGGCATTTCTAATAGAGCATGAGTGGACATAAATAGATGATCTGTATCTGACCACTGCTTGTTTGTACATGTTACTGATCTAATGCCAACTTGCAAAACAAGGCCAACATAGTTGATAACCAATAGTCACTCCAATTATCCATACACCTCTACTGTACTTTTCAGGCATCTAGAGTACAAGAAGCAGTGTCTACGATTTCCTGCTGTTTTATTAGATAGGTTTTTGCTTGAGTGCTGCTGGATCATGAGTCCTCACAAAGGAGTGGGAGGTGGTGAAGTGGTTGACATACAAAATGGATGGGTGGGAAGTTCCAGGTATAATTACATGCCCTGTGAGCTCTAGATGGACCGCAATGCCACAAAATACACAAATTCCATGTGTGCGTAATGTTGCCAGTTACTCCAAGCCAATAACATTGTCTGAAGCCATTACAGTGTCCTCCCAATGCCTCTAGAGTGAAGTATGGGTCTTGCCTCTGCTACAGACGTCTATCTCCAGAAAGCAGAGCTGGATTAGTGTGAAAATAGCTAGCCAGATAGTGTAGCCATCCTATGATGGTGTTATTTAAAAACTCTTTTTTGTGTGCATAGTGTAGCAATGTAACATAGCACAAGACTTCATTGCTAGACAATGTTTGTAATTATTAGGACAGTTATGAATTTCTCACTTAATTTGTCACATAAAAAAGAAGTTATCAAATCCGGTGTGGATGACTTAACACTATCTGCAGAATGTCAAGTAAGCAAAACACAAACTTGACAATTTCTTTTCAAAGAATTTTATATTTCCAGCTACAAAGTCTATATAGGCATTATAAATGTCATTACTGACATTCAAAGATGATTACCTACAACTGCTAGCATGGAAATTTTAGTCTAATACTTTAAAAGGAATAATTGTGTACACGTTTGTTTTCTGCATCCACGTGATCAAATTATATTATGCTATACCTATGTGAAAGCCGAAGGCTGTATAAAACCTGTGTTAAACTTCAAATTGGAAACCTTTAATTAAAGCTCATCAATAATATCATACTACAAACTTGGTTGATAAATATCCTATTTGCTGAAAGGATAGTTTTAACCGAGTGCCTTTGATGCATTTATGTTGTGCAGATTACTAGTAGACAGTAAAAATTACATGGGAATAAGTTAAGTTGGTGCCTCTTTCTTCCCTCCCACTCTTACATTTCCTATAAAAGTGCACCATGCATTATATTCCTTTCCGAACATGTAATGGAGCTAAGCCACCAGTGTTGGGCAAGTTACTTTGTAAAAGTAACTAGTTACATATTACATATTACTTGCAACTGAACTATTTAGTTACAGTTACATATTACCCATAAAATAAAGTAACTATAATAATATTACATATTATATTACTTTGTGTCCACAGCCTTAAGCTGTCATGTGTGAAACTACCACATTATCACGTGACATGATTTCGTTGTTGGGCAATGTGCAAATCTTGGTTATAAGTAAGAAGCTGGTGAATAAGCTTCATTCAGTAGGCTTCAATACTTCGTTGTGGCTAGGCGTTACTCAGTGGATTACTAACGAGATTAGTAACTTCGTTACTTGTAGTAATAATATTACGTAATATTAGACTCGTTACAGTAACTATATTACAGGTTTTTGCAATTGAATTCGTCGCCTTTGCAATTGAATTCGTCCCGTTTGCAATTGAATTCGTCGGTATTGCAATTGAATTCGTCGGTATTGCAATTGAATTCGTCGCTTTTGCAATTGAATTCGTCGCTTTTGCAGTTGAATTAGTCGGTTTTGCAATAGAATTCGTCGCGTTTGCATTACAATTCGTCATAAACAAAACGGCTCCAAGAAACCAACCCGTTCATTAAGAGATGAACTATTTATGCCTTGGAGAGTTACACTTGAGACACTAGAAGGTAATTGAAGCTGGTAGTACGCGAAGTTGATAGCTGTCTGACAAGTTAATTAGCTTGCTCGCGAGTGACCACACCCATCGCGAATGGCGTAGTAGAGTTTGGAATGTTGTTGGAGAGGCTGTAGAGGAAGAATTATTGCCTTATAAAGAGTTGTTTACTACTGTTGTACTTGAACAAGTTCTTGTAGCAGCTGCTACATCATGTTTTCATGTTTGCTCCAGCTGCCATTCTTGTTATGGACGAATTTAACTGCAAAAGCGACGAATTCAATTGCAAAAGCGACGAATTCAATTGCAAACGGGACGAATTCAATTGCAAAACCGACGAATTCAATTGCAAACGGGACGAATTCAATTGCAAACAGGACGAATTCAATTGCAAACAGGACGAATTCAATTGCAAAAGCGACGAACTCAATTGCAAACGGGACGAATTCAATTGCAAAGTCGCCGAATTCAATTGCAAAAACCTGTATTTAGGTAACGCGTTACATTTGTAAGTTAAGTAACTTGAGTTATATTACCTGTTTTTATAGCGTATTTCGTTATATTACTTAGGTACCACAAAAGTAATAATATTACGTAACGCGTTACTCCCAACACTGTAAGCCACACATGTATGCTCTTGACACTTCTACTGTCACCACTAATCATGTGGTTAGCTGAATATTATTATTCCTCTTGAGAAAAAAATCTACATTTTTATAGCTGTTTTTCTCAGGGCTCAGCTCAAATTGTACATACTATAGTACTCTCAACCTGTATAGCATTGCATCAATATAAAAGTTGTATAATATACCGTTTTATTATAAGCACCTACTGTGTACACTTACACTGATATCTACGTGTGTACTAACTACCAGGGTATGTGTACACATTGTAAGTATTTACTCCAGTGTTTATAGTGTTGTAGTGACCAATAATTGTCATTATTACTACTCTATTTAAGCAAAAAAATGGAAGCTACTTATAGCTACACTAAGATACCTGTATTTCAGGTAGTTACACTTGCATAGAAATGGGCCATTAATTCCATTATTGAAGTGTTGGAATGTTAACAACTTTGTGGTTTGTAGTTACACGGATGATAGCACTTGAATATCATTTCACAATCCAATAGCATTTCTCAGAACTAGTTATATAATATTATGCAATATCCACATGATCAGTCAAAATTGACGTACAATATTCTCACATGTTCTCTATCACATTTGGTTCATGTTTCCAGTATATAGTGTATACAATAATGACTACAATACAATAAATTATACAGTCACTACGCACCTCATCACACTACAGTCAGAATACTGACATTAAGTCATTGTTGGGTGAAGTATTGTATGATATATCATGATAGAGTACACAGCAGGATTGGATGACCAGGAATAGTTAGTCCATGGCCAGTACCACTTACTGAAACTCACAATCAATTCTAAAAGCGTGTAATGTATGAAGAATGATTGTTTCCCTCACCTTTACCCAACGATTGATATTTAGATGCATATATAATATAAAGTAAGTACACAAACATGAGTAACTTACTTTAGCAAATAATAGCTACAGCCTATTTGACAGCTGTATAGGTGTCATTTCCACTAATAGTAAATATATTTTCAGGCCACTACCAAACCATTTCAATTTAATAACTTTGTGGTAAGGTACTTTCTTAGATGATTGCACTCAATATCATTATTTCTTACTTGATTAACATTTCTCATAACTATAGTCATGTCCATAACTCAAGCAGTCACTCAAGCAGACGTGTATATAAAAGTTTAAGCCGTAGTCCATAAGTATAACCACATCACACCTTATGAGTATTATATACTTTAGTGATAAATTGCTTCCCTTCTAGCTATAATGCTATATATAATATTGACTATAAAATTACTGTATGTTTACAACATGTTCACTATGATACACACTTCAGTATTCTATCATATGTATGTTACCCTTATGTAATTACCTCCATAGTACAAAATTGGTGTAGTTGAGAGCAAATAATTAACTAATAAAACTAGCCTTCAATTCATCCATTTGTAACTCTAGTACTCCTTTGTTAATAGCAACCACTGTTGATATCACTTTGATAAGTTTATTTTGTGTGTGTGTGTGTGTGCGTGTGTGTGTGTGTGTGTGTGTGTGTGTGTGTGTGTGTGTGTGTGTGTTAACCTTTATGTACGAGTGTAGTACTTCATTAAAGACTTGATCTTAAGTCATAGACAGTAGAAGACCACACGTATTGGCACTTACAGTACATTGCACGGCTATGCAGTTATTATAACTACAGTACTACCCCACTGTGAATGAAAGTGTCAATAAGGAACAGATTATTATGGTACATAGTTGTTTTAAAATTTCACTGCTTAATACAAATCAAATTGGTGTATAGGCCATCTAATTACTATAATCTGAAGTAGTAATGCACAGTCCATGTTTTCCACAAACATGTTTATAACTATCATTGACTGAATGCACACATTTATCATGACATCATCAGTGTGACATCATATCCTCTTTTGAAGCTATAAATATCAGTAACTGAACTACAAGTTAGTCTTTTTGTTACCTGTAGATACAAGCATGGAACTCTTAAAAATTTACATAGCTGCTGTTTTGCTAGTGTGTTTGTTCAGCCAAATTGAAGAAGCTACAAACATGATGCTGGATGATCTATCTGATACTTCTCAGAATAGAAGTGATGACATTGTTAGTGGCTCAGGTGATCTAAATGAGAGAGATCAGGATAAACCAAGGCCTTCTTGTTGTGTATCTGGAAATTTTACTTTTCATTCAATTGATGAAATTCTAAATAACATCTCCAGTAACAACACCATTGTCAACATACCAACTGATGTTGAGTTGTCTTCTATTGTGACATTAGAAGGTCTTGAAAATATCATGATAACAGGACACAGAAATCCTGTTGTAAAGTGTAATGATGTTGGTGCAGTAAAGTTAATCTCCTGCAAGAACATAACCATTGAAGGTATACAGTGGGAGGGATGTGGCTCTAAAGATTATCCAGGAGTTGAATTCTACAACTCATCCAATGTTTCTTTTGAAAGATGCTTATTCCATAACTCCAAAGGAAGAAGTGTTTTACTTTCAGAAGTATCTGGAAATGTGTGCATTAACAATTGCAATTTTACATACAACAACAAATATAGTAGACATGGAGCAGCTATACATTATTTACCAAATACTAATAGCCATGGTCAACACAATTTGGTGGTCCAAAATAGCCGATTCATCTTCAATAGAGCCACACAAAGTGTAGTTTACATTGATGGCTCAGGTAGCAGGATCCCTGGTCATGTTTACTTACAAGACAGTGAGTTTGTCAACAACACAGGAGTACCAATTTACATCTCACATACTAATCTTCATATTAGAGGTGGTGTGTTGTTCAAAGGTAATACAGCAAAGTCTGGTGGAGGAATTTATAGCAGGAACTCCACTGTCATATTTTGTGATAAGTCTGATGTAAATTTTATTAATATCTGTGCTACAGATAATGGTGGAGCTATTTATCAAATATATTCTAGTGGAGCAGACTCAGTAGTGACATTTACGGGTAACAGTGCAAGGTTTGGTGGTGCCATATACAGTGACAATTCCAATATCAAATTTGATGGTAACTCAAGTGTATCATTTAGTAATAATAAAGCCAGCTATGATGGAGGAGCTGTATTTTGCGATACAAAATGTGCTGTCTTATTTTATAGAGGTACATTAGTGAAATTTATTAATAACAGTGCAACAACTGGTGGAGCTATACACAGTGAAAGCAATTCTTGTATATTATCTAAAGGGGATTCAGTTGTTCAATTCCTGGAAAACAGAGCCATACAGGGTGGCGCTATATATTCAAAGAAACAAGTTGCTTTCCTATTGGAAGGAAGTTGCAAAATAAGCTTTAATAATAGTAAAGCAAGTGAAAGTGGAGGAGCACTCTACATTACAGGCCATTCCACTGTGACTATTGCAGAACACTCAAAAGTTATTTATTCTAATAATGAAGGTACTCAGTATGGTGGAGCAATCTACTGTAGTGATAACTCCAGCATTACACTAGAAGGGCAAGCTATGGTGATATTTATAAACAATACATCTCAATATGGTGGAGCCTTATCAATTCTGCAATCAACACTGATCTTTGATGGAAATACTTCAGTAAATTTCACCAGGAATAAGGCAGAGAATGGAGGAGCCATCTCTGTTGTGAAATCTTCTGTAACTTTTGTGGATAGTCCCCAAACAGAGTTCTTCAGTAATTCAGCAAGAAATGGTGGGGCCATGCATCTTAGTAATCATTTCACTGTAAGTATATCCCATAATGCTCATAACACATTTTCCTACAACACTGCTAACCACCATGGTGGGGCCATATATTGTGACCTGACTAAAAGTACTGAGAATAAAATTACATTCAACTATACAGATGTTATAATGTTTTATAGCAACACTGACCTCATCGGTTCTGATGTTTATATTGATATGCCAACATCATGTGATGAGACTTGTTTGAACGACAGCATCATTAACATAGAGCATACTCAACTTGATTGGGTCAGTATTAAAACTTCTCCTAGAAAACTAGAATTTAATAACTCAGCAGTTACATGTATTGATAATGACAATGATACAATTTGTCAAACTTATCTAACAAGAAATATAATGCTAGGTCAGGAAATTACAATCAATGCTTGTTTATGGGATTATTACAATCAACCTGCTGGATCAACACAATTTGTACTGAGTAGTGAAGATAAAGATCATCACGTTATTGGCCCAAATAACGTGCTACTATCATGTACACTATTTGACGGAGTTAGTATAATGGGAAACAGAGTTATGGAGGCAACTAATTATACAATGAACATTACTTCATATGACTTGAAGGAGTTTTCTATAGAACTAATAACTGAGCTATCACCATGTCACTCTGGTTTCTACTATGATAACACTACACAAATGTGTGTATGCTACAGTGATAGTGATATTGTGTATTGTTCTGGTAGCACATCATCTATCAAAAGAGGTTACTGGTTTGGTGAAGTTAATGATAAAGCTACAGTGGCAATTTGCCCCAATAGCTACTGTAATTTTACTTGTTGTGAAACAGCTGATGGATTTTTCAAACTTTCACCAGTCAGAGAAAATCAGTGCAATTCACAGCGATCTGGTACTGCTTGCGGTGGTTGTAAGAAAAACTTTACTCTTTCATTTGATTCTATAGAATGTGTAAGTGTTGACACATGTACAACTGGACAAACAGTACTTGTGGTAACATTATCAATCCTTTACTGGGTGGTCATAGTTATATTAGTGTTCATTGTGACATACTATCACACTGGGATTGGTTATTTGTATGCTATTACATACTATTACAGTGTGGTGGATATTTTACTGTGTGAACACTTGTACATATCACAAGGGTTATTTACAGTTGTTAGCATTATGTCAAGTATTGCAAAAGTCACACCACAATTTTTAGGACAGTTCTGTTTAGTAACTAATATGAGTGGAATTGACCAACAGTTCATTCATTATGTACATCCACTAGCTGTTGCTATTATCATAGTAGTAATCTGCCTATCAGCAAGGATATCAGTCAAGTTTTCATCATTTGTAAGTAGAGGAATTATTCATGTTATCTGTTTTCTTCTGTTGTTATCGTACACTTCTGTGGCAACAACTTCATTACTGCTTATGAGATTCCTGACATTTTACAATGTGGATAAAGTTTATACTCACCTGTCACCTGACATAGAGTATTTACATGGACGCCATCTACCATATTTTATTCTAGCAATAGTATGCGCACTAATTATTGTAATTGGTCTGCCATTTTTGCTTTTATTTGAGCCATTTCTTAACTACAAAATCAGCTTCACCAAGATTAAACCATTATTGGATCAGTTTCAAGGATGTTACAAAGACAAGTATCGTAGCTTTGCAGCTTATTACATGGCATGTCGATTGGTTACTATTCTGATAATTATTGTTAATCCATCAAATGATGACACTTCCCGCTATTTATTGATTATTTTAAATTCCTGTTTAGCCTTTATACATGCGACAATAAAGCCATATAGATCTAACATTCTTAATGTGTTTGATAGCTTCGTGTTGCATTTAATGATTGTGGTTTCAATGGTACCACTTATTGACAGTTATGATCCTAATTTATTGCTATCATTCATATTTGTATTAGTTATACTACCTTTAATATCTTTTCTGCTAATGGAAATTTACCTTTACAAAAGGAAAATAAAGAAAATCGCTAATTGTTTTGTGCCACCTAAACATGACACTACTAATGACAACAATGAGGTACCAATGAGAGACTTTGTTGATAGTATTATTGATGATAGCAGGAGGGTGAATACTACTATATGTGAAATGTAAGTAAATTATGATGTTGTTTGACAAGCATATCATGTTTCTATGTACACAAGAAATTAGAATTTTCAACTAGAGTAGGGAGCATAGCACATCAATAAAAAGTACTGAAACAAGCTGGAGTAGTCCATGATAATTATTAGATCACAGTGAAACAATAAGATGTTTTATATCCCTACTGTGCTCAAGATACCAAAACGGTAATGCACAGTAGGGATATAGCATTTCTTATTGTTTTACTGTGATTTAATATCTAAACCAAACTGTAAAAAAAAGAGTGCGGCCCCCAAAAAGGCCAGGGTGAAAAAAGATTGAAGTCAAAGATACTGGCCAAGAAATGGCTGTGATGGTAGGAGAATGGCAAAAATCTTAATTACGACAATTCAGGTGAATTTGCATTGCCTCCTCCAAGTTTCACTAGGATTCGGCACCAAATTCACCTGAATTGTCGTAATTGCCATTAACCTACCATCACAGCCATTTCTTGGCTGCCACCTTTGATTTCACCCTGGCCTTTTTGGGGACCACACTCTTTTTTACAGCTTGGCTGTTTTGGCTTAGATATCACTTCTTTTTGTATTGCAAGCCACAAAACCGGCCATAAACTGGCTTTGGTGCTTCCTTTTAAACTTGTTTTTTTCCTTTACTGCGGGAATTGTGGAACAAAAGAAGCAATTGTGTGTATAGCTTTTTGTCTGATTAAATATTTGTATATTGAATTTAACACTGAATGATTATCACATAAGCAATAAGATGACTTCTTACATAACTGCATTGTAGCTGAAACTCTCATTGTTTGTAGTTGAACTCTTTTCAGGGTGACTTGTTTCTAGTTGAACTCTCTACACAGTGATTTGCTTCCAGCTGATTTTTCTACAGGGTGATTTGTTCGTAGCTGATCTCTCTATAGAGTAACTTGTTTCTAGCTGATATCTCTACAGGGTGACTTGTTTCCAGCTGATCTTTTTACAGGGTGATTTCACTGATTTGTTTCTAGCTGATCTCTCTACAGGATGACTTGTTTCTAGCTGAAATTCTAAACTGGGTGACCTGTTCTCTCTACATGGTGATTTGTTTCTAGCACATATTTCTACTGGGTGATTTGTTTGTAGCTGATCTCTATCGGATAACTTGTATCTAGTTGATATCTTTACAGGGTGACTTGTTTCTAACTGATCACTATACGGGTTACTTGTTTCTAGCTGATCTCTCTTCAGGGTGACTGCTCTATTAGGATGACTGCTCTATTAGAGTATCTAAATGTCCTTGCTACACCAAGTTGGATTTCGTGTTATAACTCTATGGTAGGGTCCGCAATCTGAAATTTCGACCTCTGAGAATCAACTACCAAACCACCCACAAATGCTAGGTTTGGTATCACTTAGAAAATGCCGCATTGACATTATTTTTCATTAACATCTTGTCGCGCAAATCGGCGAATATGTTTACAAATTACGAGATTTTTTGCTAGTCTATATCTTCAAGGAAATGTCTTTTCAAGCTACAATATGCACTTTCAACCTTTCTTACTAACTGTACTCTAAACTAAAACCATAAAAAGTAAGGGTCTGGTGAAATACAGATATTAAATCATTTCTACCTCCCAGATTCGGTTTTTAATGCGTACTAATGACGTTCACACATAAATCGCCTTGGCAACGCAATGCGTTTGCTAGAATTGAAGGGCAATCAACTGACGTCACAAGCATAAGTACGCTGTCTAATTGAATTCCTTTTGAAATAATTTGGTGTTTGTATTTCCCCAGACCCTTACTTTTTGTGAAGGGGCGGGCGGCACCAGACTAGCCCACACCCTACTATACAGTACTATCGTACTCTATACTTAATCTGCAAAACCAAATACAGCTGTATGGTAATAATTATTGAGCAAAATATCAAGCATTTTTACAAGAATTGCTTAAGGAAAATTCTAGGTATGAAAAAAGCAAAATACACTGATCCCTAAAGCAATGTTTGCATAAAACTGCAATGAACTGTAGATTTTTGTCTATACATAGTAGCTACTTTCATATGTGCTACAAAAACTTTTTTTGATAGTAATTTTGATAATATTATGTTGCAAGCCTGTGTTAGTACAAAACTGGGACCCCAGGCCCCCATCAATATTCCACTATACTTTAGTAGTGCATTAGCTGTTTCTGAATATTGTTACTATACACATCATGCTTTACAATGTAATTGTTGTCACATTATTCCCTCACATAATTAGCTATAGCAGAGAATCAGAGACTGATGATGTCACTCACTACCGTGAATCATTCTTTGAAGTGATGGACGAGATTAAAGACTGACTGTATGCTATGAGATGTGAACAATGACAAGTGTAGATTGTATGTATTTAGTGTGTCACACATACATGTATCCCCCTAATGTGTGTTGTAGAATTTTTCGGCTTTAGGTGTACGTAATACACACAGTGGATCTGGATGATTTGCTTAATGTTATTACAATGTAAAATTTTGCTGCTCAGAAACAGATAACCACGTTCTCCTAGATGCGACAGGAATTTTGTCACACAACAGAACTACACTGTAGTTACTAGCTGGGATGATTCATTTCTAACATGGTTGATTGGTTGGATGCATGGGATAAACTGTTCATGACTGTTTCATTGCTGTCTTGTACCTGTATGTAGCCTACATTATTTGAAACATTTTTGCAAAAGAAGTACAGCTGTGCTTTACCCAAATTTCTGCTTTGCTTGGCTGAACGCATCAGGCAGGCAGTAGAAAATTCTGTGAAATAAAAATAGATTTTTTTCTTTATTATGTAGTGATTTGACAAGAATGTTTCAGGTTGATCTGAAGGCAGTTTTGGGCTTGATGTTACCCAACCAATACTGCCATGTCATTGTGAGGGAAAATTGAGGCTGGTTTTTAGGTGATATTTTATCACAGGCTACGCCCACAACTTCATTGTCTCTATTATACAATACTATCTGATATTTAAACTGTCAAATGTGATATTAACGCTGACTTTCCAAAATCGCGGCACATATTAAAATAATATAACAAGGTGAAAGTATATTATAGTTAATGTATTCTTGTCAGGGGTAGTTCTGCTAATTAATTTCCAATTAAAAAGTATATGAGCTATGTAAATTAGGTGATGCCACAGCCTATTTAAAGTCTGGTCAAAAATCATCCTCACAGTTAAATCAGGCCTTTATAGAAATCTGGGTATGAAAACATTACAGTGTCAATAATAAATCATTCAGTCTGAGCTCATGCTTAGCTATTTTAGGGATGCTTAACATGCTAGAAAGTCCAGGAAGAGCATTTTGGGTGATTTTGTGATAAAAAGCGAAACAACTTATAAGACTAAAGAAAGCTGACTAGTTTCTGGAAACTAGTGAAGCTGTGCCTGGATGTTATATAACCGGCTCTGAGAAATGTTAACGGGTTAAGAAATAATATTCAAGTGTTATGATCCATGTAACTACCTTACCACAAAGTTTTTTACAAAATTCTAACACTTTATTGGTGTAATAACAGAATCTAGGGCCCATTTCTATGCCAGTGTAGCTACAAATTTTAATAGCTCAAAACCAGACTTTCACATTTCTGTGATTGCACAATCAAAATATCAGTACACAAGCATGGTATCAATTTCATGATTAGGGATGCTTCTATTATGCTGGAATATTTAGTGCAGAATTATAAGATTTCCTTGTAGTGTGATGCAAAAATCTTTGGGACACAACACTGAAACAGTGCAAGCATAAAAATGGCTGAAAATATCGATAGAGCAGCCACTTATACAGTTATACTCTTACTTATACTCTAATAGAGCGGTCAACTACGAGTCCTAATGCAGTCACTTATGTAAAATGCTGACTAATATGTTTGTTTTTGCACAAATTCCAGGAATAATTAATAGGTAAATTTAAAACGAATTGTCACAAAGAATAATTGGTTAGCCCTGGTAATGTCAGCCGAAAGCCCTGGTAGCCCTGATAATCATAAAGGGCTGGCTACGCCTCTGCGTGACATGTACTGTTTTCACAGGCCCAATCACATGTTGTAAATGTTTCTCCAGTGCTTGAAGTGTTACATATCATTGTAGAGCAACTATTCTATCTTGACAAAAAATGCAAGCTAGATGCAAATTCAACAGTGTAGCTTACTTGTTTCTACCAGTATTTTAAGCTTTCTATATGTGACCTGGTCTGCAAAGAGTGGTCTTATAGCCTTTTCAACCCTTACACCCCTATCATAGCACTACGGCTTGGTGCAATATGAAGATGATAGGCTAAAAACATGAGGAGAATATGATTAGTCAAACTTGACAATTTGGAAAGGCTATAAGACCCCTTTTCACAGACTGGGTCACATATAATAGTGCAGTAGAATATAATAGTTAACGGAAATATCGGTTGTCCACACCTGTAATTAACTTTAATATGAAGTTCTGTATTTTTACACTATAAAAGTGTAGCTAGGCTGAAACTTGTGTAACAGTATTCAATTTGGTGACTACACATGTACAGTTGTTAGATACAGATAGGCTCTTTCAGGTGTATTGCACATCACTACACAAGATGAATATTATTTATCAGTATTCCAAATGATTGTGGTTTGAATTTTACAAAACATAAAATTATAAAATTGACAGATTTTCTTTGATGTTGATGAGATATGTTATTAATATTCAGCAGTACATTTCTTGCATAAGGTGACTTTCCTTGTTTCATTGCTTTTCAATTAAATAATGATGAAAAGAGGGTATAACATTGTACATGTTATCTTCTTTTCATGAACTGACATGTGTAACATAGATTAAGCTTTGGATTTCATTGACTGTTCTATTTGAGTATGTATATCAATCTTTTCGTTTAAAAAACTGACTGGTTTCCGGAAACCAGTGAAACCACCATGGTACTAAAACTAAAATAACTAAAACTTCTGCACACAGGGGTTACCAGAACTAGTCATAGCTAAAACCAGTCTTAAAATCAGGTACTAAACTGTATAGAACTAAACTTTCAGTACTTTAACAACACTAATTTAGCAGCCAAAATCGAGCGTGCTTTAAGGGTTATCATGTGATGTTTACACCCACAAGGGGAAACTGCACAGACTTATCCTGCGTGACTGTCATTAATAGAAGTATATAAACAATAACTAAGCCATCTTTTTAAGCATGTACATGCACATTATTGTATCATACTTGTAGCATTGTAATTGTAACATTATTGTGACTAAATATATTTGTGCATGCCTCATCAAAAGAAGAATGCCACCAGACTTCACTTCTTTTTGCTGAATTTGACTATTGAAAAGAGTTAAGTGACTATTACACCATATGCTCAGCCCATTACACAGCATTATAAATTAAAATGAATTGCCTTTACAATCAAAATACAGATGATTTCCACTTTCAAAGTAGTATAGACAACCACAGGAAAGCTATTTTGTGTTACCCGGAATAGATACCTTGGACTGGCCTAATGTATTTCACGAACTGGACTCGCGGACTGGACTCACGCACTGAGCTGGAAACAGCTTTTAAACAATAATCCAGGCCTTATCCATCTCTTGCAACACTGGAGACACCACTATCGAGCTACAACTGCTGGTACTGCTCTTCCTTACAACTCAACAAATTAGCGTGTGCATTAATTAATTAGAATACACTTACGATACACCAGCACTACAGAGATGCCAACCTCTGAACAATTTTAGGAGTGAGACCTCAAACACTACCAGCAATGTGGACTAAATTCAAGTGCAGCTCCAGGATTTTTCATAGTGAAGACCAATAAAAAAAAAAAGGTCGCTGCATGCACAAAGCACATAAATAAGCACAAGACTGTCCAATTTTAAGCACAGGGCTAATTATAAAGCAGATCAGGCGTGATAACTAAGCTGATAGAGTGAGAAACAGAGGGTTACGCGTGAGAGCGTGAGATTACTGGCCAAAGAGTGAGACTCACGCCTAATGCGTGAGAGTTGGCATGCCTGGTACTAGCAGTGATGAAGCGTAATTGTTGTAGCTTAGATGTTTTTCCTTTGTTATTCAGTACTTAGCACTAGTGTTAGGCCTGTAGTGATGAGCCAGTTTATTTGCATAGCCCCATCACTTCGCTGGGCCTGCTGGGCGGTGCAACCAATAGCTACCCTGCTAAGAACTATTACTAGCTCATCACTACAACCCAGGGGCGTACGCAGGAATTTTGAAAAGGGGTTTCCACTATATTAGAGCATTTTTATATTACCTGACTACTCTATTAGAGTATCTCGATCTTTTCACCAAATCATAAGGCCCCTATTTGGTGATTATTAGTTTCTCATCCACCGCCCGCATCTTTCTTAAGCTACCGCATGGTAAGCCATTATTTACTCTGCGCATGCTCAGAAGAACACGTGATACCAAACTGTTATAATTTTTGTTGATGAACGCTACAATGCGCTATATATCACCAGGAGTACTGTTGTTTTCCTTAGCAAATTGCTGTAGTACCAGTTGCAATGGTGCTCTATCGACTTCATCAAAGCAGGCTTTCAGTTGACTGTCGAAAAACAGTTGGCGATCACGAAAAGTAGTGAAGGAAATGTTTGTAGTAAGAAAAAAGACAATTTGGACAAGGTCTGTACATCAGTGTGTTAATAATGGTATAATGGTAATACCCTCCTGCCCGCATAATAATAATTAGAAAGGCTGGATGAGAAACTACACTGTAAATTCAGAAGTGTGAAGTTCATACTGATGGTATGACTCCTGTGGTCGCTTAGTGTGGTTGTCATACTTCTGAAGTATGAGCATCACACTAAGCAACTGCAGGAGTCATACCATCAGTATGGACATCACACTTCTGAATTTACAGTGTAATAATCACCGAATAGGGGCCTAATTCAGAACAATGCTATAAGTGTTGCTATCATGTTCCATGACAGATTTCAGATTCTGGAAACCTGAAGTTTCAATTTCTTAATGTTTCAAGTAGTGTGTAAAATCCAAAGGGGTTTCCTGAAACCCCTGGAAACCCCCCTCGGTACGCCCCTGCAACCCCAGCTAGCACTAGTGCTAAAGCAATAAAGGAAAACATCTGCGCTACAACAATAACCTCTATCACGCTTTGTTACTGCTAGTACTCGTGTATCGTAAGCGTATTCTAATTAATTAGTGCACGCGCTAGTTTGTTGACTTGTAAGGAAGAGCGGTATCAGCAGTTGTAGCTCGATAGTGGTGTCTCCAGTATTGCAAGAGATGGATAATGCCTGGATTATTGTTTAAAAGCTGTTTCAAGTTCAGTGCGTGAGTCCAGTCGTTGTTTTTATCTGCTTTACCAGTTAGGCACTGGAGGGCGAACACTGGAGGCAGTCAGCGAGTCCAGTCCGCGAAATACATTACGCCCCTTGGACTACCACTAAAAAGGTATAGGTAAGTCCATAATGAATGCATTATGTGTGATGTGGTATGCCACCGTCAGGCTGAAGTGATGCTTAACAGCAAAAAAAATCCAGCTTTGCCATTATTCACTTAAACTGGTCTGAAAGTACCAGTCAGTTAGTCAGTCGATCGGTCAATCGGTTGGTTGGCTGGCTGGCCAGTCAGCCAGCCAGTCAGCCAGATAATGGTCCGTCTATTATCCAGCTATTGATTATTACTATTTGAACTGTGGGGGTGACTGTTCTATTAGAATATTTTGCCTAAAGTGTATGTTCTATTAGAGTAATTGAACAAGGCTTCTATTATCCGAACTTTTGAATTATAACTTTTAAATTATCTGAACACACTCAGAGCCCAATGAGTTCGATAACAGAGGGAGCACTGTATTTGTAATGATCAATTAGTTATTTATACACAGTAACAATACCTGGTCACTACTCCTTTATAACATCTTTATTAATCTCTATAACAAATTAATTTATTGCTAATCATGTCAATGTAAGAATCTTCTACACAAGAATTTGCATATCATTATGGGAACTTTTTACAGACCTGTATCACTCACTGTTTGCAGCATACATAACTGGTACAGTACCAAAATGTGTACAGTTTGGTGTGCAAGTTACATATTACGGCACTCATGGTTTCTAATTATTTTTATTAACGACAAAGCTTGTGATGTAATGAAAAACTGTTGGCCATTTTAGATTTTGTTGAATTAGTAGTCATGTGTACAGTGGAACAAGGGCCTGTGTATAGAAAGGTCACCAGTTTGATACACAAAGTTCTAAATTCCGCTATGAGGCATTCTCTGACATGATGAACTGCATGGTTGTATACATCATACCCATGTGGTCTGGGGACAAGACTACCTTTCTACTACCTCTGTGAAACAATAGGGTAGCTACTGCATGTCAGTATCAAAGAGCCATTTTTCTCAGCTTGTGAATTTGTTACATGCACATAATTGAAGCTTGTAAAATTATGTTGGGATGCACCTCCACTTGTACTCCAACTGTTGTAATACATGGACATAACTTATTGTGTAACTACACTTGTCACTTGTCACCTACACTTGTCACTTGTACATATATATGACCATGTTCAAAAAGTTTCAAAAATATGGACACACATTTTCTTGTGTGTTTTCTGTGTGCTTCCCTCATGTGTTATGATATAAATTTCCCTATTGCAAGGTGTCCTTGATCCACACAGATCACAATGAAGACATCCTATAGAATCACAAAACCTAACTATAACACTGTTCACGTTATTATGCTGACAAAACAATGTGTGTAATTTTAGCCTAATTTGAAATATCTACGTATGCTGCATATAAAATTAGGGCTAACTATAAGGAAGTTTTTGACTTGTGAAATCTAGCTTTTGACACACTCTCCAGTGTTCCATCTGGATTAAATATTCGGGTGAGTTAGTCTACTACTCTGAGTCAGCAGTACTGACCCACTTACAAGCATAAGTGGCTGTTACTTATAACATAGTCTGATAGTTAGCTGCTTATCCTTGGACTAGGAAACTGAAATAGAATACCTAGCACTATTATTCACATTTTTCAATATAGAAGAGTATTACATTGCGTGTATGGAATCCATACATTTTACTCAAAAAGCTTGTACTCCTACTTGGTGAATATCAGTAGTGAAATTACGAGATGTACTAAACAGTCAACATGTACATTTTTTACAATTTTGATATACTAAATATTTGGCACTAACTAGCTGATTGTGATATAAATGCTGTCCTTGTATAGCAACCATGCCACATAGCCATGGTACCTGGGTTCAGGAAAATCCTGAAATTGTACTGAACTTGTAGGTTGGCAGGAACGTCAGTATGACAGCACAATCACAGAACATAATGGGAACAGAGTAGAGCAGTATAGTAATGGGAAACTTACATTGATTCCTCAGAAGTGGATTAAGGAGAACGAGGATATAATATGTATTGAAATCTTTGTAAAGATCAACGTACTCTAATAGAGCAGTCAGATTTACCCTAATAGAGCAGTTAAACCTACTGTAATTAATAGAACGTTCATAATGGAACACAATTTAAAATGCATGGTATAAACATAATTAATACTTACAGTTGTAGTACTTAACTTGAATTATCATTTCAACTGGAAATTTGGATATGTATTCATTGGATGACTATATTATTGATTGCTATAAAGGGAACCAAGCTGAAAATAGTCTAGATGTGCATGCATAATCTGTCAGCAGGTCCATGCCCTCAGACCTCAATACCAAATATGGAACACCTTGGATATTCCCCTGGCTGGGCTAATAGTTTTATGGTGGTTGGACATTAGCTAACCTATACATTAGTGCTGAAACGATTATTCGGTTATTTGACTATTCGGTCGGTATGATACTATTCAATTTGTTAACACACTATTTGAATAATTGTTAGCACTTTGTACACTGTATTCAGATGGAAAGGCCCGCCTTGAAACTTAAGATTGTGAATGAAGTGATGTATTCATGCTGTAAAAATTCTATTTTAGAAAAGACACTGTTAGAAATAGTGCTTAGGTTTTAGCTACCTTGCTCCCTAACAAGAGGTTCAGTACTTATTCAATAGAAGTATAAGCTTAAAGAATAATCGAATATTCGGTCGTTTTGTTCACAACTATTCAAATAGCAAAAATTGCTATTCGTTTCAGCACTACTATACATTCAACATTTTCTTTTAAAAGGAACGATATCCTCAAAAAACACCTTGGCTGTAAAAAAGGCGAGTCCAAGAAAGTACAAGTTATTGAATATCTAAACCAAAACAGCCAAGCTGTAAAAAAAGAGTGTGGCCCCCAAAAAGGCCAGGGTGAAAAAAGATGTGAAATCCAAGGTGGCGGCCAAGAAATGGCTGTGATGGTAGGTTAATGGCAAAAGTTTTAATTACGACAATTCAGGTGAATTTGCATTGCCTCTTCCACTAGGAGTCGGCACCAAATTCACTTGAATTGTCGTAATTAAAAAAAATTTGCTATTAACCTACCATCACAGCCATTTCTTGGCCGCTACCTTGTATTTCACATCTTTTTTCACCCTGGCCTTTTTGGGGGCCGCACTCTTTATTACAGCTTGGCTGTTTTGGTTTAGATATCACTTCTTTTTGTATTGCAAGCCACAAAGCCAGCCATATGCCTTTGTCTGATTAAATATTTGTATATTTAACACTGAATGATTATCACATACTGTAGTTAATAAGGTGGCTTCTTACATAACTGAACTGTAGCTGAAACTCTCATTCTCAGTAGCTGAACTCTTTTCATAGTGATTTGTTTCTAGCTGAACTCTATACAGGGTGATCTGTCTGTAGCTGAACTTTCTCCAGGGTGATTTGTTTGCAGCTGAACTCTCTACTTGATGGTTTCTTTGTAGCTGAACTCTCTACAGGGTAACTTCTTCTAACTAATCTCTCTACTGGGTGATTTGGAAAGATGATTTGTTTCTAACTGATTTCTCTATAGTGTAACTTGTTTGTAGCTGAACTCTCTACAGGATGGTTTCTTTGTAGCTGATCTCTCTACAGGGTAACTTGTTTCTAGCCGAACTCTCTACAAGTGATTTGTTTGCAGCTGAACTCTCTACATGGTGGTTTCTTTTTAGCTGAACTCTCTAAAAGGTGACTTCTTCTAGCTGATCTCTCTACAGGGTGATTTGTTTGCAGCTGAACTCTCTACAGGGTGGTTTTTGTTAGCTGAACACTCTACATTCAAAGTGACTTCTTCTAGCTGGTCTCTGTACAGGGTGATTTGTTTGAGCTGAACTCTCCCATGGGGTGGTTTCTTTGTAGTTGAACTCTCTACAAGTTAACTTCTTTTTTTCTAACTGATCTCTCTAAAGGGTGACTTGTTTCTAGCTGATCTCTCTACAGGGTGAATTGTTTCTAGCCGATCTCTCTACAGGGTGATTTTTTTTGTAGCTGAACTCTCTGCAGGGTGATTTGTTTGTAGTTGTACCCTCTACAGATGTGATTTGCTTGTAGCTGAACTCTCTATAGGATGGTTTCTTTGTAGCTGAACTCACTGCAAGGTGTTTTCTTTAAGCTAGGGTGACTTATTTCTAGCTGATCTCTCTATTGGGTGACTTGTTTCTATTTGAACTCTCTACAGGGTGGAGCTGAACTCTCGACAGGATGGTTTCTTTGTCTATGCAAGGTGATTTCTTCTAGCTGATTGTTGTACAGGGTTCTAGCTGATCTCTCTACTGGGTGACTTGTTTCAAGCTGAACTCCTTCTAGGGTGATTTGTTCATAGCTGAACTCTCTACAGGGTGATTTGGTTTGAGCTGAACTCTCTACAGGGTGACTTGTTTCTAGCTGAACTCCCTACAGGGTGACTTGTGTCTAGTTGAACTCTCAACAAGGTGATTTGTTTGTAGCTGAACATTCTACAGGATGATTTTTTTGTAGCCGAACTCTCTGCAGGGTGATTTGTTTGCAGCTGAACTCTGTACAGGGTGATTTGTTTGTATAGCTGAACTCTTTACAGGATGGTTTCTTTGTAGCTGAGCTCTCTACAGGGTGATTTGTTTCTAGCTGAACTCTCTACAAGGTGATCAGTTCACAGCTGAACCCTCTACAAGGTGGTTTCTTCTAGCTGATCTCTCTACAGTGTGATTTGTTTGTAGCTGAACTCTCTGCGGGTGATTTGTTTGTAGCTGAACTCTCTACAAGGTGACGTTTTCTAGCTGAGCTCTCTTTTGTTTCTAGCTGATCTCACTACAGAGTAACTTGTTAGTAAAGCTGAAGCAGTTGATTGTTAAACTATCTGCACGAAGACTTGTTTGTAGCAGAATTCTCTACAGAGTGAATTGTTTGTAGCTGAACTCTCTACAGGGTGCATGACTTGTTGATAGCTGAACTCTCTTCAGTGTGACTTGAAGCAATATAATTTGTAGCTGAACTCTCTACAGGGTGACCTGAACTGTCTATAATAATAACTGGTTGCTGCTGAACTCCCTGGTTGCTGCTGAACTCCCTACCACAGGAAAAAAAAGTGGCATTTCCTGTAGTAGGATATGTGCAGGAAATTTGCAGGACAGGTGACATTTCCAGCACATATCTGGGAGATGGAAATGTACAGGAAATTTGCAAATTTCGTGTACATTTCCTACTACATGATAGGGTACAATTTCCAGCAGATTTCTGGCACTGGACATATGAAATTTCCAATCAATTTTCTCTATGCAGAATTTATGAAATTTCCTACAGATTTCTTCTATAAGGTATTTATGAAATTTCCAATACATTTATACAATATCTATGAAATTTCCTGTAGATTTCCCCTATACAATATCTATGAAATTTCCTATAGATTTCCCTTATACAATATCTATGAAATTTCCAACAGATTTCTCCTATACAGTATTACTGAAATTTCAAATACATTTCTTTTACAGTATCAATGAAACTTCTACATGTGGTAAAAACTGTAAACAATAATATCTACATGGTATTACATTATATACATGTACACAGTTACAAGGGTATAGTATAGCTACAAGTTAGTCACATAGTACAGTACCATATATCAGATTTTGTGACCCATCACAAAAATTTCGTTTGCTTGGGACAAAGTGTGATCACCTGGGCTGAACCTGTTTAATTGACTACCATCATTATAAGCTTGAGTTTTAACCTTCATTAGCTCATCATGTCACTCCTTGCTAGATGTCTCTCTGCTCTCTTGGTGTATCGATGTCACTTAATATCTTCTTGATTGATAGCCATTTCCACCTTGCCCTTAAGTTTAGCATATTTCACTTTTGCTACAGCTGCTCCACTTCATTGAAGTTTCTGCAAATTGTATAATGTAATTGAATGCATGGTTTAATACACATTAACAAAAAATGCAACCTACACTACAATATTTGTGGTCAGGGCCAAAAAATATGAAAAACTGAATACATTAATACTATATGCATAGAAAACACATTAATATTAGGACCTAATGTATTTCGCGGACTGGACTCGCAGACTGGATGCATGCACTGAGCTGAAACAGATTTTTAACAGTTATCCAGGAATTTTCTAGCTCCTGTACCACTGGAGACACCATTATCGAGCTAAAACTGCTGAAGCTGCTCTTCCTACAAAGTCACAGAGTTCGCGAATGCACTAATTTATTAGAATATTTACAAAACACTTGTACTTGTGCATACTAGCAGTGGTAGAGGCTATTGTAGTTGCATAGATTAATTCCTTTGCTGCTTTACTGCTTAGTACTAGGGCTGCACTGATTCCATTTTTTACCGATACTTCAAATACCAAGTACTCAGCTGGGAAGTATCTGCAAGTACAAATACCAATACCAAGTACCTTAAAGTAGCTCCTTCATAGGTCACACATTTATTATATAGTGCATTTTATGGTATTCTTGTACGCGTTTTCAGTATGGTCCATGTTTATAATGAAATGGCCTATCAAGATTTACAAAGAAGGAAGTCACTGAAATGCAAACCAGTGGATATTCCAGTATTCTTCTGGAGAAGTGTAGATAATATCATAACGGTGCTTACAAAATCACAAAATATTCTAATCACTTCTATCTACCTGATTGCTCTATTAGAGTTATTGACTGTTCTATTAGAGTATATCGATTTTTTCAGTAAAACGTTTTCACACGTAGGTTTCAGCATAGATCGGTAATTTTACTGATAGTTATTCAGGGGCGGATCTAGGATTTATAAATAGGGGGGGGGGGGGGGGGGGTCTGGGGGCATGCCCCCCAGGAAAATTTTGAAAAATAAATGCTAAAATACTGCAACTTGGAGACAATTCCACATAAAATTCATAATATTTTCTGCCTGTAGATATTTTATATACTACCTTTAGATTATAGGTATGGCTCTCTGAAGCATTTTTGCTAATGGAAAAGTTTGGGTAGGTACAGACAACCAAGTACATGATGCACCCCTCTCACAATTGCACAACACTGAATATGTGCATGTAAGAATAATAATGTTGAAAGTGGAAAATTTTGAAATTTGAGCAATACAAGATTGAATCTGAGAGCATTTTCAATGGTAATTGTGTACCTGAATTAAGTATTGCCATGCATATTAACTACACAAGTAGATGAGTGAAGCCCTTTAAACAGACCAATGCACTTCATTGTATGTATAGACACAGGCAGATTTGGAAACATTCCATAACAGAACCAACTACATGTTTCCAGTGAATGTTCTATTAGAGTAGTTAGTTGACTGCTCTATTAGAGTATCTCGATCTTGTACACCTCCAATGCTGATCCAGGTCCTTGTTGCATAAACTTTAGCATAAATCCACTGATTATACCTTGGAATGATGTTTATAAGGTGGTTTTATGAGTATTTGTATTATTAGTGATCATATAATTATGCTAAGACAACATTTCATTATAATACTCAGCATATTGATCAAGTAAAGCCTAAATATGAAGGGGGGGGGCTTCAGCTCCCAAAGCCCCCCCTGGATCCGCCCCTGGTTATTAGTGTTACACTTGATGCTTTTAGGCGTCCACTGTGCTAGTAAAATAAGCAAGTACAAATGTTATTTATTCACGCATGTGATAAGAATCGGTATTTGCAACAATATAATGGCCGATTCCGATACTTCATGAAAACATCAGTATCGGCCCGATACCGATACCGATACTAGATTCGGTGCAGCCCTACTTAGTACTAGCGGATAGGCTACTGTTAATGGCCAGAAGTAAATACTTAGCGATGTAGTTAGTATTGCGCCGTCCGCTTAATGCTGCCTGCTAAGCTAGTTTACACCGATCTGCAAATATGTTGTCACTATATAGACTGTGTAGAAAAGGCTGTGTGTAGCAGCCTATATCTAAACTATTTATGCACTATTATAATGTCTTGTAAATATTCTAATAAATTAGTACACATGCGATATATATGACTTTGTAGGAAGAGCAGCTTCAGCAGTTTTAGCTTGATAGCACTTTTAGCTTGATATTAGTGTCTATAGCGGTACAAGAACTAGAAAATGCCTGGATAATTGTTAAGAAGCTGTTGCTAGTTTAGTATGAGTCCACTCCACGAAATACATTAGGCCTAATAGTAGCAGGTTGACACTATTCTTGAAAACTAGCTCCTTAAGTGGCTGAAATACAGCAGAATCAATACCAAAATCTTTGGCTGGCTGTTGAAGGCCATCCACCACTGATTCTCATGAAGCAAGGTCCTCGCGTCAAAGCCAGAAAGGTGACTAGAGCCTGCCAGGGCACCCAGGAAACACAACCTCAGGAAACCAGCCCTGGATGGGTTTGAGCATCATAATTGATAGTTTGATAGTGTAGCTACCCACTAGAGGTGGTCGTTCAATTTCCCCTGGTGTACAATTTGGATCCACTTTCTAAAATCTTGAAGGTTCCTAGTTTACTAATTGGTTATAATGCCTTACTGTAGTTATACTGATAGTAAAGTGTCAGTAAACGTAAGTATATGGAACATAATTATTTTACTAAGGTTTAAACTCTCAGTAAAACATCAGTGAATGTGGGTTTACTGAAAAACTACTAAAATAACAAACAATTATCTGTTCCATATACTGGGGATATACCACTGTAGTAAGCTAAGATACTTCAAGCAGTGACAGACACAAAGTAACGAATTGCCTATTAGCAGAAATTTGTCTAAGTTCCTGATATAGTTGTTCAATTTGGCAAGATCAGGTATGTGAAAATAAATGTTATTAGTTAAAATATACATACTATAATCATTATGCATTTAGCAAATTAATAATATAGCTTTTTACTTTACTAATGGCATAACATACAAAGCAAAATTTTACTTACATGGTCAGACTGTCAATCTACCTATTATTTTAAAATAATTATAATAAAAAAGATCTGGGATGGTCAAGATTGATCCATGCTTCAGAATTCTATTATTACAGGCTTGGTGATCTTAGCTTGTCCTAGTTCCACTGTAGCCACACTGGATGACTTGGCAAAATCTGTTGACCCCCCTACAGTGTATCCTCCAAAAGTTATAATGGCATTGTCATTAATGGCAGCTACAGCCACTTGTGATCTCACAGATGATAATGATGCAACTTTCATCCATGAGTTGCTAGAATCATTATAAACACTTATAGTATCTGTTGCCATACCATTTTTGTTGCGTCCACCAACTATCACAGGTGGGGATGAACAGGGAATTAAAGATGTCCAATGATGATCGGCAGCAGTTATTTCTATCCACTGTATGGAAGGAATGCTGGCTTGATCCTGCTCACCGGCTTGATCCTGCTCACCGGCTTGATCCTGCTCACCGGTTTGGTCCTTCTCACGTGATCTTACTATGTCTTTAATTGGTATTGTGTAGGCATCACTATTATGTTTCATATCTGTTCCCCAATAACCCACTATGTATAACTGACAATCAGCAATAATAGGAGCAAAAGAAGACATCGGTACAGGAAGATAAGCAGAAAGCTTCCTCCACCGTAAATTCTCTGTCCAGTTAAGAATTTCAATGTCATTTTGTACTACTGGTATATTGTCAGTTTCACTGCACTTAATTCCCCCAGCAACTATAACATACTCCTTGTGAGTAATTACCCCAGGCCTTTTTCTAACTGAGATAAGGTCAGGATAAAAAGATATCCAGTTTTTACCACTTTCATTGAATGTGGACACCTTGTTGGTAATTGCTTCAGTATCAGAAAGAACTCCACCAATGATTGTTAATTGTCCTCCAATAATGCAGGGTATACCTTTACACTGACCTGAAGGAGGTAGCTTACTCCATTGGTTTGTGTTGACATCATATACATATGTCTGGTTAATAGCATTATCCTGTGGGCTTTTACCACCGGCAACATAGATTCTTTTATCCTGTACAGCGGTACGAACACCATACATTGGAGCAGGAAGGTTTTCCAGTTTAGTCCATTTTACATGGTACTTGCCACTGATCAGTGCTGGTATTATTGGAGGCGCATCCTAAGTTAAAATAGACATTATTAATCATAGCACATATTTATACTGAAACATTATATGTACATACAGTATGCATCATCCATTTTCTGCATGCACTCACATACTCTGCACTCACAATCAAGTGCACATGCAGTACACTGCATGGTGTAGAAATGTAAGAGAAATAGAGAGATTGCTGAAAAACATAATTACATATAAACTTTTTAACCCTAACACTTAAAATTGTCACACAGAGACCTCTATCGAGACCCAAATTGCATAGATATGGTACATACCCTATCTGATGGTGATACGGTGTCGCGACAGTTACTTTAAAAATGTAATTCATTGTAAGAGATTGAACTGTTTTACTTGCTAGTGTGATTTTTGTAATGGTGATTTTTGTAGTTGCATAACTTGTAGAGTAGGCACATTTTGTAGGTGTTGTAATGCTACTTTAAGAATTTTGATTTTGTTGTTGTGTACTGTAAGGTTATAGGAGTTTTTGTTTGCTTTTCTGCATGTTTTGTAATATAGGATAGAATTTTGTGCATAGTTTTGTACCTATAAATTAGTACTTTGAATCAATGAATAATAGTTTAGTTTTTGTTAGTCAAAGCTCATTGAACTATTTACGAGTAAAGTCCGGCATGACAGAGCTAGCCCTGCTGTGACATTTGGTGACAGGGGTGTTTCTATAGCTACCCAGCTAGCTGGGTTCGTGACTGTATGCCAAAGTAATGCTGGAAACCAGCCGCCTAGATGTCAAACACTACAATCCTAGAGGACATGGTTCGAATGTTAGCAGAAGAGCGTGCTTCTCGCGAGGAAGAGATTGTGACTAAGGGAACACTCCGTCAAGCTGAAATGGAACAATGGGAGAAACTAGTTACAGTACAGATGCAAAAAGGAGTATTCGGGACCACGTGCAAGCCCTAATGAACGTAAGTAGATATGATTTTCATTGACTTTAGGAAAGCATTTGATACAGTTCCGCATTGTAGACTCTTAAACAAGCTTTCTCACTATGGGATTCAAGGTACAACTTATGACTGGATAAAAATTTGGCTGACTCAGCGAACACAGCGTGTTGTTGTGAATGGACATGATTCAAATTTTGTGCAAGTTCAGTCAGGTGTTCTGTCATGCTACAACCGGTCCCCCCGGACCAGTTGCAGCAACCATACTTGGTCCCCCCGGACTACTTGCAGCACTGCAACTTGTCCCCCCCGGACAACTTACGCCGCCACAGTTGGTCCCCCTCTGCCATAAGTGGTCCCCCACTGGATTTATCATAGACTCGATCATAGATATTTGAGAAGGCGTAGGGCTAGGCACAAGGTGCCGCCCCACTGTGCCGACCTAGTTTCCCGTTCTACTGTGGCATTATAATTACTATAGTATGCGTACGTGTTTTACAAAATCGAGATACTCTAATAGAGCAGTCAGTCAATACTCTAATAGAACAATCACCTAATTAGTCTACAGTTTCATTGGTACATTTAGGCCACTCCAAGAAAATTCCTTGTTTCCATTTCATTGACCTCAAAAATACATGCGGGTGGGTGGTTCATTGTCCATTATCCATTATAGATATTTCCACTAATTTTCGGAAATTCATAACTAACTTACAGGTAAGAATACAGTAGAAATATTTAAACTAAGAACCTGAACAGTGAAAAACTAGCTAAATGGGCTTTATGAATGCTAAACTGGTTACTGCTATGTAATCACAGGATAAATAATGAATAAAATGTTCAGTTGACAGCAATAATGAATGTCCATGCGGGAAGAGAATCTGCATGAGGGCGGGATATGGGAAACAATGAATTTTCTTGGAGTGACCTTAGCCTGCTAAGGATATATTGTAAATGGAATGCATGCGATGATTGCGATCTTATGTATGCCATTCTTTAGGTCTATAATAATCTGTTGGCATGATTGTCACTATACATCTCTTGATTGATGTAGTCCACATAAAAAGCAATATGATCTAAACCAATCAAGATATTTTGTCCTGCAAAAAGCTATAGCTTCTGGGGGGCACAGATCCCTACTCGATAATACTGGTGCACCCCCTTTGATAAACCCTGACGGGATTAGCTGCTGTAAACATTAGGAGTTAAAACACCATTGCTAGCTAGCACATACAGTGGAACCTCTCTTAACAAACTCCCCGAATCAAGGGAAATAACCTCCATAATAAGGACAAATTCTTTGGTCCCGGGCCAACTGGTCTAGTCAATCCTTTAAAAAGGAAAATCTCTATTATTACAGCAAAAAGTGGCCAAAAAGTCTGGGTCCCACAATGTCCATAATAGGGAGGTTCCACTTTACAATTAAACTTGCATGCAGCTAATGCTGACAAGATAAATTACATATAAATGACATAATTAGCTGATACTATTATTAGTAGTGTGCACAGTACTGAAGACTGGCACAATCCACTGGCACATGTAGTAAGAGGCTACTGGAAGTTTTATTGGCTGTGAAGCCTGAGCATATAATGTACCCACATCCATGTATCACAGCTACAGTGCTATCTATTAATGATGATGAAAAGTATAATGGCTTAATACACATCACATAGATGCAATTATTAGAGGTTCTTGGAAAGGTAATGTTATGTCGTTGACATGAAGCATGATTAAATTAAGAGCCAATTTCATACAAGTAAAGTAACACCACTGCATGATCTACTGCACAACACTATAATGCAGTCCACCATGAGCTGATATTGTAGTCATCAAGTCACCAGGATGGTCAGTACCATCTGAATCAATAGCTATATGTAGCAGTTGTTAACTGTAACTGCAATTTCACCATCTATAATTAAAGTACTTGAGCTCTTTACAGCTATTATGCTGCACAGTCAAGGAGTATAATGCACAAGAAGAGAATGTCATAATATCAAGTAATAGAGGTACCAGATATCGTTTTCAAGGGTAATTGTTTGTAATGATCATGTGATCAATAACTAACTTATACTCACACTTAATTAATAATATTATTTTATATTGCATGTATATTCTTTAGAGTCCTGCAATTTTGAGTGGCCAGTACAATCTTCACGATGAATTGCATGTGTGTCAGTGCTTTTGTGAAGTGTTGTTGTGAATATGGTGAAACCTTTCCTAAAGTATATAACCATGTGACACCCATGCATGATCCTGTGTAAAATGGTGAAATATATGTACTTAAATAGTTGCATGGACACCAAGTGGAGCTTTCAGATTTGGCAATTATTTAACTTGATTGGTAATCATCCTAACCTACCATATATAGCACTGACCAACAGTGAGGGTGGTCTGGTCATAACACTGATGCTTTCACACATTTATGGTAAGACAGTGGATATTATAGAGAATCCACTAGATGCAAATTTTTCCAATGCTGGTACAGTATGAATCTCAACTACATGCACAATTCAAGAAATGGAAAGCGTGAAACTACATAGCACTGGCTCATTTTCACAATAGTTGGAAATAAAATAAAATTCCACCTTTCATCCCAAAAATTTCTTGTGCAACTCATTCAGCTTGTCTTTATTAGTGACCTCTACTGACTCCACACACACACAAGCCTGCTGACAACTGCTTAGTAACATTACTGAGTATGTACAGTATCTGCTGTAAATGTACCTGATTTTCTACATAAGCAAGTCCTAAAATAATGTTAATCCTTGCTGATTGTCACAACCAGTTACTCCAAGTGACTGAAAAGCACATCAAGTTAAATTAAAGTTAATAACAGATTTTAAAATGGAGAATCTACATAATTGAACAAATGATTTCTTATTTTCAACTAGCCAAGTTGTGTTTATACATGCATGCTGCTTAGGCTCATTGCCAGAAAGACAGCTTTACCTTTGGTTATTCTCTGCTGGACTTGAGCTAATTATGCACTAAAAATAGCCTATTATGCTTTTGAGCAGTGCTCAAAAGTCCAGCCAATTATGCTCAAAATTCAAAAAATTGTTTTTGAACATAGAGAGGTGTCAAATTTGAATAACCACCACATCGATTTTTGAAACTTAGGTAATAAATGCTGCAATGTTTAACCAAGTAAATATAAGGTATAAGATATAGCTGGTATAGAACAATAAAACCATTGTGTGCGGTGATTCAATTATTAATAAACTATTATGTGTCACACTTTAGTTTACTAACCTATTGGCTTGTAAGAATCACTTAATGTCACCATACTGCAGTAGTTCTAGTTTCATTAATGGAGAGTGTAAAGTTTACGCACTAAGACTAGAATTGAACCCTTCAGCTATAGCCTGCCTGTATAATATATATATATATATATATATATGAAACTGACATGCATTTTAGAACATGCCGGCATGTTCAAAAAATTATTGTCTATAGCTATTGAAGCTGTGTATGGGGCACGAAACATGCAGCTAGTAGTTCCTGATCATTGTCCAAGCCTATCTATCCAAGTGAATTGATAGTTTTCACCATTGGTAGAACAGCTGTCTACCCCATACTCCAGCCTAAACCAGAGTATATACTTCTCAGTTGGTGTACGTGTCATGGATGGAGATGGTAAATGGAGCATTACAAGGTACACCAAAGTGATGGAGGTTCCCAGAAGCTTTATTTGTATATAGCCTCTTCCAGGGATGCATCTTAGTGTTATCGTGTCACATACTTCTGGCAACTGCATGTGGATGACAACATGACACTAAGCCATGTCAGTGGTGGCTATTCTATCAGTCTGACTGACTGTTCTATTAAAGTATGTTTTGTTACTATTTTTGAAAAGGGAATCGAAAGGGACACCAGTGCCCATAATGCGTTACACGAATAAGAACCACGTGCAAATGCAATGTTCAGAATTAAGAATAGGTCGTGCATTCTGACCGCTCAAATTTCGCTTCACTGCTTCGGGACTCGTATTTCGTGGAGGGCAGTGCGTTTTGTTCAAGACGTTGAGCTACTACTGACTGGGAAGCTGATAGTGGAGGTTTCATTGGGGGGACCAGTTGCAGCAGGGCGGACCATCTGCAGCAACTTTACATGGTCCGGCCGGACTACTTGAGGCGCGGTAGTTGGTCCGGCCGGACCACTTGCGGCGGGGGACCACCTGCAGCGTGACAGTTCCCCAAGGAACTGTTCTTGGCCCATTGATGTTTTTGCTCTACATTAATGACATCAAGTGTGGCATCTCATCCCATTTGAAACTTTTTGCAGATGATTGCATATTATATCGAACTATCAATAGTCAGCAAGATCAGTTATTATTACAACATGACCTCAACATTATATTAAAGTGGACTGAAACTTGGTTAATGGAATTAAACACTTCCAAGTGTGTGGTACTTACCTGTAGTAGAGTAACATCCTCCTCTACTTTCAACTATACTATCAGAAATTACTTTTTGCAGCGAGTTACCCAACACCCTTATTTAGGAATTCTCTTAGACTCAAAAATGTCATTTACACCTCATATCAATCAAGTTATCTCTAAAGCAACAAGGATGCTAAACTTTGTTAAACGTAACCTTTATAGATGTTCTGCAGAAACTAAATGTTTAGCCTACACCAGTATAGTGAGACCACTGTTGGAGTATGGATCGGCAGTATGGGACCTCTACTTGCAGAAGGAGATACAAAGTATAGAAATGGTACAACGACGTGCTGCTCGTTGGGTCAAGTCAGACTACCGATATAACAGTAGTGTTACATCTATGTTAGCAGATCTACAATGGCCATCACTTCAACACTGACGATATGTGACTAGATTAAAAGTATTCTACAACATTGTTTACTCCTCATCAGTCTTAACAGTCCCAAATTATTTCACTAACACCACATATCCCACCCGCCACCACCACCCCTTCCATTTTGAGATTCCGTTTGCTAGAACAGATCATTATAAATTCAGCTATTACCCCAAATCTATCCGCGATTGGAACAATTTACCAACTGACACAACAGAATCCCAATCTCTACAAGTATTTTTAGATAAATTATAACTGACTCTTATCTATGTGATTTGTAATGTTTTTTCCTTAGGCCCCTATTTGGTGATTATTAGTTTCTCATCCACCGCCCGCATCCTTCTTAAGCTACCGCATGGTAAGCCATTATTTACTCTGCGCATGCTCAGAAGAACACGTGATACCAAACTGTTACAATTTTTGTTGATGAACACTACAATGCGCTATATATCACCAGGAGAACTGTTGTTTTCCTTAGCAAATTGCTGCAGTGCCAGTTGCAATCGTGCTCTGTCGACTTCATCAAAGCAGGCTTTCAGTTGACTGTCGAAAAACAGTTGGTGATCACGAAAAGTAGAATCAGCTGGTAAAGGAAATGTTTGTAGTAAGAAAGAAAGACAATTTGGACAAGGTCTGTACATCAGTGTGTTAATATTATAAAATAATGGCATAATGGTAATACCCTCCCGCCCGCATCATAATAATTAGAAAGGCTGGATGAGAAACTAATAATCACCGAATAGGGGCCTTACCTGAACATATCAGTTTGTAACTGTGTTTTCAGTAATCATAATCATAAACGTGGCAACAAGTAATGAGAAAGCTTCACCACCCCGCAATTCATTAGAAGTTAAGTTTGTGGCCCTCTCAGCTAAGGATGACATTGAAGCGTACTTATAATTAGTGGCTTTTGAATGCGTCATGCAAGCTCACGAGATCCCAGAAAAACGATGGGCAATTTTTTCCAGCAACAATTTCACTTTGGAATGATTTACTTAACCTAGCTAAAGACTCTAATTCACTTGAAGTATTTAAATCTATAATTAAATTATAATTTACTTATTGTATTGAATTATTTTTTGTGATATGTCTGTACATTTTTCTTCATTTCTGAAGTTGTACAGTAGCTATAGGTAAATAATAATAATAATAATAATTCACCTCCGAGTTCACCTCGCTTCACAACTAACTGGTAAAGCTCAACTGGTGTATGTAGCTAGTTCGCCAGCTGATGTGGGAAATTACAGTGTACTTAAGGCAGCTATCTTAGCTCGATATGACATTAATACAGAAGCTTATCGCCGACGATTTCGCACTGCTACTCGAGGCCGTGAAGAGTCTTTCCGTGAACCGTCTACAAGATTGATGGACTTACAGAACAAGTGGCTTCGAGAATGTACTACAATGGCTCAAATGAAGGAGATAGTTGGCCTTGAACAACTGCTGGAAGTTCTCTATCACCGGACATGCGAGCATGGGTGCGAGATAAGAAGTCAAAACCTGTCAGGAAGTTGGTGAACTCGCTGATGAATATGTACAGACCAGGCAAACAGTAGATGCTGTAGGAGGTTGTGACCACAAGCTGCCTGTTGTTAGTCAGAAGTAATGCTATAGTTGTGATCGGACAGGACACTTTGCTAAAGACTGTCCGGGGAACAGGAGTGAGAATAGAAAGACAGAAGCCAATTCTGGGGTGTGAATGGACGTACTGAAGGAACCAAAGAATAAGAGTAGTATTAGTGCAGCTGACTCTAAGGGGGAGTCTACAGAACTAAGCCATGTGAAGTGCTAAAATTGTGGAGATAGGGGCCACATTGCAACAACTTGTCCGGCAAATCCGACGAAGGCAAATGTAACCGAATTTTGGAAAATCACCCATATGGGCACATTTGACACCTAAAATATTTAATGATCAAATCACGAACTTCATAATGCAAATCTACTTGCTGACGGTTTCAAGCCATTCTTAATACCTTTAATTACAAGAAAAATTTTGAAATATTTTCAAAACTGTGCCCTGCTCTTATTAGCAACTCACCAAACTTGAAAATTCTAAATATTTCACATGCGCCCATATGGGTGATTTTCCTAAATTCAGTCACAAATATGTTCTGTAGGGGTGAGCAGCAGCAATTATCAGTTAGTAAGGCTTCCTCTGTGTGTCGGAGTGGCCAAATTGATGACAATACTGTTAATAACATTGTGTTAGATACAGGTTGTAGCAGAACTATGGTGAGAGAGAACCTGGTCCATGAAGGACAGTACCTTGAAGGAGATGCTATCACCATTAGATGTGCCCATGGTGACACTGTACTGTATCCGGTGACTAAATTGGAGATGGAGGTAGACGGACTACTTCTCAGTGTGGAAGCAGCAGTATCCAAAACACTCCCCAGTGTCAGTATTGTTAGGCACTGATGTGCCAGAATTGGACAAATTGTTGGGAATAGCTTATGTCCAGCCATGTAACCCTCCAGAATAGAGTTTAATGGTAGTGACTAGGGCTCAGTCTCTCAGACAAACACAAGAAGATTTGGCTATGGAAGAGAGTGAACAACAGTGTGGGGTGAAGCCAAGTGTGCCTCTTGTTGGCAGTGAATTTGATGAAGAACTATTTTTGTTAACCAGAGATAAACCGAAGACCAGAAGCCAGAAGCGTGCAGACTGTCAACATCATGAGACATTAGCACAGCAGGCACCAACACCCCCACTGAGTGTATCTACAGATGAGTTGAGGAGACTACAGCGAGAAGATACTAATTTGGCTGGAGCATGTAAGTTTGCAACTAACCCTGATTCTCTCTCTGTAGGTTAGTTCTATTTGAATGATGGGCTGCTATACCATCAGTGGAAGCCATCCAGGAAAGCACCAGAACTTGTGATAGAACAATTAGTCTTACCTGTACAATGTCGTTCAAAAGTGTAAAACTAGACATAGAGTGGCAGAGCATTTTTTTGGGCAAAAATATGGAGGAGTTTTGTCATTGTTGTCCAAAGTGCCAGAAGGCTGGTCACAAGAAAGTTTCCAAAGTTCTGGTGCCACTCCAATTGTTCCAACTCCATTCCAGAAAATAGCCATGGACATAGTTGGCCCATTACCCAGTGGAAATCACTATGTGTTAGTGATATGTGACTATGCCACATGTTATCCAGAGGCCATATCAGTTCAGAGTATAGATGCTGAGAGCATTGCTGAAGAACTGTTTAAGTTGTTTGCTCTCGTTGGCATTCCTCAGAGCATCTTGACAGACCAAGGTAGCAACTTCACATCTAAACTCCTAATGGAGCTCTACAGATTGTTGAGAGTGCAGGGAATATGAACTAGTCCATACCACCCACAGACTGATGGGCTGGTAGAATGATTCAACCAAACCCTCAAGCTGATGTTGAGGAAAAGGAAGGAAAAGATTGGGACAAGTTACTGCCATATGTTCTTTTTGCTTACAGAGAAGTTCCCCAAACATCTACAGGGTTCTCACCATTTGAACTGTTATATGAACAGAGTGTCAGAGGACCGCTGTCAGTATTAACCTTTAAATCTGCAGCTGTTTTATAAAATGCAAGCACTGAAAATGCATAATCCAGTATTGACGTGAAACTTTTACGCCTGTTAGCTTCTTCATGCTTGCATTTGTACTGTTCTACAGAGAATCATGGCACTGTCTAGTGAGAAGGGGGCTTCATCTTGGCTTTCAGCTTTGCCTGTTGACGAGCACGGCTTTGCTTTGCATAAGGGCGCTTTTCGTGATGCAATTTGCTTGCGCTATGGGTGGCTTCCATCTGGTTTGCCTACACAGTGCGTTTGTGGTAAGGGATTCTCTGTGGACCATGCTATGAATTGTCCCACTGGTGGTTATCCCACCCTTAGACATAATGAATTAAGGGATTTTACTGCTGATGCCCTATCAGAAGTGTGTTCTGGTGTGCAGTGTTGGGAGTAACGCGTTACAAAAGTAACGCGTTACGTAATATTATTACTTTTGTGGTAACTAAGTAATATAACGAAATACGCTATAAAAACAAGTAATATAACTCAAGTTACCTTACTTACAAATGTAACGCGTTACCTAAGTAATATAGTTACTGTAACGAATCTAATATTACGTAATATTATTACTACAAGTAACGAAATTACTAATCTCGTTAGTTGTCCACTGAGTAACGCCTAGCTACAACGAAGTAATGAAGCCTACTGAATGAGGCTTATTCACCAGCTTCTTACTTATAATCAAGATTTGCACATTGTTCAACGACGCAATCGTGTCACATGATAAGGTGGTAGTTTCACACGTGACAGCTTAAGGCTGTGGACACAAAGTAATATAATATGTAATATTATTACAGTTACTTTATTTTATGGGTAATATATAACTGTAACTAAATAGTTCAGCTGCAAGTAATATGTAATATGTAACTAGTTACTTTTACAAAGTAACTTGCAAAACAATGCTGGTGTGTGTGTGGAACCTTCATTACAGATCCTTTCAGGTGAAACACTCACATACTCAACGGCAATTGCTGAGGATGGGGCTCGTTTGGACGTCTCAGCTGATGGGTTCTGGGGTGGCCAACACCAGAGAGCTTTTTTGATGTCAAGGTTTTCAACCTAACTGCTTCATCGTACCGCACCACTCCAGTGTCTTCACTGTATCGGCGATTTGAGAAGGAGAAACGCAAAAAATATGAACAAAGGATCAGAGAAGTTGAGATGGGCTCTTTTGTACCCTTAGTGTTTTCCACATTTGGTGGAATGAGTGGGTGTACTAATGTTGTTTACATACGTCTGGCCTATTTGCTGTCTTAGAAGATGGGGTCTTATTCTACGGAACGGAACGGAACGGAATAATGGACTAAACCACGGAACGGAACGCTTTCTCAAATTGAAACTTGCAACTTACCATTGCTGAAACTGCCCTTATAAGTTAGCAGTGGCACCTCCAGTGGGTGATTAAACATAAGGCCACTCCAATTGGTAATTATGTTTCTGGTCCTTTGAAAATCAGTTTTAGGTGCGGGCGGGCGTAATTCAGCAGCAAAGCAACAATGAAGTGACTGATTAATTAGAGTATTTTGTGATTTACTGACTGTTCTATTAGAGTACATCGATCCGTACTATGCACTCTGCCCATTTCTTGCAGGTTTTCACTGATAAAATACAAATCATGACACTTAGATAGTTAGATTGTTGCAACCCAATATTTGTTTCTGAAATCCAGGTTTTCAAAAAGCTGATGCGGGCATTTTACCCATGTATTTCTGAAATTTCGAATTCTCCAAAAAGGACGCGGGCGGTGGACCAGAAACATAATTACCAATTGGAGTGGCCTAAGATAAAAAGAATTAAAGGATCGATTGTGGGTTCTTGTTGGTTGACATTAGTAACGAAATATTAATTGTGTATCAGTGATGTTCATTCATGGTTCACCTACGGATATATCAAGAAGGGCACTTTATGTGAACTGTTTTTCTTATTTAGACTTTAGAAAACAGTCTGGACCGGCCTTTCAAGTCGTAAATCAATGTGCAAATAACAAGCAGGAAGATACTGGTAACAGGAAAGAGCCAGCTGAATTAAAACTCGAAGAATTTTGTGCAGTGTGTGAGGAGCAAATATTTTGGCAGACCGCAAGGAGGGTATATTCTGCAAAGATAACTGAAGTAGATTCCAACATTATTTTCACTTCAATATACCTACTGCTAGAACTAATTTTTATCATAATAGTTACTTTCTAAAATCCTTTCGTGATTGGAACTTACTACCCATTTCTGTTATCGAAGCTGCTACTCTAGATAATTTTACTAATCAACTACGTAAGTTATTAATTGTGTAACTATATTATCGTAACTTTTCTTTTTATTGTAATATATGCACTATAACTCACTGATTGATTATAACTAGCAATTATATGTATGTACTGTATGCTGTAACTTATTATTTATGAATAGTAATTGTAATCAACACATGCACTGTTTATTCTTAGTAACTGTAGCATACAGTTTGCAAAATGCATAGACACTAAAATTTTGTTTTTGTACATTAGCGATTTACCCAATGGGTTTTGCTAATCAATAATAATAAATAAATAAATACACAATGTAGCATACATACTTTAACTTATTGATTGTAACGTGTTCTGTGATTTACATCCTAGGCAAACCAGCTGTGCTGCCTGTCTAGTAATTAATAAAGAATAAAGAAGTGTATGCATGGAGTTATTTATATATTAACGGCTGGTGCAGTGGACTAATGCCGTATTCAACAGTGAGCTGTTGGTATAACAGTTATCCAATAGGCCTTTGGTGCAGTTTCTCACGATAAAGCCAAAAATAAGTAATACCCTTCAGCTATGGGTGAAAACCTTAAACTTCTTGCTTGTTAAAGGCTCATATATATATATATATATAATATAATATAACTACCTGCAGCCTGCTGTGAAAAATAAGATTGAGGACATGCCTCCCGAACTTTTAAGAAGAAATTAAGTACAAACTAGCTAAACTTATATTATATACCACTGATGTAAATGATTTTTGTTAGCTCTAAAATATATATATATAGGACCCAAGTAGAACTAAAACTTGGTAGGACCCAAACTTTACTATGCCTAACTCTATATGCTTCATCAGTGGTGTCTCAGTCAAATGTTGATAAAAATACTATTGTCTAGTGAAATTTTACCTGGATTATACTACTACATAGCTACCCATGTATAGCTATAATACAAACGAAAATCAATCCATAATCACGTGATCCATTTCTGGTTGGAAACTAATACATTAGGTGGTCACAACATAATATTGAAGCCTAAATCATTTGCTGGAGAAACTAAAACTTGGAGTTATTGCAGCCACGCCTCCCATTTTAGTCTCAGACGTGCTAGGAAGAAATTTCATGCCGCTTAGTTTGATGGAAGGAAAGCTCAGATCCATATGAAACTTGCGCTGTGCATGAAATGATAACTAAACTATATTGCTATATAGTGAAGGTTTGTGGGCTTTCCTTTTGTTGATTGCTGGGTTGCTCCGAATCTAAAAATACGTGATTTTCGGCCGATTTTCGGCAAAGAGTAGCTCCGTATCAAATCCACAGTAGCAAATCGATTTATTTCTGCTGTGGGTTATAATCAGGTATAGATCTGGACTATATATGTCTCGTAAGAGAAGGTACTTATGCTTCATCCGGAAAGCGCGCAATTTTTCACGATTTCCAGCATAAAACAATCGCGATTCCCGTCGTATGGAGAAGGTTGCATAATAATGCGGATGCATTATCTCGTCTCCCTTGTGATCAGGATGCGGATGCTTTGGTTGATCAGATGGTAGCCACTACATCCCTGTCATCTACTTACACCTTTCAAGACCTGAGAAACCAGCATTTGGAGGACAGCCTTTTATTATTATATATTTTATAATTGTAAGACTCATATGCATGAGCATAGTACAATGATTAGTTACAAATTAAATTAGAATGTAAGTAAATAAGTAAGTAAATTAATTAAGTATAAGTAATTAAGTAAGTAAATTAATTAAGGATAAGTAATTAAGTAATTGAAGAGATCACTAGTGTACAAGTGTAGAGAATTGTTGTAGAGTTGGTGCATTGACAGTGACACTTGGTAAAGCATTCCACTGAGGGACTACTCGTGGAAAAAAACTGTACTTATAGCTATTAACTGTTGAAGATATTGTAACAAATCTTTTGTTGTGACCTCTAGTGATAAGAGAGTTTTTAATCATACATTCTGGGAGTGAAACATCTATTAAACCATTTAAGATTTTATAAAGGACACATAGAGACTGAATATCTCGTCTTTTCTTCAAGCTGTCCCACTGTAAAGTTGATAACATTTCACTAACACTGCTGTATCTGTTAAAATCAGACATCACATATCTAGCAGCTCTCCTTTGAACAGATTCTAATTTGTTAATGTTAATGTTGGTATAGGGGGACCAAACAAAAGCTGCGTACTCCAAAATTGGTCTGACATATGTACAATAAGCATCAACTCTAATAATCCTCTGACAGAAATGAGTGTTTCTTCTTATGAATGCTAGGGCAGAGTTAGCTCTTTTACAGATACACTCAATATGCTTGTTGAAAGTAAGTTTACTGTCTAATGTAAGTCCTAAGTATTTAGCTTCCTGTACATGGGCAAGCATTTGATCATACAGTGTGTAGTGTGTGACAGTTGGATGCACTTTGTGAGTAATTGTTAAAACAACACATTTAATTGGGTTAAATTGCATAAACCATTTGTTTGCCCAATGTTCCAGACAATGTAAATCATTCTGTAGGACATCAGAGTCATGCTTAGAGTGAACTTGGTGATACAATAGACAGTCATCTGCAAATAGGCGACAAGTAGATTTGATACAGCTGGGTAAGTCATTTATAAAAACAAGGAACAGTAAGGGGCCCAATACAGAGCCCTGAGGTACTCCACTGGTAACATTGACAACTTCTGAAATAGAACCATCACAAACAACTTGCTGTTTACGGTTGGTTAAAAAAGACTGAATCCAGTTAATTGTCTCTCCGGTAATTCCGTAGTACCTTAACTTTAACAGTAAGAGTTTATGGGAAACTTTGTCGAAAGCCTTGCTGAAATCCAGCAGTATGCAATCAGTTTGTGCATTGTCATTTAAACTGGATGCTAAGTCATGGACGGTTAATAGTAGTTGAAGATCAGCAGAGCATTTTTGGCGGAAGCCAAACTGATTGGTTGAGAGGATATTGTTACGTTCTAAATGACCCATCACATGCGAGTAAATAATGTGCTCTAAAGTTTTACATAATAAAGAAGTGAGTGAAATGGGTCTGTAGTTAGCTGGGTCGGATCGTGATCCTTTCTTGAAAATAGGTGATACTGTTGCTTTTTTCCAATCTGTAGGGATTATGCCTTGTTTAAGGGAAGCTGAAAACAAAATGAACAAACATGGAGTCAAATCTTCAGCAAACATCTTCAGAAATTTAGCAGGGATGTGTTCGGGTCCTGCAGCTTTTGATGGATCAAGATCTTTTAGAAGCTTAGTTATTCCAGAGGCCTGTAAATTGATTTTAGAAATACTTGAGAAAGGAGAGTCCCCAATGCTTGGCAGGTCTTCATCATTTCTGTCTGGTGTAAAAACAGTACAGAAGTACTCGTTCAAGATCCTCGCTTTTTCTTGACTTGTTGTATAGGATTGCCCATTTCTTTCTAAGGAGGGTATACCAGTGTGATCAGATCTTAAAGATTTGATGTACTTATAGAACATTTTCCGCTTACCATACACATAAGGATTGTGGATAGTCTTATACATATACTGATTGAAAGCACGTCTAGTTTCCCTTTGCATAGTTCTCTTAATATCTTTAAACCTATTCCAGTCAGAAATTGAATTTGAGGATCTTGCTTTGTTGTAGTACCTCTGCTTACGCCTCCTTAGCTGTTTGATGTTGCGACTAATCCAGCGTTGTTTGTGGTTTATACGGACGGTTTTAGATGGGATGTAATTGTCCATAATATCCAGTAAGTTATAATGTAAAACATTCCAGAGAAGCTCAACGGGGGTATCTTCAGTAAACACAGATGTGTAGTAGTTCTTAAGTGCCAGTAACTTAGTTTTTATGTCATTATGATTCAAGGAATTCCAAAGGAATATTTTACGAGCTGTATTTTCTTGGTAGGATGCCTTCATTTGAAATGTTGTGAGAATGATGTCATGGTCACTAATTCCAGGAACTGGACCAGATCGATGTATTAGGGTTGGCCTGTTTGTAAAAAGTATGTCCAATAGGTTTGATCCTCGAGTTGGGAGCTCAACCATTTGAGTAAACCCACAATCAGAAACTAAGTCCAATGTTATATTATTGATCTCCAGAGGATATCTATATCCACAAACGGAGCTGGTGCTCCAAAGGTAAGTTTAGGTCACCTGCACAAACAATCACTGCCCTTGGATAGGCTAACACAATGCTATAGATAGCATTACAAAGTGAGTGGTAATTAGATACATCTCTATTAGGGGGTCTGTATACACTTATAAGTATCATTATGTCACTAGAGTTTGAAGATGCTTTCACTTTTACTGCACATATTTCACAGTGGTTGTCACAGTCAATAAGTTCCGATTGGTACTGCCTTTTTATACCAATTAGAGTACCTCCATAGCCATCACTTCGAGCCTTGTGGGACTCTTTCTGAGAGCTAAGGAAGCTGATAACTTGCCTCCATCTGCTCATGGAGGACCGAAATGGAGAAAAATGGTGCAGTTTTGGAATCAGCTGTTGGTTAAGGATGGGATCTTGTGTCGACTTTTTGAGAATGTGGCAGATACCAATGCAGTGGCCCAATTGATTGTTCCTAATAGTCTTAAGAAAGAGATATTACAGGGAATACATGAAGATGTTGGTGGTGGGCACTTTGGAGTGGAGAAAACAGCAAAGTTGAAAGAAAGATTTACTGGCCGGGACATTTTAATAATGTTCAGAGTTGGTGTGCTACTTGTAGCAAGTGTATTGCTCAGAAAACTACACCACCACATGTAGGGCTCCTTTGCAGCCTGTTAAGGTTCAGTACCCTATGGAAATGATTGCTGTAGACATTATGGGCCCTTTTCCTCAGAACGAACACGGAAACTGTTATATTTTGGTAGCTGAGAACTACTTTACCAAATGGTTGGAAGCATGGGTCTTACCTAATCAGGAAGCCAAGACAGTTGCTTGTAAATTGTTAAATGAGATGTTTTATAGGTTCTCTTTGCCAGATAGACTTCATTCAGACCAGGGCAGGCAATTCGAAAGTAAAATCATTAAAGAGTTGTGTAAACTATTACAGATTCGGAAACCTCCTTACCAATTCACAAGGGGACAGATTACTGGAAAGAGCAAACCGTACAATTTTGAGCATGCTTGCATCTGTAGTTGAAAATCATAAAGATTGGGAATCACACCTCAGAGCTACCTGTATGGCATATAATGCCAGTATTCAGTCTACCACTGGATATTCTCCTTTCTTCCTTATGCTTGGGAGAAAGGCAAGGATACCTGTAGACCTGTTGTGTGAAGTTGATAAGATTGCAGAGAATGCTAATGATTTTGTATCTCAGCAGGATAGGATTATGCAAGAGGCCTGCTGTCCGGTGCAGAGCAGAATGGGACTACAGCAAGATAAGCAAAAAGAATTGTTCGATCGTAAAAGGCATGGAAAGCCCTTCAATGTTGGGGATTTGGTTATTTTGTATACATCTGTTGTTCCTCGTGGATATTTAAAGAAACTACATCGCCAATGGAGTGGACCCTTCAAGATTCTTAAGAAGATATCTGATGTGACTTATAGGATTCAATAATAGTTATGATGTAATCTTTTAGTATATAAGGCTAAGTTGAGTGTGGTTCGCTCTCTCTAGTTTTGTATTTATTATTCGCTATACTTTTGCTTTAATTCATGATTGCTAAATCAACTTGAAGGTCGTAGTCGCGCGGAGTTACAGTTGGAACAATCAAGTATCCATTAATTTATGTGACCGGATCTGCGAAAACCCGACATAATGGCGCAAGTCTAAATTTTCAGTATAAGCCATTGATTTGCAATGGTAAAATATTTGCGTAATCGAAAAAATTCGTTAATTTTTTAAATATATTGTTCTTTGTGAAGGAAGGGTCCTATGATAAAAACCCGGATATCATCTTATTCGCCTACTCAATTGGAGCTCAAAAATCATTGTTTAGTTGCAGTAGACTAAAGGATAAGTAAGTTATGGTACGTCAGTCGAAACGATCGTACGCGATCGATTTTTCTTCACTGATTTCGTCTCTGTATGCAGTGAAGAATGGTAATAGAAGAGACAACTTTCCCAGTAATGGGTTCCCCTATTCATGGCGAACACAATGGTGCAAGTTGCAACTCTGTACTGCTTTGTATTTTGTAAGTTACAGGCGTTTTTGTAAGCGCATGTAATTTATATTCTCAATACTTGCTGTATAAATCGATCTTCTGTTGTTGCTACTTTGTAGGGCTGTAACTCCATGAGTTGTTGCCATACAAGGCTGAAACTTGGCCAGAGCACACACTTGGCTAAGTAGATTATAATTATTCAACAATAAAGAATTTGAAAAATGCGCCATTATGTCGGGTTTTCGCAGATCCGGTCACTTATAAAAGTGCTTAATTTAGATTGGGTTTTTTTGTTTGTAAATTGTATTATTATTATTATTGAATTAACCAAACCATACATATACATAGCTGAAAAAAGTATTAGAGATACATGCGGTTACATTAATTAACTAAGCAAGTATCAATGTTAATGGTAGATATTACTTGTAGATATTATTTGTAGGGGTAGAAGGCTAGTTGGTCCCTTAGTAGAACACTTTTCATGATCCTGCACGAGCCCAAAAGTGCCGCTTTCTGTAATTTAGACATGATCTTCATAATATCAGCATCTTCAACTATACTCTGAAGGGTAGCTTTTAATTTTGATGAGATCAGGCCAGTGATTGATATGACTATTGGTAGTATGACAACACATTCAAGATAGTAAGTTTTATCAGCATGGCCAAGTCACTATATTTTGCAATCTTTTCACAAAACTTTGAGTGAAGGTTGCTATCACTTGGAATACTTACATCAATAAGGGAAGCAGAGTTATCTTGTTTGTTCCATAGTATTATTATTATTATTTAAATTTTATCACAGCAAAATATACGTGCAAATACATTGCTGGTATACAAAAGAACCTGACTCTAACCAAGAGTGTAGGTTAATGTAAAAAGTTGCCAGCTAGCTATGAGACACACAAAGTACAATAAACAAAACATCAGTCAAATTGTTAAATAACCCCGTAACAGTAATGTGGTAGAATATAACACAGTCTTTTGAAATGTTCAAAATTATTATTATTATTATTATTATTATTACTAGGACCGCGTCACATACAACCAAGTACATACACCAACGTGACGGCCTCCTGGTGAGGCTATTAGGTGGTGAAGTCACGATCCCCAAATCAACTCAATATGTCACAGTAGTGACAGATACAACACAATAGTGGCATCGCAACTAAAGGCCACCAGTAGCTAAGTGCCAGTACATCATTGGAGTGGTCAGCGGCGGAGGAAGTAGTTGATATGAGGGGGGGCTCCGCTGAGCTGACCCAGACTTATTTCTATAGTTTGGTAAGGTGAGACCAAAAAAAGAAAGGTCACAACCAACTGACAAAAGCTTTCCACCTCACCAGTTACCATTTCTAGCTGATAAACTACATAAAAATCCTTACATAGCTCGCTACACACTGACTACTTTATTAGAGTGACTGCTCTATTAGAGTATCTCGATCTTTATCACGGTTTTCAGCCCCACTCCAAGAAAGATAATTTCGGTGTGATATCATTCTGAGGGGGGGGCTTCAGCAGACCGAGGGGGGCTTTAGCCCCCTAGCCGCCCCTTTCCGCCGCCTATTGGTGTGGTAATGGCACGGTGATGTGTATACAGTATGTGCATACACAACCCACAGGAGATGCACAATACTGTAAGAGTACACAAGCTAGGTGAACCAGATAAAGGAAGACAGCCAAGCCAGCCAGAGCCTAGTAAGCTAGGTAAAGGCAAAATGTATAATAATACAAGAAAACATTTAAAACATACCACGCTCTTACAATACATTAGTACAAACAGACAACCAAACCAACCAGAGCCTAGCAAGCCAGAAAATATAGTAAAATACAGGACATATGTACATTACCATACAAACAAACAAACCTGTTCTTGTGCAGCTGGCATGTCAAACCTATTCAGGTGTCCTGCAGCCATAGATACACGGAGCGCATCCACTGGCAGCTGGCATGGCGACTTGAGACTTAGTGTGCCAGATGTCAACACTTTCAAACACAATTGAACAGTAGTTCGCTCGTCTAAATAACCATTTGAATCGAGGAATATGCTCGATTAGTAGTGGGTATATCACGTGCTGTTTTGATCGGCATTAAATAAAATTGTCGTACGTTTCTATTACCTCCACGGAAACATTCACCCATTATACGATTATCTGTTCATACAAAATAGATTCTATTCCCGGTGAGCGCGAAGCCTTAGCCTTGTAGTTTTCTCAAACATTATTTATTAATTATTAATTTGTTTATTTCATTCATTATTAATGACGTAATTTTAACCGCGTTTCGTATTATTCTTAATACTTGGTTATTATTATTATTGGTAATACTGTGCAGACCTCTACTAGAGTAACAACGGTATATCAAGAAAAGACAAGACAACATGTTAGTAACACTTAAATATCTTGAAAACACATTAAAGCAAAATCTAGCAGCTGTTCTCTGGGTCGATTCTAGCTCGTTTATATTCAACAAAATATGGGGGTCCCAAACAGATTAGTGTTGTTTTAGTACAGCAAATTCATTTTAGTTTAGTTCTAGTTCTAGTACTCCAATTCTGTCATAGTTTTAGTTAGTTTTAGTTCTAGTATCCCAATTCCACCAAAGTTTTAGTTAGTATTAGTTCTGGTACCCCATATTTCTGTAATTTAGTTAGTATTAGTTTCATTTTAGTTAGTGTTAGTTTTAGTGTTAGATATCTTCACATATACTAACCTTGGTAGCACCCCCTAGACTTACAGAAACTTTAGATTTGGTGTTTTGATGTTCAGCACTATTTCCACTTACCATTGTGCACAAATGAACAAATGCTCTAATAGAACTGAGCTTAAATAACCTAAATAGGCAGAATTAATGTTGAATAGCAATGTTTCAGAGGAGGTTGGATACGATACAAGAAATTTATTTCCGTTAATTGCATAATTCTTATATATGACAAGGAGTAAGTAATAGAAGAAATGTTTAGTAATATCCACATCATGTTACCTTGTGCTTCTTAAGATGAACAGCAAATTCTTATTTCAAGGCGGGTGTGTGAGTTTCTAATTCTCTTTTCGATTCTCTGTAAGGCCAAACTAGTGGCGTCCGCTCTTCTTTTTCAATACTCTGAGAGGCTTTGTTAGCATGCAAATTGCTTCTTTCGACAATCATTGTGTTTAAATACACGTACATAAGGCGTTCCTATAGTATTACACATGGATTCCACCCAGCGAATGCTTACACACATGATCCTGTAGATTTCAAGAGAAATTTACGTGCCTGGAGTAGTGGAGTTGACCGGCTGAATAGACTAAACTTGAAGTGCACTTTCGAATGGTATTTGTGAAAACTTTCGTGGACGCTTGGTTAAACTTTCAATACAAAATGTATGCACTCATGTGTGCATGTCCAACCTCCTCTGACAATGTTTATGGTAGCATTTGCAGGCATTTGCAGGCATTTTCAGGCATCACCATCTTCAAAGAAAAGTGTTAAGTGGTTATAGTGTACAACACCCTTTTATGTAGGATTGCTTGAGAAACCTTTTAGTTAGTTCTAGTTCTTGAACTAAAAGTTTTTCGGTTTAGTTCTAGTTTTTTAACCAAAACCTGAAAGAATCTTAGTTTAGTTTTAATTTTAAAACTAAAATAGACCACAATTTTAGTTTAGTTCTAGTGTACTAGAACTAAAGTTAAATTGCTGTACTAAAACTAGATTTAGTTCTAGTTCCTTAGAACTAAAACAACACTAAAACAGATGCATCATATTCTATGATTGGAAGAACCATAATCTTGTAACAATTACATTTAATATGAATAGGACATGTACTTGCAGGATGATCTTGTAACACACAAAGTTAGTCTTCTGCATTGTTGGGTACCGCTCATCTGTTAAGGAGAAGTCTGAGTTTCCCAGAGTTCTGGTAGAACTCCGAACTTGGAACTGTGACAATTCATTATGTTTGCCGGTATTGTATGTAACTGAATTAATTGTAAATAAATAATAATAATAATAATAATAGCCTCGCGATAGTTGACATTAACATAATTGCAAGCCTCTAGTATTTTATGACTTTAGGGGGCCTCATCCTATATACGTGTTGCGATCTATAGTGTGAAAATCTATGAAATTATTTTGGAGGAATTTTAGGGCAAAAAATGCAGTACCTGTGGTTAGTAGTTGTAACGCATTCACTCTATGTATAGGTCCTTTACACACCGGGGATTGGAATCCTCTGTTTTTAACACTTCCATCCGCACCTCCATCGACACCTTTCTACAAAGAGATCTACGAATTGATGCATCAGTAACTCGACTTTAGCGTATTAATTCTCTGTTAAGTGGACAGTACGGGCAATGGGTTTACTTCAGTTCGATCAACAAAGGATGGATAAGTACACAAAACAAATTGTAAGTTAAGAAGACGTTGTTTCGGGAGGGTAGAGCTAGCCAAAATCTGTCGCCGCCATTCAAACAGCAAGATTTGAACACGGAGATATGGACTAATGACTTCGCTGGTTCGATTCCTTATCCTAAGTTATACTTACGGAATGAATTTTACGCTCATAGAGAGAACAGTTCCAGAGTTACAGCTAGCTAAAGTTCTAATCGCTTGGGTCTGTCAGCGAGTTTTGTCACTGTTTTTGCGTCCACAACCACCTTTCCGTCTTATTCGAAGTAAAGAACAAGATTACTGTATCAAACAACACGAAATTCACTACAGAACAATGGATTTTTCCCGGGCTGGATGTAATGCCCTTTCCTACCACCCCCCAGCACAAGAGGCAAACGTGCTGGACAAGAACTGAAAATCGGGACATCTAAAAGTCCCTAGGGCCATTTGTTAGGCCCATTTCCGGGGAAGCATCTGGTGATCTAAACGAGATGGAGCGGCTTCCACGGATGCACATCGTCGCTGACCTCAACAGGGAGAAAGACAGGGTACAGCGAATCCACGCCAAAGTACTACTGTACGATAAAGCACTACGTTTGGAAAGGAGCTCAGCAAGCCGGCGATGGATTAGTGTTTTCTCCTTCCAGTCAACACCAATTAATTAACGGTTCGGATAGTCCAGCACGTAAGTACAGCAAGTATGCGGAGATTCCTATCCCGAGGTGTAAAGGATCTATACTCTATGCTAAAAAATAATTCACTCTATGCTAGGAAAATTTTTAATATGCTATTGCGAAGCCCGGAAAATCATACTGAACGACATTCATTATTTATTATTATTATTAGCACTTTACAGTGACCAGCACTGGAGGTCTGACAGCAACATGTGCTGCAGCCTTAGGATTACCTAACCTAATTTCAAGGACTTAGACCTAGTGACTTGACTAAGTAGTACGACTCCTCGCAATAGAACAAGTATGTTTCGTACGTCCATATCTAGCTCACTTTGTAATGCCAAAATTAATTACATGAATTCTAGGAGAGTTTTCGCAATAGAGCGCTCGATGCTTTGCCCGGAAATCCGAAGCCGTAGCAACTTGTAGCTACTTTTGTCCGATCACGCCTTAGGCCGCAACACGTCTATAGCTATCCACAACTTGGTTGATTATAGCTAGCTATAGTGACTCACTGTTCTTAAATTTGTAGCGTTTGCACTATGTTGAAAACTACATGTCCCGTCTCCTTGTGCCATCAACCTCGGTAGCTTCTTTCTATAATAACTTTCTCATTCATTGGATGAAAATGAAATATAGAAGATTGATGAAACATCGTAGAATCTTGCCATATACGGCTACGTATGTAGCTAACTGCATACGTGTTAAATTGAAATCGAAAAAACTAAAGCGTGGTTAAAACCGAAAGTGGCGAAACAATGCCAAACTGAAATAGTTGGTAGCATAATCGCTGAGTCTTGCAGAGTATGTACGATGCTCCCAAAACTGAAAGCCTTTGGTCATTTCTGTGCGATAAACACGGTTGGCCTTATGGGAACTTGCCCACCCAATTTTCGCACACGCTCACTATTTCCGGCTACAAGAGTCAACTATCAATTAACGGGCACTATGGTTTTCGAACAGCTGCCACTCACTTTATAGAAATCCAACAGCTTAGGTTATTATACCACAAAGTAGTCTACACTAAGCAGCAATTATCCTCCAATAATCAGGTATGTAAGATTATTAGCGTGAGAGCTGCAGCTAATAGTATGCAATGGTATTAGTAGCCAAATGAAACTCTTTGCAGATGATTGCTTAATATACAAAGTTATTCACAGTTCAACAGACCATCAAACACTCCAACAAGACCTTACAATACTGTCAAAGTGGGCAGATAAATGGCAAATGGCTTTTAACATCAGCAAATGTAAGATAATGCAAATTTCTAATCACCATAACAAAAGTTTATTTTCGTATGTAATGAATGGCACCTCACTGGCAGTTACAGAACAACATTTGTATCTTGGAGTAAAGTTACATCACAGACTTTCATGGAAGCCACATATAGATTACATCTGCAATAAGGCAAACAGAGCTGTTGGTTTTTTGCGACGAAATCTACAGCATTGTCCTAGCCATCTACGTGAGCTAGCATATAAACAATTTGTCTTGCCTATTTTAGAGTATTGTTCCCCAATATGGGATCCATATCACCAAACCAACATAAATCAAGTAGAGATGGTCCAACATAGAGCTGCTCGTTTTGTCACAGGTCAACCATGGAGACGAAATAATAGAGACAGCATCACTAACATCCTTGAAAACTTGCAATGGCCTACACTACAAGAACGTCGCAAATCAGCTAGACTAGTTTTACTATATAAAGTACTACATGATTTATTAATTATACCGAACTGTTATCTCCCATTTAAATCTACTGTATTACGGACCCGACACTCACATAACTTTAAACTAGTACCTTACCAACCAAGAATTGATGTATATAAATATTCCTTCCTCCCAAGAACTGTACCAGAATGGAATAGATTAGATGCTGAGATTATTGAGACTGACTGTGTTGAAGAATTTAAGCAAAAATTAGCCCCTTTTATGTATATGGTTAAGTAACTTATCGTAAATGTATATATTTTTATAGTTTATTATTGTAATTGTACATATGTATATAATTAAGTAACTTGTCGTAATTGTACATACTTATATAGTTAAGTAACTAATTGAAATTGTACACATGTAATTGCACATCAGCATTATACCCCTGGAGGGTCCTGCTGATTAACAATAAATAAATAATGTCCAATAAATTCCAGCTAGGTTCGAACAAAACCATCCATTTATGAACATTGCGTTTTACTACCAGAAAACAATGTCCAATTTTTTCAAATTTATGTATAATGTATCTGTGTTCATTAGCTACCAATGACCAGAAAATAGTTTCGATACCTGTAGCATTATTATTATTATTATTATTGTTACTGAGCAGACAGCACAGCTGATATGCTCAGGAAAAAAAGCAATCATAAATGAATTTAGCTAAGTAGTTACAAAGATTACAGTTATTGAGTTCCATACAATGTTTGCAGCATAGGCGGCGGAAAGGGGGGGCTAGGGGGCTAAAGCCCCCCTAGGTCTGCTGAGGGGGGCTTAGCCCCCCCTCAGAATGATATCACACCTAAATTATCTTTCTTGGAGTGGGGCTGAAAACCGTGATAAAGATCGAGATACTCTAATAGAACAGTCACTCTAATAAAGTAGTCAGTGTGTAGCGAGCTATGTAAGGATTTTTATGTAGTTTATCAGCTAGAAATGGTAGCTGGTGAGGTGGAAAGCTCTTGTGAGTTGGTTGTAACCTTTTTTTTTTTTTTTTTTTTTGGCCTCACTTTACCAAACTATAGAAATAAGTCTGGGTCAGCTCAACGGAGCCCCCCTCGTATCAACTACTTCCTCCGCCGCTGGTTTGCAGTTCCGCTGAAAAAGAGTCAATATTAGCTGAAAAAAAAATATATATACCTAATCTAAAAAAAAAAAAAAAAAAAAAAAATATTAGCTAATGCTCTCAATGATGGAAGATGGTAAGTCGTTCCAATCCTTAACTGATCTTGAGAAAAAGCTCTGTTGGTATGAATAGGAGAATGAGTTTGGTAGAATAAAACGATGTGGGTGATATAGTCTGGTGGATCTTGTCATTGAAATAAAGTGAGGAGGAATTGACTGAATAATCTTGATGTAAAATTTTAAAAGTGCTTGTAATTTGGATATATTACGTCTCAGCTGAAGGCTTGGCCAAGAAAGATGCTGTAACATAGCTGTGAAGAGATCGAGGGAGTAAGAGCCTTACGATATTTGGCGGTATTTTCGAACGCCATTAATTTTTTTATTTAGTCATGCCCACCAGTAGAGTTTTATACTTCTGCAAGAATTGCACCAGTGCTAAAGTACAGAAACCGGTAATTAAACACCTTGCATGTATAGAACTGTAATGTGAAGTTGATATCAAGGATATTTTCGTTGTTGCACTGCATTTTCAGCTCCTACATGAAGGAGATGCAAAAAAGTGAAAAAATAAAGTAAGGGAAAGCAACCTCCTGACCATCTCTATATGTTAGTCTAGGTGGCCCACTACAAATATCATCATAAAAATGAGGGGCTTTCCTTTTTCTACTTTATATGGGCGCAAAAAGATGCATGCTTTGTTGAAATTTCGCTACTTTATGCACCCATATAAGGTAGATAAAGCAATCACTGTGAAAAAGGTGGGATATAAGATGGTATTTCCAGTGGCTTATTGAATACAAATAAGCCTTAATATAAGCCCTGTATTATACTCATGTTATACTTTAGTATAATGCATACTATACTATTACATATATGGTTTCAGTTTATTTACCACAATACCTAAAATAGCTTATATCAAATATAATGCCCACACTATACCATCACACATATGGGTTTAAACATTAACTAAAGCCTTACATGTGATTGTTAGTATACTACAGGTTATATCAAGCTTTTTTGTATTCAATAAGCCACTGGAAATACCATCTTATATCCCTCTTTTTTCATAGTGAATGCCCTTTAAATTTTATGGTTGTATTTGTGGTGGGCCACCTAGGCTAACATATAGGGATGGTCAGGAAGTTGCTTCTCTTTACTTCATTTTTCACTCTTTTGCATCTCTTTCATGTAGGAGCTAAAATGCAGTGCAACAACGAAAATATCCTTGATATCAACTTCACAGTACAGTTCTATACATACAAGGTGTTCATTTATCGGTTTCTGTACTTTAGCACTGGTGCAGAAGCATAAAATCTACTGGTGGGCATAGCAAAATAAAAAATGAATAGCGTTCGAAAATACCGCCAAATATCGTAAGGCTCTTACTCCCTCTATGCTACAAATATCGAAACCATTTTCTGGTCATTGGTAGCTAATGAACACAGGTATATTACACATAAATTTGAAAAAAAATGGGCATTATTTTCTGGGAGTGAACGCAATGTTCGTAAATGGATGATTTTGTTCGAACCTGGAATTTATCGGACCTTGCATACTATTACCTGCAGCTCTCACGCTATTAATCCTACACACCTGATTATTGGAGGATAATTGCTGCTTAGTGTAGGCTACTTTGTGGTGTAATAGCTTAAGCTGATGGATTTTCCTGAAGTGAGTGGCAGCTGTTCGAAAACCATAGTTCCCGATTGATAGCTGACTCTATATAACCTGATATGGTTGCTATATAGTCTTGGGAATCAGGTTGGTTTTACCCGGATTATAAGAATAAAACGGCTGTTTTGGGCTCAACTCGAGAAAGCCATTGTCACTAAACAACACTATCCTTACCATCACTGTTGTATAGACGCCAGAGGGGTGATTTAATTTTTCTAAACAAAATTCTTAACAACTACTTCAGCTCTGACTTTACCAATCTATACACCTACTCCACTACTACTACTACTATCAGGGGACACCAGTTCAAATTATTCAATCAACAGATTGTTATGCAGATCTAATTATGTTATGAACAGAGTGATTAATGAGTGGAACAGTTTACCTACCTCTGTTGTAGAAAGTTCTTCAATTAACATTTTAAAATCGCTGTTAGATAATTATTTTTTAGATTTTAGATTTACTTTTGTATAACGCATTGATAGGGTATACAGGCTTTGCCTTTACCCGTATTTAATCATAATCATAATCATAATAAAAAAACACTTCAAATGAACAACAGTGAATCATGTGGAAATAAGGTGTGAAAATGTTAAATATATTAAATACAATGTTAGATATATTAAATACTTGTATGTCGATTTGTCGATGTAAACGTTGTGGGACTCTTCTGTCGTACTTTTCAAAGTGTCAAAATTCTTGTGCCCATGCATTTTTACCAATTATCAGCCATAACTCGCCCAGAACGCGCTAACCTGCACTACTTAACAATCTGTTACACTACTCTCGTATTTGCTCCTGACAACGTGGTTTCATCAGGGCCGCCCACAGGGGGGGGGGGGGGCAACTGGGGAATTTTTCCCCGGGTCCCAGCCTGAAAGGGGCCCCCTGAATACCTGTTTAAAAGATCGATATACTCTAATAGAGCAGTCAGATCTAAATACTCTAATAGAGCAGTCACAGTATTCTTCAGAGGAGCAGTGTAGCAAGCTTATAGATAAAGAGATATGGTTGGTGATGGGTAGTTATTGTCATTGCCAGGAGGTTGTGACCTTTTTTTTTTTTTTGGTCTTCACCTTACAACTTGGGTCAAGGGCCCCACTTTAACTCTTTGCCCTGGGCCCCTTAATTTCTCTGGGCGGCCCTGGGTTTCATTTTAGAATGACAGTCTCAACAAAGCTGAGACGAAGTAAACTCGTACTCCAATCTTTTTTCCCAGGGCATCCAGCACCACTTGCCACCACCCCTAGCACTAGATGTTGAAGTGCTAGCCAAAAGAAAGACTAAATATTTATTGGATTAAGGGAAAGGCACCTGACCTATCAGAGCAAGGTCAAGAGCCCTATGGCTGGCTGGACAGCCACTGTGGGAGCGTGCTCCCCTGAGACAAACAATTGCTGAACGCAGCAGTGAAAAAACTAAGGCAACAGCGTAGCCAGGCCATAACACTACTGTAAGGAACACCCCTTTTCAACGACAGCAAATAGGCCAGACTTTTGTAAACAACATTAGTACACCCACTCATTCCACCAAATGTGGAAAACACTAACGGTACAAAAGAGCCCATCTCAACTTCTCTGATCCTTAGCTCATATTTTCTGCATTTTTCCTTCTCAAATCGCCGATACAGTGAAGACACTGTAGTGGTGCAGTATAATGAAGCAGTTGGGTTGAAAACCTTGACATCAAAAAAGTCTTCTGGTGTTGGCCACCCCAGAACCCATCAGCTGAGATGTGCCCCATCCTCAGCAATTGCCGTTGAGTATGTGAGTGTTTCACCTGAAAGGGTCTGTAAGGAAGGTTCCACACACACACCAGAACACACTTCTGATAGGGCATCAGCAGTAAAGTCCATTAATTCATTATGCCTAAGGGTGGGATAACCACCAGTGGGACAATTCATAGCATGATCGACAGAGAATCCCTTACCACAAACGCACTGTGTAGGCAAACCAGATGGAAGCCACCCATAGCGCAAGCAAAGTGCATCACGAAAAGTGCCCTTATGCAAAGCAAAGCCGTGCTCATCAACAGGCAAAGCTGAAAGCCAAGATAAAGCCCCCTTCTCACTAGACAGTGCCATGATTCTCTGTAGATCAGCAGACAATGATTGGTGCAAACTAGAAGCTGATGGCATGCCGGCGTACACTGTGAAAAAAGAGGAATATAAGATGTTGTATCTAATGGCTTAAACTATACAAATAATCTCAGTATAGTCTTGCATTATACTGACTATCTTATACTTTAGTATAAACACCATCTTATATTATGGAAAACAGATTATACTTTAGTTTAATACACATTCTTTGTATGGCTTTGTTTACTTAACTAAATGTGTTAACTTTTTAGCTTCACCATCTCATTATTCATGGACTTTTGTTTATACAGAGAGCACGTGGCTTAAGATTTTTTTACTGTATCAAAACAAAGACATGATGATTTTACAATAAGTGCACTTCTGTATAACTAGCTAGCTTTGTTGTGATGATTTCATACGCACACATTTTCATACAGCAAAGCATATAATACCAAAAAATTAATTATTCAATCAATTCTTTCTAAGAGTCATGCAAATCCAGATTCTCTTGCACAGTTAGCACACCTGCAAAGGTTCGTAGTAATGCTTGTTTAAAATTGAAGGGGTCAGTGGTGTGTGCATGCGTATCAGATGCAACTAAATCGCCATCTTTGTCGCTATTGTTGTATCAGAGTAGTCTCGCGTGGCCAGACCGCTTTTTTTCTCTGTTATTGAGTAGGGAGAAAAAAGGGTCTGGTCCAGTTCGAATCCCACACTCGTCTTGACACTACCGGGATAATTGGGTAGTGTTAACCAAACAAACGTGATGCATCTTTAAATAGTAGCCGCTCGCGTCTTTGATGTATCACGTTTCTTTGGTTAAAACTACCCAATTATCCGGGGAAGTGTCAAGACGAGTGTGGGGTTCGAACCGGACCAGACCCTTTTTTCTCCCTACCCAATGACAAAGAGAAAAAAGCGGTCTGGCCACGCGAGACTAGTATCAGAGGGAGATAAACGTCACAATTACATGAACAAATAATTAATTACAAAGGGTCAGGAGTCCAGTCTCAGGGTTACCAAGTTATTACTAAAAAGTATGGAGCCCTGGCAAGACCAAAAAAATAAAATAAATAAACTAAACAACTATACATGGCTTCTCAACAGGTAAACAGCCTAAGTAATGGAAGCTAGGGAATTAAAGATCCTGTATGAACAGGAGATTGCAACACGAGCTGCTTGCTGAATTCGGAAAAGTCGAAGCTGCTTCATTAGTTGATATGGCACCACAGTTCAGTGCTTCTCGTACTGGTGACATTAACGAAAACAGTTCTTCATCAATTACAGGCCAGTCAAACGCAGCTCGAGTCGAGGGTTGCGAAGAGGAGTTTCTGGGAGCTCGAACATGATCAAACACGCCTTTTGTAGATGTGAGAGATAATGATGGTGTATCTCGCGGAGAGAGTGTGTGCGATCGGTGCCATCGTCCAATGAGCCATGCTCCGCACGGTGATAGTTATGGACCACAACTGTACATCCCTGCTGGCTGTAGTGGTGAAGTGGCGTGGTGGACAACCTACGATGGCAGTGATCAAAACATCTCTAGGTGAGTAAGTATTAGACTGAAATGATAGCTTGTACGATAGGTTTAGCTGTATTAAATTGTTTATTTTGTATTGTATGACAATGGCCTAGCGGCAAATGATTCAACTTTGGTGTTGCTGTGTATGTATTACATGTTTTATAACCTGTTATCTCAGCTTATGGTAGATGACGAGTGGACACAGTTCATCAGCCATCAACGGTAAGAGTATGCATGGTCTGCTGTTACGATTTTGTATGTTATCTCTTCATGCGTACATTTTCTTTTCGGACCTCTTAGTTCTCCAGGTTGTCAGTGTATGACATCTGCAGTGTTAATTTCCTTCAATGGCAGCTGCTTCCTTTACAGATTCTGGTAGCGACCATATGTGGACAGTTGTGTTTTTTTCACGGACTTGTTTAACCTTGTGTAATTACTTATAGCTGTAAGTGCATTAAGTCTGATTGTGTTTTTATTCATTTTCTTTTCAAAAGGGCAGGAATTACAGACTTAGTCTCAGCTTTAGGAGATTCTTCTTATTGCTAATATCTGCAAGTAAGTACATTGAGAGCGTCCAGTATATAGTTTATACATATTTACCTTCGTTTAGGTTTGTGGAAACTGGTCTCATTTCTTCTGGGAACCGGTCTTATTCATGTTTTCTGCTACTTTTTATCAACAGCTGACGGCTCTACATCTGGCATTGTGAATGAGTTGAGTGCTTTCAAGAACCTGTTCCATCTTGTTTGTCCTCATTTCACTGACCATGCTCGTATTGCTAACAAAAGTAAGTTCACTGATAGTATGCAAATTATAGTTTATTTAGGCTTGTTTTAGTTGTACTTAGTGATTACAAGATTCTTGGACTTGGTTATCAGTGTATCAGATGCTTCTTGTGAGCTTATGTAACAGACATAAAAATGGCCATGTGGTACGAGTATTTTTGTGAGTTTTGGGTATGGGCAAATGTCAGACGAAGATTTTTGAATGATTATATCTCAGCCAAGAGTGAATATATCAAACTCTAACTAGTAGGTATGCTAGCCAAAGAATAGGGATTTAACATAAATCAATGCTTATTTTAACACTTGATAACCATACCTACTAGTTACAGCTTGATATCATTGTTTTTGGCTAAAAATGACCATTCGAAAATCTTCGTCTGATATTAGTCCAACAAAGTCACATACTAAGTGACTGTTTTATGTCTGGTTAGACTCACTGATAACAACTGTAAGTACACCAATTAATCCAGAATATGAATTATGATTGCCTCCATTTAGGGTTGTGAGACCTGGTCTTATCAGACTTGTCTTAGTTCTACATGGATTGTCAGTCTCAGACTCAGTTTTAAAAGATTGCTACAACTGTAAGTACAATGATTGTTCAGTATATGCATTATATTTACCATCCTTAATAGAGTTATGGGACCTAGCCGCTGTTCTACATGGTAATGCTAGGTTTCCAGACAAGGTCTTGGTTTTATGAGATTCTTATTGTTACTAACTGTAAGTCCAACGATTATCCAGATACATATTACATTTACCATCTTTGTATTAAAGCTGTGGGACTGTTCTACCAGACGACTAACAGATTGTCACAGAGTTCTACATGGTGATGATAATACAGGTAATTTGTAATGGAACTTGTGAATTGTATTTACTGTCTTACCTGCTGCAGTTAGATTAAGACTAATAAATGACGAAATTGATTTGATACTGTCATGGCTGGCCAAGGAGACATTGATTTTACTAGCTGTACCTATTGTGGTTTTAACATATTTACATAATTAAATTCATTACAAATGTAATTATAAAACTATTTAATTAAGGTAGCCACAGATTATGGGAAAGTAAAAAAGTACAGTAGTATAGTAGCCAATACATGGTTGAAATATGCTTAGTATAGTGACTATTGTCTGATAATACACTGCACTATACTAGTGATTTAATCTCTAATATATGACTGTCTTAAATGTATTTAATAAGCTTGTTATAGTAAAGTCCTAATCTAATAATATATGCTGTACTATTTCATTCCAATACTAACATAATAAGACTGTTATAGATCTTATTATTCTGAGCTTTTTTCACAGTGGTACATTTTCTGCCCTGCGGAAGTGATTATGTAACGACTGTGACGTCAGGTGTACCACTCTATAGCCAAGTGTATAATAATAATATCCTCGAGCTCCCACCCGCATCACTTTTTGTTCTAATGGGTGACAGGAAACAAGCAATAATGATGGCCTAATTAAAAAATAACAGTCAGCCATTTTCCACTAAAAGCGCCTTATGTTTTAATTTCAGGTTTCTAGCTAGTTTGGTATTAAAAAATACAGAGATGTAGTAAGGAATAAGAAGGCGAATAGCTAGCTAGCGTTCACTTAGAGTAAGGTTAACAGTACATGCAGTAGTCATCTTGTGTAGGTAAGCCTAGTGATGCATACTGTAACACATAATGGTTAAATGCTGTATTGATGTCCATATGAAGATGGGCATGTGTGTGTTGTACAGTTGAATGGCTTGCCCGCCCAATGTCTTGGCATGGCGAAAAGTCTGGCAATGCTACTGTTTTGGTCATAATTATGTATTGTTATTGCAATATTATTACAAGTGATCATGAAATGTATGCTCAACTGATAGCTAAATATAGAAAGACCATACCATATAATAAACTATACAAAAATACAATGATTTACTAAGTGATTACAAATACATGTAATTCCGTCCAGAGTAGTTGCAGATCTGTTCCTTGCTCCCACAACACAGAGTTATGTGGCCATGGAGAACTGCCAATCTCACTTACATTAATGACCATCTGTAAATAATTTTCTTTTGGGTAACGTTTTTTTAGTGTAGTCAGTGTTTATATTTCTGTCTAGTCTAATAGCACACAAGTATAATGTTATCAGTTTGGCAGAGTTCATCACAGGAGATGTGTTACCTTCAGTTGTCAAAGATGCTTCATCCATAACTACATGTACCAGTCCACCATGAGCTGAAACTGACATCATAAAGTTGTCAGGTACATCTTTGGAGGCTTTCGCAATGAATAATTTTGTCTGGTTAATGTAGTTATGGGAAAATAACAAATTGTATACAAGGACTCTTATACACTTGAGTTCCTTATTTGCAATATTTGGATAAATAATTGTTGTATAGGTTTTAATGAACAGTAGTTTAGTGATGTTAAAAAAGATATCATGGATGTATTCAATTTCTTTCATTGAAAATTGAGTGTTTCTGCATATTCACATATAAGTCCTTTTATAGCAGAACATTTCTCAAGCAAGCCAATGATACTTCTTGGTGGGCCCTAAAATGCAATAATTTACTCCTACAGTAAGTGTGTCAACTGCATTCGGCCCAGTATTTTCCACAATAAGACATCATTCTTGATTACAGGAATACATATTTGAAGTAAATTGAGTCCTTTTAGGTTATCACATTAACCAGTTATCACAGTAACCAGCAATTGCCTCAGACCTTCTAAGGTTTTCACACAATTTAAACAAAACCTCAGATTGAGATTGTGAAGATTGGGAAAAACAATAGCTAGTGAACAGATTAAAGTTGGAGGCAATGAGCAAGATCAAAATGATGTTGCATAATTAAGGTTGTATGGTTTAGCAATACGTGGTCTAATGCTCTCGGTCAACGTAACCCCATACACTATCCTCCCACCATACTAACAATTGGTCATCAGCACTAAATATTTGTTCACTCTGAGTATACCAAAGTCAATAAGCTTCAAGATGAAGTAGTCACTTGTCCAAAACTCTCGATCAGTAGTAAACTGTGGAAATGCACAAGAAAAGTTTAAACGTAATTTGTCACATATATTGAACATTTAAGTTAGCAGTGGTACAGTATCTTGAGTGGCAGTTAAATCTGGCCAAACTGTGTCAGAAAATAGTTCTGTGATGTTGTTTTTGTCACCCACCTTAAGCTCCAGTGTTTGTAGACGTCCCATGTGATGTATTACCTTCCTTAGTTGCTCTGGGTATAAATTGGTTGATGGTAGACTTTGATGTTGTAAATTACTACAGCACTGCATTATCTCTATCAGTGTTGATGGCACTCTAGAGTAAGGAATAGATAATAATTTGACATGAGTAGCAACTCATGATCAGTAGCTAAATACCACACTTAGTATTATATCTACATAACACCAAATTGCAGCTCTCCAACATGGAAAAAATTCAAGTACTGCTCAAGTTCCTCTGTAGTAAAAAGGTCAACATTTTAAACATCCCAATTCTGAAAAGTGTCCATCATACAGAGGTTCTACTGTATACACACACAAACATCTATGCACACACAATTTTGTTCTGTACATGTCTATATTTTAGGCAACTGATTATTTTAGTTGTCATTACTGGCTGCACCTTTTATGGTATACTGTTAAAATCCATTGATCATTTGAATTATAACAGTACAGAAAAGAAGAATTTTTAAAGAGTAATAACTGTTTGACTACTTTGTGAAATATGCTTGCTCTACCTATTGGTCAGCAGATTCTTCCAAAGCACGAGCGGTGCATTATTGTTTACCCTCAATTTTAACAACTCAGCAGCTTCACACCGTTCAGATGATGTCAACTTTCATTGTCGGGGTAAGTGATCATACAATAATAGACTCTTAGAAAAAATACACGTACACATGTAATAGAAATACTGTAGCTCAATTGAGGTGGTACTGAACCAATTAAGTCCAGCCGCACAAAACAATTTGTTTCAGCCCACGTGCTTAATGAGCTATTTTACGGTGGCCCAAACCTTCGCTAGTGTACAACTTAATCTATGCCTTTAAAAGTTGGTGTGATAGCGTGTGATACTTTAGTTTAGCATACAAAGTTTCATGCAATAACATGCCTTTATTTTTTGCCAATAAGACCCTCACGTTTTAACCCGATTTTTTAAATAACTTGGCCAATGAACAACCTAGCGTTTAGCCACTTCGGTTCCAACCATTTCTTACCTTGTAGAACTATTCTACGCTTTCCTTTTCACTGATAACAACATGGAAAGGAGTGAAACGCACACCCGTGGGCTACAACATTGGTTAACAATGCCATCAAACTCGAATCGTGAAAATACGAAGCGTACTATTGTAGAGTATCGCTTATCCAATGCCTATACCAAATTTTGATGGTCTGTGGTGCATAAATTTGAAGTTATTTAACGAGAAAGGAGACGATGTAGCTAATCAGGGTGCGGTCCATATAACAGTAATCACGCGATGGCAACTGGTGCCGTTCGCCAGTGCAGTAACCGGAGTTGTGACAAGCTGATAGTTTTAAAGCATGAATAACGTTAGTTATATCAACAAAAGTAGCTGGGCGGTCTGACAGAGCTTGTTCTGTTAGTCATCTGAGATGCTTCGCTGTGGTCTATGAATTTCCACGTTTGTTCGCGCATTACCACAAACATGCTGTACAGTTAACTTTGTGCGGCTGCCCTTAATCAGTTCAGCGCTACCTTAAGTTAATGCATGTTACAATTGAAGGGGTCAGCAGCAAAAGGAGACAAGTGCCATTCGAAAATTCAGGTGATCACATAGTGGGCATTAAACAGAATTTTGGGAGATAGTTGAATTATTGTAATATTTGCTAATAATTAATTTGAGACTGCCACGAACTTTTAAATTTTGTTGCTACAACATTATTCATGTGACTAAAACAAGCCATTCTATTTTATAAAAAAATGGAAAATCTAAAATGGCACATGTCCTTTTTCCACTGACCCCTTCAATTTATAGCATACTGTACCTGCTGATTTTGTGACTATGAGTATTGTAGATGTTTGTGATCTCCAGGTACTGGCCATCTTCATGTTTAAGCTTAGTTGAGCACATCAGCATTCCATATCTTGATGTCTCAAAAACCTCCAAACAAGCATGACCCCTTTCAATAAAAACACATGAGTCACTACAATATGTACAAACAAGTTGTGGACAATCTATAGATGTGTCAGTTACAACTGATTGTGGGTTTACATTTTTCAAATGGGGCTGCAGCTATTTCATCACACTTTCTACATGGAATACACCTTCTTCAAGCAACATGGTGAAATGGCTTACAAGACTACTTTCATGAATGTTAATGCAATCTAACAAATTTACATGCTTCATACATACAATCTCAGAATCTTTTTGCTGGGTTAAAATTTTTGCTCTTGTGGATGAATGGACAGACACACAGACATAAGATTTTTGACTGGTTTTACAGCCAATAATACCATCAGGTACTATTAAAAAACTGGCGGGGTTGTGCCCAATTCTCCCATTTTGTTTTGAGTCGACTTCAGTGAATTCTCTCCCGAAAAAGAACCAAAACCTGGAGAAGACCTCACTTTCAACACTATTGTATTCCAACGTTTGTGGTTTGTGTCAGGCAAGTGGAGAACTTAGTAGAGTCTGTTTGACATTTCACTTGCTCAGTTGTTTGTCAGAGACTCACCTTATGATGATGCTTCTGATAGTTTTTGCCCTCCTGGTTACGTTGTGATGGCTAGACGAGATAGGTATAAGATGGTGGTGGCATATTTATTTTAATACAGGAACATATATTGTTTGAGGAGATCAACCCAACTGCATTTTCGACTACTGAGAAAGCGGAACTAGTCGCTATTACTACTCACTCCTTACTGTTTGTTTGTTGCTATCGTCAACCATCCTTAGTGGATGTAACCTCCGAATTCTTGTGCCAATGCGACAAATTCTAATTCCAAAATGATGAATTCAAGTTTTATTTGCCAAAGTGACTAATTCAATTGCCAAAACCTGTAGCTAAGAAAAGCAAGTGATTAAACCGTGCCAACTAATCAGCACGTGCCTGTTCTACTTTGCTATAAATGAGTTCTTACCCTACACCAATCATCTGGATCAATCGGTTGAACTCAAACACATGACAAACAAACATACAGTACCGACCAGCACAGAAAGTTGAGCAATATGTACTAAATAAATTGTTAGCAGAGGAAGCCACTGATGCATGGTCATGAATAAAAGAACAGCTTGGCATTGTCAGTGAAAAGAACTGGGTACAAAGGAAAGTCCATGATGTGTGTATTGTATGTACTGCAGTTAGTGAAAAGGCACATCTCAGGATGAAGCGACATCAAACAGTGAAAAGTCATGTCCGTAGCTATATCCATTGTCGAGTTATGCTTAGCTGAAGGCATCAGATAGTTAGAAACTCTGTTGCATAGAATGTTTTAAAAAGTCCATAGAAACTTTTTGAAAGGGTTTGGAGTTAATCTGAAGACATTTTTGGGCTTGGCTGTGCCTAACCAATACCGTCTTGAAGGTAAATTGAGGCTGGTTTCAAGGTGATATTTTTGGTTGGAAAAAGCCCAGTTCTGCATGATCCCTATTATACAGTACTACCATACTACATATATGATACACATAATGATGGGTTTCCAGTAAATGTGTTGTTAGTAATAATAATTTATAGGTGCATATGCTACAAATGATTGTGGGTTAGAGTTTTGCAAATACAGTGATATTAAATAAAGTACAAATAAATTAATAACTAAATTACTATAACAATAGTAACTTGAGAACAAAATGACGTACAGGATTTAGATTTGCACCATCGTGGTTCGCCATGAATAGGGGAATCAGTTATTTGGTAAGTTATGCTTTTGTTTACTGCATACAAAGGCAAAACCGTGAAGAAAAATCGATCACTTACAATCGCTTCAATGTGATGTAAACAAATGCCCATAACTTGCGTCTATTGCAATGAGGCAAAGATTTTCTAATTCCTTTTGAGAGGTGAATAACATGATATCCAGGTCTTTCTTGGTAGTCCCTTCCTTCACCAAGAAAAAGTTGCTCAAAAAATCTACGGCAATAATATGCTTGAAAAATATTTTACTCACTGTGTTCAATACTTTATGCTGTCTTGTGTGATTGTGTTGGGTCTTTGCAGATCTGGTCACAAATGGTTTACATACATTACATTTGAATTAGCTCTAATGATAAACATATTTACAACCTGAGTATTGCTACAAAGGCCTCCAAAAAAAAGTGTAGGACCTTTCACAAAAAATGAATAAATGGAATACATGTTTCAAGTTGAATACGATGCATCATTACAAGTCTTTTATAGGTGCACTTGCTACAACTGATTGTGGGTTTGAGTTTTACAAAAAGTGACATGTGAAGAATAAAGCCAATGTTCATTTATGTATCTATGGTGCAGTAATACAGTTTCAGTGTTAGTGGTATGTGATATATTATATAGTTATACACAGGGCCGCCCACAGGGTGGGGGGGGGGGGGGGCAACTGGGGCATTTTGCCCCGGGCCCCAGCCTGAAAGGGGTCCCAGGAGGCCCCATGAAGGGCCCCCTGAATACCTGTTTAAAAGATCGATATACTCTAATAGAGCAGTCAGAGTATTCTTCAGAGGAGCAGTGTAGCAAGCTTATAGATAAGGAGATATGGTTGGTGTTGGGTAGTTATTGTCATTGCCAGCAGGTTGTGACCTTTTTTTTTTTTTTTTTTTTTTTTTTTTTGGTCTTCACCTTACAACTTGGGTGAAGGGCCCCACTTTAACTCTTTACAAGTTCACGTTGTATAACTGTTATGTACCTCTCACCTAATAGGTGGAAACATCCAACACTGCAGCTACATTTCTTTTATAAGGTAGAATGCCGATATCGATTGTGGCGCTCTAAAACTAATGACATTATTACGTATCAAGCATGGCCTTGACCATACAATCACATGGCAATGCCACAATCAATTTTTATGATGAATTTCAATTAGAATAATATTATTAAAAAAGAAATTTGTCAAGGTGGAAGCTTTGATCAAACTAGTAAGGTATGTAACTACGCTTATAAATGTAAATAGAGTTTTATCTGCTGTGCTTGCCTCTTTGATCGCCATTGGCTGCTTTTAGATTGCATGTATAACGTAGTAGTGACGTTCCCTGTATGGCCCCACAATCGAATTACACATGTTACGCTATATAAGAATTCCAGTAAACAGTGTAGCATCTTGCCACCTATTAGTTGAGGTGTTGTGGCTGTCTTAGCCGCCGGCACTTGTGCAATGTAGCACAAAACCGCAGCCAGTGCAATATAAATAATAATTATATTGCACTGCGGTCAGTGCATTATAAGTTATAATGCACTCACTCTGGTTAGTGCAGAAGTGCTATACACGAATTATAGCACTCGCGGCACCTTTGAACTGTCCAAGCAGAGTGGTACATATTGATATATTGGAATATTACGGTGTACTCTAGCTATATCACGATATTAATATCATGCTTACGTATTGATATTCTGATTGTGCAATCACAGAAATGTGAAGGTCTGGTTTTGAGCAATTTAACAGTGTAGCTTACCTGCTTTCACCACTTTTAAAATTTGTTATAAAATAGTGCAGTAGAGTATAATGGCTGGTACTAAACATTGGGAAATTATCGGTCGCCCACACATTTAATTAACTTTGATATGAAGTTCTGGATTTCTACACTATAAAAATGTAGCTGGGTTGTTTCCTGAACTCTTTTAAAACTTGTATAACAGCATTGGTGACTACACAGCTGTTAGATACAGATAGGCTCTTTCAGGCATATTGCACATCACTACACAAGGAAAAAATTATTCTTCAGCGTTTCAAATGATAGTGGTGTTGAATTTTACAAAAGCGTAACACTATATAAAACTTGACAGATTTTATTGATGAGATATGCTATTATTAATATTCAGCAATATATATTTTGTGTTAAAGTGACTTTCCTTGTTTCATTGCTTTTTAAATATAAACATAGAGGGTACAACATTGTACAGGCTTTTTTCTATGAGATTGAGTACTTTACGTCTCTGGAACGTGTCAAGGATGAGATGGCAAGCAATTTGGAGACATATTTGAAGTGTGTCCACCTAAGAGTGATCCAACTTTGCTGAATGGTGAAGTGAAGAGTTTAAATCAAGACCATGAAGATATGTATATAGTTGTAAGAGTGTTCCCATGTGTGTACACTATGGTGCATATCGTGTGTGTGTGTGTACATATGTGCATGCTTGCTTGCATGTGTGCGTTGTTTGTTTTGCGTGTATGTTTGTGTTGTGTGAGTGTATGTGTGTGTGTGTGTGTATGTGTGTGTGTGTGTGTGTGTTTGTGATGTATTTGTGTAGTATGTGGTATGTCTTTGTGTATGTGAGCATGCATGTTTGAGTGCATGTGTACACTATCATGTGTAAAAAAAGAGAAAACATTCAAAATGTTGAATTGCCTGCACATGTACGATGTTTCAAAGTTTTCAAGGCCTGCAAAATATTATGAGTATGTAGTTTTCCGAGCTGACATAATAGAAAATGCATAGTAGAAGAATCTAAACTCCAGTCTCCATGACATAAATATACCACTTTAGCGTGGGTGTTCAAAGGTGCTGCTCAGGGTTAAACTGGCATATTGCCAGGGCAATATCATGGGAACGCAGTTTGCTCATGGCTTTGATGCACAACCAGTTCAAAGATACAATACACTTTGACTCATTATTTTGAGCGACACGGAGGATTTAATTATGGGTTTCGGTTTAAAAGTCAATGTAGTTGCTAAGTTTAGATTATTAGACAGTAACTAAACTATATTCTAAGACAAATGATCTGTAAAACAAGTGCTGGGACGATGTGTGGATGCAAATTTTACCTACTGCACAAGGGGCATGTCAGCCATTGAGCAACCACGAAACAAGAAGATTAGGACAACTAGGTGAGTAGCTTATAGTCTTAAGTACTTATCTTAATGTATGAACTTATTTACTGCCACAATAGCGAAGGTTTATTCTAGTATTAAAAACTTTACATCCCAAAGTCAAGCCAACAAACAAAAGTTCCCGGCCTGTGTTGAAACATAGCGACATAGGAATAACGTTGTGAGAGCTATTTGTCTACGCAATTGAAACCACAATCGATCATCAGATGTTAGTGTATAAAACAAATGGGGTGAATGCTCTGTAGTTCTTTCACTTATCTGGTGAGTGTGCCCTAAGTGATATATATCACTTATACCATGGCTGCTTGAGATTTTGCTGAAATATACACCCACATCCCTCGGGCTTGCAGCCCTTGGGCTTTGGGTGTATATATCAGCAAAATCCCTCACAGCCATGGTATAACTATTAATATGCACAATGTATATCATCATCATAAATGAAATGGATGTTATTGTGATGCTGTACTTTGTACTTTTAATCAGTTTGATGTTTCGTGTGTACTTCTCTTTTCTATCACATACATTCCTACTGGATAACTGAACAAAGGACTATCAAAGAGACAACACCCAAACATTATTAAGACAAGGGACTCCACTCTCACTCAATCCATTAGCGTTAGAACCCTAGTGTAGGCACCAATGGAAGAATGTGCCCCACAAATACAGTGGATATCTGATCAAAGCAATGAGAAACCCAGACAATAATAAAGCCAACCTACAGCTACTGAATATTCATTTCCCACTTTATGGACAAAAGAAAAGCCAGAGGGAACAAGGGATTGAACCTTATACTGTTATTTCTTTTTAGAGTATTGGTAGAGGTCGACAGAAACTAAAAGAAACATGCATGTCCTTGATAAGGAGGTTAAATGTAGAGTGTATACTATATATGGAGAGTCCTTTAAGAGAGTTCTACTGAGTGGAAATGTACAAACTTATTTCCACCAGCCATCACTTTGATTTGCCAACTGCAAAATAATGCATACATGCAAAACCATAGTACTGTGCTTGTGATACATTTTTACTCACATATAAATTCAACAAATAAGCTGTAGCTGGTGATTACTATATCCCTAATTTTCCCTTATACTTGCTTCTTTACTTTTTTTTTATAACATTATGACTAATAAACCTGCACATACCGCATCAAAAGAAAGGATGGTGCCAGAATTAATGTTTTCATCTGAATGCATGCCTCAGCTATCAATTACCGAATGACCATAAGGAGAACAAAGGTAAGTCCATGATGTGCATTGTGACCTGAAATGCTTTCAAAAAGTTGCTACAAAATTTAGCGGAATTTTCTAAATTTTCTACTGACTGACTGGCTGACTGACTAATGCCTTCAGACAAGCATAATTCTATATCAGCTAAGGCTACGGCTTTCACTGTTTGATGTTGCTTTGTTTAGAGACATGCATTTTGGCATACTACAGTATGTATACCGAAGGAACTTTTGGGCTTGGTTATACCTAACCAATACTGCCAAGGCACTATGAGGCTGGTATTAGGGTGATATTTTTGGCCAGAAGCTTCAAACTTTCATAATCCTTAATATACAGTACCACTGTATTGTTTGATAGATAGGGTCATGACTGCCTGTTATAGCCGAATGATTATGAAATGCTGTTACCTTCACGATTGTAAGGAAATAATCACGATTAATCCCATAAACGATACAATCTTCCAGCCCTACCCTACTGCCTGTGAGATAGAACCACTTGTATGATCTATCGTGATACAAGTTGTACTGTTTAACTGAAACATTGTTCTTCCAATACAAAATCAATGACACACTTTCACCTTGATATTACTGGCTTATTATGCAAAAGCTCATGCAAAAGATCATAATAACTCAACTTTATCTTATCTTTCATTACAATTGTACATTAAAGTCAAGTCACATACATTAACAATAAATGTAGTATGGTGCGTGGGCAGATCAAAGGCTGCTGCCAGTGTTACAAATCAGTTATAAACCAGTTTACAAATAATTGTAACATGGCTAAGTACCTCCTTTTGGCCACACAGTCTGGCTACTAATTAGTGCAAAGACTTCAAACGAAACCAAACACCAGACCAACACAGGAAGTCACAATGCAAGGCTAATAATGTCCAGGACTGACAAGGAGGTAAATCGCTCTGGAACAAATGAACACACAACACTGCACTCGTCTGAATGAATGGGAAGCAGTACAACCACTGGGCTGAGCCCGGTAATCTACCACACACTCGTTCGCCAATAAGTTAAGCTAGCCAAGACTATTATAGCACTGCACCACTCAACAATGAATATCAAACACTTCAGCTACACCCGTCTAAATGATTCGGAAGCTGTACAATGGCTGGAGTGATTGGCATCAATGATGGCACCTCGCGCTCGTGCATAACAAACGCGCTACCAATGAATAACTAGCTAACAATGAATTAACTAACCATCAAGACAGTAATTAATGAATCATTCCTTGTACACAGTGCTCAGCGGTAGCCAATATTAGCCTTGTGTTCATGCTCCTTCCGCGTTACAAATGGGCGCCTTTGATCTGCGCATGCCCCATACCACAAATCAGTTAGAACACACCCATTTGGTTTCTATCTGATTTGTAAACACTCCACCCTCGGGTGTCATGTTTACAATTCAGATACAAACCTCATGAGTGTGTTATAACTATTACATATATGACTGTCTAAAAATTTCAACACTTCACACTATGCAAGCAATAAAGGCAAAGAGTAGTTCCATATCATCACTTCACATTGTGTAATAGAAGATTTATATAATGTTACTTGTAGCAATAAATTGTGGGTTTTGGTTTATAGAAAAGATGCTCTAAATGTTAGCCCAGCACTATCCAGAAACACAAAACACTTCACTGTAGCAGCCACTACAATGATGCACTTTTAACAAAACCTGTTCTGTAGTACAGTTTACAGTTTAGAGTTACGAATTGTATGTGGCTTGATATGGATTATTAACGCCGCACATTATAACAATTTCACGTTTTTAAAGTATGTATGTATGTATCCAGCGTTCAAGAATCCATAGTTAGAATTTCCCACTATATTTTTAGATATGCATCTGGTTCTTACCGGGGAAATCTACTGGTTTGATGACTCTTCCTTAGCGATGCAGTCCTAAATGACTTGACTTCAAAGCTATAGAACATTACCAAACATCAGAAAAAGCAATACAAAACTAAAGCCTGTTATGCTCAAAATTATGTTTTCAAACTCAACTTTAAGATTACATTTGAGAACTGACTATTTAAGAGTATTCTTTCCTAGACATTGCATGCTAGCCACTAGAATTTTTGTGAGATGCAATCCACTTTTAAGTTATATGAGTTGACATGGCTGCAAATTGACAGTCATTTTACTACTCTTAAGGTGATAAGTAAGTGCTTTTCAATACAGTTTGTTATACACTAAGATAGTAGTGTATAGTAGGGACCACAAAGGAGTAGGCGTGGAAGTAGGCGTGGTCGACAAAATTACATCACCCAAAATACAGCCTCAATTTTCCCTGATCACAATGAGGCAGTATTGGTTAGGCCCAAGCTTTCAAGTCGACTCAAAATGCTTTCAACAAGTTGCTACGGAATTTTAAAAATTATTTATTTAGCGGAATTTTCTACTGACTGACTGACTGACTGCCTGATGTGTTCAGACAAGTGTAACTCGATAACGGCTAAGGCTACGAGCTTGATTTTTTCACTGTTCGACGTCGCTTCTGGCCGAGAGGTGCCTTTTGGCATATCCACAGTATGTACAATGCATTTTTCATGGACTTACCAGTGTCCTCCTTTGTGTCCTATTCACCTTTCCTGACAGCAAAAGTGTTGATTTGGCAGTACCATGTGATGGCTTCCCTTCATAACAGAAATCATCCGTATTTTTCATAGTGGCTATTATGATTGGGGAGGTGCTTTTTGAAAAGTTCTTGATGCGTACTGTTGTGTAACAGGTTGAACATAGCTGACAATGAAGCATAATGGATACTTCACTTTTCAGACAATGATTGATAAAGCTGGGGCAGGCGATGCCATTTCAGATGCAGTATGTGTGGGTTCACCAGTCATAATAACTATTTACAAAAACATTACAAAAATGTTAACAAACAAGTACACAAAAATTGAATTTTCAAACTAGAGTAGGGACCATAGCACATCGATAAAAAGTACTGAAACAAGCTGGAGTAGTGCACAATATATATTAAATCACAGTAAAACAATAAGAAGTGTTATATCCCTACTGTACTCCAATGAAATGATGCACAGTAGCGATCTACATTATTGTACTACTAACTCAGTACCTCTCAAACTACTCGAGGCTGGTTTCAACAGACGTCTTTTCTGGTTGGTGTGTAGAGCTCGAGTAGCGGTTTTAGGCCTTGTGAAGGACCTGGTTTGGCAAGAATCAGTGGTTTACTGGTGGACAGCCTGATAATGTTGGCCAGACGTTTTTCTGTGGATTTTGCTACATATCAGCCACTAAGGAGTCAGCACAGCCTGGTAATCTCGCCTCTGGACTCCAATCGTGGTCTGTCTCCATTTTGAGGTCTAGCCCTTGCCCACCCTGCCACCCCCACCCTCCACCCCTTTGTGAGCACTCGTGATACTACTTCGTTCGTCTGACTGCTCAGGTTTTCTATCTTATTTGGTGGGAAACTCTACAAGCAGCTACAAGTACTGGAAGTGGCCTGAAAGGTAATAGATTGATACATCTTTTGTGTAAATTTCATACGCATGCTTGCTATCCTTGGAGAGTTATGCTGGCTTGAATTCTTTAAAATCGTTTATCTTGAAACTTCTAATGCACGATTTGGATCGTTTTTCCAAAATCCAGTCACAAATATTCACCGATACAGATACCGATGCCAATAATTGCCATACAATTTATACATCTATCAAATTAGCTATGTGTGACTGCTCTATTAGAATATTTATAGTGCAGTGACTGTTCTATTAGAATATTTTATGGTGCAGTGACTGTTCTATTAGAGTATTTTGATTTTAACACAAAAATAGTAAGTAGCTATTGCTCAATGTTTAACAAAGCAATTCCTGCACCTTTTATGCTAGAATACTATTTCCAGCCTTTTATACTCTACATTTTTGCTAGCACAGCATTTATGATGATAGTTATGACGATGATAGGAGCGAGTGGCTATTAATTTTTATTGGAATACCTAAATAACCGATACCGATCAACACCAAAATGCCCAATATCAGCTCTGATTTGATACCAATTTGATTATTGGTGAACACTACTTCAATCATACATTAATTGATCTATATTTTTATTATATTTACTAAGCCTTTACAGCACAGTGCTGAAGGTCTATAGGACACCTGGCCCTACAGCCTGTATGCCATCATATATAATATACCCTGGAATGGAGACCAGTAAGCGCCACCGGTCACAGGCTGGTTTTGCGCTTCGTCTCAATAACAAGCAAGATTCTCTGGGCAAAACAAGACTCACCATTGGTAAAGGGTTCTTTCTCGAGATGTTTTGGAAGCCAACAGCGAGTTTCAAGGCAAATTGTCTCTTTATTGTGGGAATGGTAGAAGTGAAACTGAACACGAGATGTGATGGTTTGGACACATTAAAAGAAAACACCGAAATCCTGTACACTATGCCATTTGCACCCAGACCATGCTGTCCACAGAGCATTATTTGATGACTTCGTAGTATAAATTGTGTAGCAATACTGTTTAGAATCACAGAGAGAATGTGCTTACCATTTAGCCCAAAAAACCAACTCAAAAACCTGCAAAGAAGTTATGGGAAGGTGTATTATTTAGCCGAGGCCATTTTTTATAACATAGTTAACCTTGTAATACTTTCTTTTTCTACCTACAACACTTAGTTTAGCCAAGAAAGTGCTTCCCCCGAAGCATGTAATCCGCCATTGTAAGACTTCTAACCAAAAGTGACATGAAATGGTCAAACTGACCAAAACAATTATCATAACAATACTACAAGTCATTTTCATTACAAAATAAAGTCATTAATGCTATGGTTCAGCTGTAATAGGATTAAATTTGTGAGGCACGAAACCAGCCTAAGGAGATTGGTTCTTGTACAAAGTCTATGGGTGCGCGGCGCAGTTTCCAATCCAGGGGGATATATTATCTACAATGCCATGGTACTATACTACTGTATGGTGGGGGTTGGTAAGAAATCATATGATTTCATGGATTTTCACACTTTAAAAACAGCCTTGCAATACGTTTCATCCAAAAAAACCACCTGGAATACATTAGTACTGCTGTAATGATGCTGTACCTTGAAGCGAAAAGTCGAGTATTTCAATGTTCAGTGAGTTTAAAAATTTCGAAGAATTTCATCTGCCTGCCTACCTGCCTGCTGTAAGACCCAATTGCGTTAGGTGCACAGCTCCAGAAATTTCAGACAGCTAAGGTAATGACAGCAGATTCACAAATCTGTTGTTCCGATTACGTTCTGTCCACTGCACCATGCTGTTTGCTTTCATCATTCATTCGCTTCTTTGATCTTCTTGAAGATAATTAATAATTGTAGCGCTTAATAGTTGCGGTGCACGCCACAACCCAAACACATGATTTTAATGAAGTGTAAGTAGATGTGTGTAAGTAGTACCCAAGGAGTTGTCTCTAGCATTTATTAATGTTGGGTAGTCATTTTATATAGTCTCAATTACCAGTTTAGCTTTTTTGCGAGGCAGTTAGCTAATAATGTCTTTGAGGGGCGGATCCACCTCAGAATCCAGACTTCTAAAAGCGAGGGTTCCACTCTTACTGGTGGACTCTCTAGCGATGTTTTACTGTAAAATAATTAACATTTAGGCCATTAGAGATGCAGCTGAAACCTTTAACAGTTGCTGTAATAGCTTTAAAAGGCAAGACGAGGTGCTTATTGCATACAAAGGCAAAAGATAGCTGCTTCAAGTGATATGTGACCAGATTTGCGAAAACCCGACACAATAGCGCAAGCCTAAATTTTCAGTATAAAGCATTGAAATCAATGGGTGAAATAATTGCATATTATTGAAAAAATTCATAAAATTTTTGAACGCCTCCTTAGTGAAGGAAGGGACTAACAATACAAACCTGGATATCATCTTACTCGCCTACTCAAGAGGAGTTGGAAATCTTTGTTTCGTTGCAGTAGACCCAAGGATATGCAAGTTATGAACATTTGTTAATGTCACGTCGAAGCGATCGTATGCGATCGTATGCGATCGATTTTGCTTTGCGATTTTTGCCTTTGTATGCAGTGAAGAAAAATGATAAAAGAACAAACTTACCCAGTAAATGATTCCCCTATCCATGGCGAACACGATGGTGAAAATTGCAGCCCAGTACATCAATCAGTTCGTAAGTTACAACTGTTTTTAAAAGTGCCTATAATTTATTTTCCCTATACTTGCTGTACAAATCGATTTTTCTGTTGTTGCTACTTTGTAGGACTGTAGCTCTGAAAGTTATTGGTTTATGAGGCTGAAACTTTGCCAGAAGGTGCACTTGGCTGAACAGATTATAAACATTTAATAAATAGGAATTTGAAAAATGCACCATTGTGTCAGATTTTTGCAGATCCGGTCACATATTCATACTGTGTGGAAAAGAAAAACAGTATAATATAGCTAACTAGCTAGCTAGACAAAAAAAGTAAACAAATTAGCTATTTAAAAAAATTAACAGTTTAAAAGGAAGTAGGGATTGGTATCATATACATGCTACAAAAAGTAAGGAAACGAGCTCAAAAATGCTAGCTACAGCTGAAATGAGAAATGATCCAGCAGTAAAAGGTAAGGAAATAAGATTAGACAACTACATGCTAAAATGAGACACACTTTAATCCTTACTTTTGGCTAGCATCAAATTAGCCAAAAGTAGGGATTAAAGTTTGTCTCATTTTAGCAAGTAGTTGTCTAATCTTGTTTCCTTACTTTTTACTGCTGGATAGGCACCAGCTGATTATGCCAGTATTATTCAAAGCATAATAGGTGACTAAAAGCATCAAGCATAATGCTGGGACGTAATTTGAAAATTTAATTAAAATGTGCAATACGCGTGCCTGAAAGAAAGCAAACATTCACTGCCAATAGTATTATTAGTCCATTTCATATTTAAAACATGTAATATAGCTTATTAAACCGTTTCTTTTTTGGTTATTCACACTTAAGATCGAGATATTCTAATAGAGCAGTTATTTACTCTAATACAGCAGTCAGGAAAGGCTGATATACTCTAATAAAACAGTCAGTTCTAGAGCATAATCTAGCATAATTATGAGCATAATAGGCTTAATTTTTAAGCAATGTTCAAAAAGCATAATAGGTAAAATTTTGGGTATAATAGGCTGGAGCCTACTGCTGGATCATTTCTCATTTCAGCTGTAGCTAACAATTTTGAGCTTGTGTCCTTACATGTATATTATACCAATCCCTACTTCTCTTTAAAAAAATTTTAGATAGCTGGTAGAAAATAGCAGTTTACCTATTTCAGACTCCTTGCTATTTGCAAAAAGTCTGTCCAAAAATTTTTAATCTTCCTTATTAATAACCTCACCATCCAAACTATTGACTGTAGATGTTGCCATTATATACCATGCTGTAAAACAATTGATTGTGGGTGTCAATTTTGGACTGCTCAATTTCTAATAATATACACTTAGACAGTTTAGTGCTTCCAGGATCATGCTCAATTGGTGTGGTACAACTTCTATATTTAGGCATACTGAAGTACATACTAAAAAGACATATTACTATATATGGTGCCTTGAAACGTAATACCAAAATACCAAATATAAAATTATCATATCAGGTAGTAGACAAAGAATTAAGATGTCGAGGCATCAAAATAACTAGTCTCTTGACAGTATGGGTAGTTAGTGAGCACCAATTTATAATTTTGATCAATGCTGTCTATTTTGCAGTCTCATGCTGCAATACACAAAGAACTGTTAGACATTAGCTTAGATCATCATGTATATCAGAAAATTTAATTTTCCAGGCATATACATAAATATACATATCTTATAAGATCACCATGTTTTGATAACCAAAATGCTTGTGATTTAAACAAATAAAATGGAATACTATAAAGGGCCAGTACCTAGGTATCATTTTAAAGAAATACTGAATAGCAATCCGATAACTTGTAAACTTATTCGTACCTATGTATCAAATCGTTTCTTCTAACTGAAGTGGTCAGATAAAAAGGAGACAACCCACACTTCACATTTTGCAAAGAGTTTTGGTCATAAAATACATCTTTCTGCAAAGGTGACTGCCAATTGTCACTCTTGGGCAGTTACTGTATGTACCCGAACTAAAACTGGAAGAAGTTCTGAAGTTTTTGTGTGTACTAAAACTTGGAAATTTTCCCGCTCACATTTGTGAATAATATTTTCAAAAAAATACAACAGAATTTAAGTCAGTTTCAAATTAAATTTTTATGTTCTTGTAATATGTTAGCTGATGAGCAGTAGGCAACACGTGTGGGATATAAGTAGAGTAAGCAATAAAAATAATCACAACATCAGTGCTAGAAATCAGTACCGTGTTGACTTGGTTAAATGCTGTGGTGCTTATTAACTTGATAGTTAAAAAATTTCGAACTTGGTCACCACTTGATTCCTTATACGTACATGTACTTGAGAGATGTTTATGCCATTATTTTCAAAATTGATCGTGGCATCATTCAAGTGCAGCTATTACTGAAGGTGTGGCAATTAATCAACGAAATACAATATGTGTATAGTAATACTTAGACCAAAGTGGTAAAATACTTGGCTACTTCCAGACAGGAGGGGAGAAGGGGGCTGTCAAAAAGATTATGGAGGGGATAAGATTATCTATAACTTTCATTGAGAGCCCAATAATTTGAGATACTCTAATAGAGCAGTCACAGTATTCTTCAGAGGACCAATGTAGCAAGCTATGTATGTAGTTATAAATAAGTAGTTGGTGGAGGGCAGCTATTTTCAGCAGGTAGTTACCTTTTTTTGTGGTTGCAATTCCAGAGTGGAATCCCCCAGTTAGAAAGTCAAGATCTGCCCCTGCATGTCATCCCCTGGCTACACCCCCAGCCCTTCCCTCTAAATAATGGTGTCTCCTCCACCCTTGTTTACATATCTTGTTTATGTCTCAATAGATCCCTACCTCTGGGACTATACAAAACACAGCAATTATGCTCCTGTAACATTGACAACGCATGGGGATGCATTTAATTGGATAGTAACTGCCATTACAAACGAGCTTTGGTCAAAATAAGTTAAACATCAAACATGAATTCTTGAAACCCTTAGGCCCTAAAGTAGTGCCCTCGCTTTGCTTGGGCGCCACAAAACAGGGCCTTGCAGATTTCTAAATTCCATAGAACCCTGTGTTTCGATGTCTAACTATTTTATACATACGGCAATACATATGTAATTACAAAAGAAAGATTATTTCATAACTGAAATAAATGTGTTAGCATGTTGAAATGAAGTACAGTAAAAGTAGACAATTATTTAAATAGATAACACACAATTAAGCTACCACATGTATTTCTTTGAAATTGTTCTCTCACTTACAAGAGTTGAAGTTTTGTTCAGTAATCATTTAACATGTAATATACCTGTGTGCGGTAACGACATGCAGTTAACAGCTGGAAAATATTACAAGCATGAAGACTGTACGCATCGAATTTTTATCTGGATACACTATATCTCAGTGCTCAAATATCATATTTGTGACTGAATTTTGGAAAATCACCCATATAGGTACATGTGAACATGTCTAGTGGGTTGCTAATAACAGCAGGGCACAGTTTTGAAATATTTCAAGAATTTTCTTGTAATTTTATTGGCTTAAAACCATCAACAAGTAGATTTGCACTATAAAGTTTGCGATTTGATTATTAAACACTTTAGGTGTAAAATGTCCACATATGGGTGGTTTTCCAAAATTCGGTCACCTATTGTACTTTGCATGGGAGGATCAAAGCGATGCTGCATATCATATTGTCCATACAGTACTAATTAGCTGCATAACTGTACTGATGAGTCATACAGAACAGTCATGCAGCTAATTGGGCAAATACAGTACAGTTTTGCGGAGAATATATTTAAGGAATGTTATGAAAACAACCCCATGTGTGTGACACGTGTGTGACACCTGTAGACCGCTAAAACCAGCCAAAATAATCCTACCACTTCATTTTACGGCTAGAAATAGATTGCATAAACACTTACTGGTCGCCTGATCAAGAATATATTTAAACACGGCTACTAAGACAGCACAATTGATCACGTGTGAGACATTGTATATCGCTAAAACTAGCCAAACTAATCCTATTAGTTTGTTCTATGACTAGAAATAGATTATAAAAACACTTACTGATATCCTGATTCCTGAAAATTGCAGCGATTTGAGTACTAGAGATCCCTCCGAGCCAGATGACCAGAAAGTACAATATAACAGTTTAAGCACCGCCTATGCTTGCGTGTATGTAAAATAGAGCACTTGGGGGTGTCTCGAGGTAAATACAGCATTCGGCTTCACCTCGTGCTGTATTAGCCTCTCGACACACCCCCTCGTACTGTATTTTACGTAGACGCGTGGTGGTGCTTTAACTATAACATACGTATATAGAACTGAGTATACAGTAAGACATACAGTCCTTTAGGCTTTAAAAACTCCACATTTTTTCAACATCAAAGCATTCTCTGCATGCCAATCAATGATGTAGACAAAGTTCCACTATGATTTAAGTGACTTTTTACCAAAGTAAACAAATTCATTTATTTCAGATTCCTTGCTTTTTGCAAAGAGTCTGTCCAAAAATTTTTCAAGATTGAAAATAGAGAATTTCATGAACGTGTACGTTTGTAGAGTTGCTTGATTCTTTTATACAATACTATGGAAAAGGTGATTGTGGGTTTTAGTTATCAAGTACTACACACTAACACCAAGGGCGGTATCTCCATGGATTCCTCTAATAAAAGAAAACAAACTTGGGCCAAAATTTTAAATTGTAAAGTGTCCGGTGATGAGGTATTCAACATGTACGATAGGACGTAACTAAATCATCGTGAAGACTTTGAAGTGTATACAAATGTATATATTAAAGTGCTATAGCAATAATATGAATCTAGTAACTAGGATCTATGGTTATTACTCTACTGCACTTCTAATAACTTTGTCCTCAGTCTGCTTTTCTCAGCTTGATATGTATGGAGCCATGTGGGAGTGTTCTGTGGTGTTGAGATTAGGGTTGGGACAAATCCTTTGGGTAGCATGGAAAAGATCAATTAAGGATTTTTTTACAACTGTTTTAAAACTTCTGTGGTGTTTAAAGACTGTTTACAAGTTTACTAAACATCTAGAGGAGTAAGCTTTGCTGTAGAGTAGCTATTTTATATAGCAACAACGATACACATACTGTACTACAGCGTCCGTGCAAATATTCCTGAGTGTGCAAGCTTCCACAACTTCAATCTGTGCAGCATTTACAGTGTCTCTTCTTGTTAACAACACACACACACACACCACACACACACAAGCTGCTAATGAGTACTTGAGATATTTAACGAGTACCTGAGCATTTGCCATATATATTTGTTTCAGCCCTAGTAGTAAGTGATTGGCTTGAGTAAGAAAATGGTGGATGATTTTGAAGAGATCATGTCATCACAGACTGTAAAATATAGGGTAGTCAATAATTTTGGAAGGTCATTGACCTGAATTACATATGTCATAGTACTGTTTAGTAGGGATCACCCCATAATGCTGTCCTTAAAAATTAGTTATAGAAACATCTTATGCAACAAAAAGCTTCTTATGAAGGAAAGCTAATGCCAAATATACCATTAAAACACTAGTATCATAGAAGCACAAATATTGAATTCTTAAAAATGCTGAAATCCAAATTTTGGTCTGTTTGTCTGTCTGTCTGTCTGTCTGCCTGCCTACCTACACACCTGCCTTCCTGACCACAGTTGAAGGGCTAGAGGTTGAATGGCACATCATATGACTACCATATTTTTATGCCATAAAAAAAAAAAAAAAAATCAGTACTAGCATGTGCCTTTTGGAGTTTCGATATCCACACCTTGTCTTTCTGTTTATCTTCAATGAAGCTGGTGTCTTTGAAACCAAGGTGCTAATTTTCTGCATCAATGCTTTAGCATATTCTAGACATTACAAAACTATTTAAAGCCCTTACACTACTGTAACTGGACACCTGGTATATAGCTGTAACTTCAAGATAGGTTCGAGGTCACGCTGGGATAATCTCGAACCAAACCTTATATACTATAACGCACTATTGTATTACTGTATATGTGATCGGGCCTGCGAAAATAGGGCATGTTGGTACACACTACAGGTATTCATACAACTAGTCATACCTCAGTAGTGGATTAGAATATTTGCATTCTGTAATTTGTATTACAATGGCAAGTAAATTATGAATTAGGGCTCCAAATTGCATGGTCATAGCATAATGGCTTATAAAGTTATGAGTCATGAAAGTTTGAAAAACTAGACAAATTTTTGCAGGCCCGGTCACATGAGGTATATACGTAGTTTAGCTAACCCTTTGATTGGCTCATACAGTGCTTGCTGGAATCACCACAGGAAGAACTACAAAAATGATATCAAATTTGTTAGTAAATGTCTGCATAGTTTGTACTCAGTGAAGTATGTAGAAACTGGCTTATCATTTAGGGTTGGTTGTACGTGTGTATGTAGTTCACTAAGACTCATTATAGGATAGTAACCAATTTATTTATCACATTTGTAGCAATTTAAATTTAACAACTTTTCTTCATTTATTTTCAATGCATAAAAGTATTTTTCTTATTAATGCTTCCATATCTCATGACGGGTGCCCACATGGTAGAAGACTACAAACAACCTTCCAGTTAGACTATGCACCACACAGCATATCTAACTGTAAGAAACTCAATATCACTGAAAATTAATTGTCGTATTTTAGTGGAAATATTCCGTGAACTTTGTGGATTAGCAGTCTGTGAGATTCCCCACCCCTCAACTATAAGCTACGTATTTAGATTTCAAGTCATATCAATTATATGACCTTCCAAAAATTGTTCAAAAGCATTCTGACCTCCTTAAAAAATACAAAGAATTTCACCTTACATTACAGACTATCACTTCTTATATACTGTCACTAATTACAATACATTGTGGGATTGGGTTTATCATGTATTAATTGCATATTACTAAACTACCATCTATAATACTCATATACAGGCAAAACTGCATACCATATTTTCAATAGTAGCCACGTAGTGCCACATAGTGTTGTTTTAGTACAGCAGATTCATTTTAGTTTAGTTCTAGTTCTAGTACTCCAATTCTGTCATAGTTTTAGTTAGTTTTAGTTCTAGTACTCCAATTCTACTATAGTTTTAGTTAGTATTAGTTCTAGTATCCCAATTCCACTAAAGTTTTAGTTAGTATTAGTTCTGGTACCCCATATTTCTGTAATTTAGTTAGTATTAGTTTCATTTTAGTTAGTGTTAGTTTTAGTGTTAGATATCTTCACATATACTAACCTTGGTAGCACCCCCTAAACTTACAGAAACTTTAGATTTGGTGTTTTGATGTTCAGCACTATTTCCACTTACCATTGTGCACAAATGAGAACTGAGCTTAAATAACCTAAATAGGCAGAATTAAGCAATGTTTCAGAGGAGGTTGGACACGATACAAGCACTTCTGAAATTTATTTCTGTTAATTGCATAATTCTTATATATGACAAGGAGTAAGTGATAGAATTAAGAAATGTTTAGCAATATCCACATCATGTTACCTTGTGCTTCTTAAGATGAACAGCAAATTCTTATTGCAAGGCGGGTGTGTGAGTTTCTAATTCTCTTTTCAATTCTCTGTAAGGCCAAACTAGTGGCGTCCGCTCTTCTTTTTCAATACTCTGAGAGGCTTTGTTAGCATGCACATTGCTTTCTTCGACAATCATTGTGTTTAAATACACGTACATAAGGCGTTCCTATAGTACTACACATGGATTCCACCCAGCGAATGCTTACACACATGATCCTGTAGATTTCAAGAGAAATTTACGTGCCTGGAGTAGTGAGGTTGAATGGGGTTGACCGGCTGAATAGACTAAACTTGAAGTGCACTCTCGAATGGTATTTGTGAAAACTTTCGTGGACGCTTGGTTAAACTTTCAATACAAAATGTATGCACTCATGTGTGCATGTCCAACCTCCTCTGACAATGTTTATGGTAGCATTTGCAGGCATTTGCAGGCATTTTCAGGCATCACCATCTTCAAAGAAAAGTGTTAAGTGGTTATAGTGTACAACACCCTTTTATGTAGGATTGCTTGAGAAACCTTTTAGTTAGCTCTAGTTCTTGAACTAAAAGTTTTAAAGGTTTTGGTTTAGTTCTAGTTTTTGAACCATAACTTGAAAGAATTTTAGTTTAGTTTTAGTTTTAGAACTAAAATAGACCACAATTTTAGTTTAGTTCTAGTGTACTAGAACTAGAATTAAATTGCTGTACTAAAACTAGATTTAGTTCTAGTTCCTTAGAACTAAAACAACACTAGTGCCACAATCGTTTTGAAAATAATAGCTTCAACATCATTTTCAAGGATTGAGTGGCATTCAAATTCGATTAGTCGCCACATCAATTTTGCTAACTAAGGTAATAAGCACCGCGGCGTTTAACCAAGTAATAGTATCTTGATATGTGTCCATGAATCTTTTTGTAATGTAATTGTGACTCTATCTGGAGTAATAATAAAGAAATCCTAAATGATGACAGCAATAACAAAATAAGTTACAAAAAGGTGAATGAGTTTGATCAAACATTGTAATGAGTTTGATCAAACATGTTGATCAAGTTTGATTAACATGATCAAACATGGAGGTAACATTCATGATAGTTCAAAATACAAAGTAACAGGATATCATAAAAGCAAAAAAAGAAACCAATAGACAGAACTCAAAGAAAACACAATTTAGATTGAATAAAGAAGTGCCTAGCAGATGTATCAATAGTTTCTGGCTAATGAAAGGTGCAATAAGGATAAACACACATGCAGGTGCCGAAGAAGACCTTGATGAAAATATGTAATAAACTTAGCCAATATATGAGTCACAATGGCATAGATAAGCTATTGTACATTAAGCAACATTAACAGACTGGAGTTTAGGTACTTTTGTTGCTTGATTAAAAGTGGACCAGAGGGTTAATCTGGCAGCCGGTATAGCCTTGTTTGAGTATTACCTCACATTGCTGCAAGTAGCTAAAGGCATGCTACTGGTATAGTACCTTTTAGGTTTTGGACTAAGGGACATACAGTGACAAGGTGATGATATAGCCAATCAGTTAGTAGTGATGTTTTCATGATACAGTATATTGATGTGGGAGAGGCCAGACATAAGGTATTAATATTTAGTATTTAATCAAGTTATGTATTGATGGTTTAGTGGTGGACACATGCCAACCCCAAAGTAAACTGTGAGGTTTTAAGGTTTGTATGAAGTGCCAGCCACTTGTCTCAACTGTATAGTGCAGTTTTCCAAGTTCTTGCAATGCAAAGCATCATGCTCTGTACAACACCTCTTTACAAAGACTACCCCTCACATTGTTAAGATTTCAAGCATCTATTCCATGACTTTATCAAAACAGCTAGGCTCTTACGGTCCTAGGGTAGAACCTCACTTAGTGTCATTATTAAGACCACCTCTGTACAAAGACCACTTCTATACAAAGACTACATTGTAATTAGGTTCTAAAGATAAGTAAGGCCACCTTTTATAAAGACTACCTCTGTACATGGTAATATTTGATAAGCTTCAAACATGTATTTCATGACTAATTACAAAGTGGTCTTTGTATGGAGGTGGTCTTTATAAGAAGGTGGTCTTTATAAGAAGGTGATCTTTAAGAGGTGGCCACTACACAAGGGTTTTACTCTAGGGTACATTTATATGACGATTTGACCATTTCTGCTTTCCGTTTCCAGTTTTTCCATTTCCACTGTTTCCAATTTCCCACTGTACAAGCATGTGCGTGTACAGTTGCTCAACAGCAGGTTTCAGTGCTGACTACTGACTCACCGGACTTTAGCATGCCAATACATACAGCTAAACAGCCACAGAACATCACAAGTGTGGTTATGTACATTTAGCATACTGAAACAATATTAGCACATATTGCAAGAACTTGGAAAACTATGATACAATGTATTGGCGTTTTCCAAGTTCTTGCGATGCATAAAACACGTTACACTCTAGCATCAAAACATTCAGATTGTGTTACTGGTAATTACTAAATTATTGTGAAGTCTGTTTAGGAGTTATCGTAGATACTATAGAATTATGTAATGTGTATAAAAGTTTGTCATGAAGTATTGTGAAGATGTGAGATGATTGAGGCTGCTTGTAGTCACCAATATGGTGTTGTTTAGAGTATTGTACTCTAGTTAGAGCTGACCTACTGTAGCTATATGTAACGCTGTCTAATCAACATGGAAATAGGGTTTGGTTATGTTAGCAATTGTTTGTTAACCTTGTGTATGACCCGCTGAGTGAAAACAGGCTGTTATCGCAAAAAAAAAAAAAAATTCTGTTTCTCTATAAAATGTATTGAAATAAAAATAAGTGTGCTACATAAATTTTTATGCACGTCTAATCACTTTAACATGTACTGAAACAAGGCTCAAATCAATAAAATCAATATTTCCACACTGTTTATTGGGAGTAAGAAAATATTTGAAGGGGTCAGTGGCAAAAGGGGACAAGTGCCATTTGAAAATTTAGGTGACCACATAGTGGGCATTAAACAGACGTTAGGGACATAATTGAATTATTGTGGTATTTGCTAAAAACTAATCTGATACTTAAATTCTGTTGTTTACTTAGTAACAAGATTATTCACATGGCTCAGACAATTCTAATTTTTAGAAAATGGAAACTTTAAACTGGCACATGCCCCTTTTTTCCGCTAACCCCTTCAATTGTTTTGTGTTCATACAGCACATAGACGTCAATAATGGGCACTTATTTACAATGTGGGAATAAAGTTTATCGTCGTCATTTAATCGTTGAAATGGCCTTCTTCTTTGTCCACATGTTAGACATACATGGAAAACACTAAACCTTGGTCGATGTACCAGGTCATGGTGTACAGATTGAGCTAAACCCCATCTTCATAATCATGAGTTATGATCAATTAAATAAGTGTCTGTATTTTGTTTGCCGTAGTGTTGCAGTATAAATTGATTTTATTGCTGTTCCAAATGTCTAGCGCTATAACTCCAAGACTATTCATCACAAAAAGCTGAAACGTTGGCTATCTACTCCTTTGTTTTTATAGCTAACAGAGAAGTACTAAAATGGAATTTGAGGGATGTGCGAAAACAGCTGGTTTTTAAAGTGTTCAGCGGGTCACATATGGTTGTCTGATGTGATATTCTTGCTAGTGCTCCACCGATAATCGGATCGGTATCGTATCGGAGCCGATATTGGGCTTTTGGTATCAATTGGTATCGGTTATTTAGGTATTCCAATACCGATTAATAGCCACTCACACCAATCGTCATCATCGTAACTATCATCGTAAATGCTATACTAGCAAAACGTGAGGTATAACAGGCTGGAAATAGTGTTGAGCATTATTCTAGCACAAAAGGTGCAGGAATTGCTTTGTTAAACATTGAGTAACTGTTACTTACTTACTATGTTTGATCGAAATACTCTAATAGAACAGTCACTGCACAATAAAATATTCTAATAGAGTATAGTCACATAAGCTAACTTGAGAGGTATGTAAATTGTGTGGCAATTATTGGTATCTGTATTGGTGAAAATTTACTACTAGGTATCGATCGGATCGGTAGGTATTTTTCTGTATCGGTGGAAGCCTAATTCTTGCTGCCGTTACTGTTTACTTACATTCCGCCTGTAATGCTAGAGTGAGGTAGTAGGAAAAGGCGGATATGGTCAGACACGGACGTTTTTAAAATACACTTTTACATTTATACAACAGTTATTTTTCATATCTAATGTTATTCTATGCTGTAGTCTTTGCTTTCAGACACAGAGATCAACTTCGAGTAACGCTTATCTATTTATAAGCATATGTGCAGAGGATAGGCTAGCACGCTACAGAGTACCATACACCATATATTGTTGTACACATGCTATAGAAATCTAATGCACACTCACAGAGATTCAGCTGGCACGCCCCAACTTAGCCTCGCAGGCCAGGACCTTAGTAGGTATAAGCGCCTGTGCCTTATACTGAAAGCTGAGAACTCCTGGATCTGGCCTACGACAGTGGATATCTACAACTATATTAGATTTCTAGAGAACTAATACAGCAGTACATTGTCTATAATACTTGTAGTGTACTAACCAATCCTCCACACATGTGCTTATAAATGGATAAGCTCTATGCGAAGACCGTGTCTGGGGAAGACTACTATACAGAAAGACGTTAGGTACTGTTGTGTAGACGTAAAAGTGTGTTTTGAAGTGTACGTGTGTGCCCATATCCGCTTTTTCCAACTACCCGCTAGGGTGACCAGACCCTGGCTGATACACCTATCAATGTTTAGCCCCCTATCCCTCAGGCGTACATGGAGCTATGATAGTGATTTGACATCCAAATGTCAAATGCCCCATAGGAGGGCAAATCTTGCATGTCCAATTCCCACCACAAACACCAGGTGCAACACAGGGATTTGACATTGTATACATACAGCTATTTACAACTTGACTCTTGGGTGCTTGTCAAATGCCCCATGATTGAGTTACTTTTCGTGTCAATTTCTCTGTAAAGTTCCACCGATGGGGTGGGGAAACACATCGATGGTGTAACCTCAATCCCACCAGATCATAACCACAGCGAGCGCAGACACGAATCTACTGCACACATATAATATGGACGTACGTACCAGTCGTCGTACACTGCAGGGTTGCTTGCCAGAATATCATAGCCCTCCTCGTGGAATTCGCTTGTCTTGCGCCCTTGGTTCCCTGCTAATCTACGATGGTAGCGCAGGGTGGTGCTTAATTAGTAGACCGCAAGATTAGAGGCGCCGGCTCTGAGATTATGTTGTAATGCAAGAAAAGTCTCGAAAAGTTCTCTTGACCGAAGAAGACGCGAACTTGTTAAGGGAGTTCTCGGTGGACACAGGGATGCAGCTACCATCAATGGCGTACGACTTCCCCACAGGTATCCGTGATGTTTGTTTAACGTGCTTGAGATGTGTCTTTGCCAAAGGCAAGCTTGAACGAGCCCCAGTATTGCCCGTGACAGTATTGTTTGGGTAAAATCAAGGCCATAAGTTCCTTCAGGTCGACCCGAAACACTTTCGTGAAGTTGCTACAATTTTTGTTTGTATAAAGCCAGATCAGGTACGCACGGAAATTTCCTGAAGAACACGTGGATCAATATGGAGAATAGAGGGCCCACAAACAAGGTTCAGCACAAAATCAGCAATGTTAAGCCCCACTCCCCTCAATACTACAGGGAGGGTGGGGATTTGACCTGAAAGAAAGCCAAATTGCCCAACCTGGGGATAAATTGCTCTGACTTGTGACACGTGATAAAACCAAAGCTCTTTGTCAAGTTTTTTTCTTATCACAAATTCTTTCTTGTTGCACACCTTGGGGTTGGATAAATGTGCGGAGCTTCTTAGTGCTTCATTCAAATTCCCCACCCTTGGGTACATTTTCAACTTCAAATCCCCGACATTGCCCGTGCTGGAGGGAGTGGGGCTTAACATTGATAGCTGCATAATGGCAATATATATATATATATAATTGCCTAGGCATAGAGAGTGAGTGACAGCTAGACATGCTGCAATGATTAACGAAGAACGGAAAACCACATTTCAACTAATAGTACAAGGGAAAGCCACACAAGGCTGCTCCAAATAAATTCTGTGTTTCCCGTCCTGGACTCAGGCAAATTTGCGTGCGGGTGGGCGTTCCATTTCCATTATAAGATTGGAAACTTTTCAAGCCATTGTTGTCTGGTACAACCATAAAAAGCTGTATAAAAGCATGCTTAAGCTTGTACCTTCCTTTTAAGTTGCAAAAATAACAAACAAATTTGTGGTGACTTGATAGCACTACTGATACGTGAGCCTGACACTGTTACAAGATGAGCCTGTACAGAATACAAGAATAACTGGAAAACAATAGAAGAATACGAACTATTTACAGCAGACAGTAATCAGATGTGGGCGGTGGGTGGGAAACAGAATTTATTAGTAGTTGCATAATGGAGTAAGTATCTAACTGGAATGCATTCAGCTAAACGCTCAGTTTATCAACACCAATCAACACTTCTCTATCACCAGTAGAGAAGTAGCTAGGTGTTATTATTTGATCAAAACTGCCACTGAACTAACCACAGTGATTGTTGTATGCAGGATACTAAAAATTGGGTAACTACTGTTGGCACTGTGTCCCATACAAAACACTAGCACAAATACCACTGTTTGTCACTGTCCAAGGGCTCAGCACACTCCAGCTTTTAAAGTTTATATAGTGAATAGCACCCAATTCAAGAGTTAACCACTGATCCTACCATATGTGCATGTGTGTCTAGCAAGTCTTCTAGACCAGGCTTGTCCCACAATGCTTTCTTTTAGTTATTAAAATGTTTATTGTTATATGATTGCAAGTGCATGTGTACGCACAAATTTTTACTGTTTGAGTAGTTGTAAACAAGACAACAGCTTAATGAGCGATTATTCTTTTAAGTCTTAAATATTTAAATATCTGAATAATTGTTTTAGCACAGCATTATAGGACACCACTTATTTTGAAGGTTGATCTTCAGTGGTGTATAGAAACTACACTAAATAAATCATAAACTACGTGTGTGTTGTGATAGACTTAACCTGTTTTTGATGTTGTTGCCAGGAGACACTGTACCAATGGTTCAAGGATGCCAGCAACTTGCTACCCAACATCCTACCCAACATCCTAGTTGCCCCTGGCAACTGTACAGATTGTTGGAGCAATTGAGGTAAGACAGATAATACGACTAACTATATTACTTTGGTGCCCGGCCCTAGTATGGGTCTAGTGAAATACCTAAATCATTTCTAACTCACAAATTTGGCGGTAGCTAATTAATTCATGCCAATGACGTTCACACGCAAATCACCTTGGCAATGCAATACTTTTTTCCAATTAAAGGGTAATCATCTGCTATAACCAGCAATTATGTGCACTCTGTATTTCACCAGACCCTTAGTATTAGCGAAAGAAGCAACCGACTCCAGACTACAACCGTATATTGTGTAATTACAAAGATTATCAAACAAATTACATGAAAAAAAAACTAGAGTGATGGTTGAAATTAATAGCAGCAGTAAATTTATTGTTAGGTAAACAACACGTGTAGGATGTACATAGCGACCACATTGTTGGGTCAGTCCAGGCCTTGCTGCCCTTCTGAGGGCTGTTCGATCTTGCCTTAATTAAAGCATCTCAGAGTCCCTTGGCCAAGTGATTAGATGGCTTCCATGGGGAGTTTGAGAAGTTGTATAACAGATGGCTCTGTGGTTGTGTCTATGTACATCTGTCTGCATACACACGAGTTAAAGCTTGACAGTTGTCATTGTGACGGTTAGTTGTAATGATTTATACTGTCACACACATGATCAACCGTGCTCTCTGAGTGGGTTTTTTGTGTAAAATATAAATTTTCCCAACTGTACTGTATCTTACAAACACCTGGTGCATGGGAGATAATTATTAGTATGTTATTTCAGTATGTTATTTCACCCCTGTTGAGAAACCCCATATTACAGTGATTACCGTGATTCCTCAATTATCCAGCCATCGACAGTATTTTCTCCAAGGTCTTATGTTCTATTAGAGTAATTGAGCAGGATTGTGTAATGGGCTCAATTATTGAACGCATACAGAGCCATGCAAGGTGCCACTGTGCTTATCTTATTGTGTGAATATTTTTTTGTATTGGGTCAAAAATTATACTTTGTGATATGTAACTTTTCAGTTGGGCATGAAATCGACAATAGTAATTGCATTTTTTATCTACCCATGCTCGCTTTAACACTTTGATCTTCTCCCAGACAAACTTCAATATTATACTATCTTGTGTTCACTGAGTAGGTTTTTTTTTCAAATTATGTGATTAAGCATAAGGAAAAAAATTTTTCAAAGGGACTCTATGGGAATTTTGACAATTGCTTGCTTGCTTACATTTTGGTTATTTACCGTAGCATGAATTAATTAGTAATTGATAAACTACAGAATAATTGTTCAATTACAAAATACTTGAAATACTGTTATAATGTTTGTATAGAACCTGTCTAGTCCTGCTGTCATAGTTGAGACAAAGGTTCTAAAATTTAAACATTCATCTTTAAAATAGACATTCAACAAAATAATGTTATTTCCCCACCAAACATTCATAACCATGGTTACTACAGATATAAACTTACTAATCATGATTTCAGAAAATCCTTTGAATTAAACTTTTATATGCTATGTATCTCAGTGTAGTTCTATGCAGTACGTTCATGCTTATCAATTAAATGTTAGAAACAAGCTATGTATTTGAAATATTTGTTTTTAAACTGGGCACGTGTCTGGTTTACTGTATTTGTTCATGTAAGTTTGTGTGTGTGTGTGTGTGTGTGTGTGTGTGTGTGTGTGTGTGTGTGTGTGTGTGTGTGTGTGTGTGTGTGTGTGTGTGTGTGTGTGTGTGTGTGTGTGTGTGTGTGTGTCTGAAATACGGGGCGTGGTGACTCTTTGTTATATACCTTCCCTTTGGTTAAGATAGTTGGATAAATTATTATTGATTAAAATAGTAATACGCAGTTGGTTAATTCTAAATGAGTTAGCTAGCTACATGACAGCTGGTTTTTAGAAGTAGCACTACATCACTTGTTTAAACTTAGATATATAAAAAGCACATTTCCCCTAATTTGGGCTTGGTCTTAATACGTACGTTGCTAGTTTTGCTTTTAGAGTTGTTAAATTCCTTGATAGGAGAACTTAAAATTGGCCTTTTAGAGAGGTTGCACAGGTGACTAGGCTCCACTGTATTACAGAGCAAACCAATGCCATTAGCTAACTAAGCAGATATTCATTTGAAGTAGCTTAACATTAACATGTATTTTGTGACTGTTTTTATTCCTATAGGATTTATGGAAACAGTCGATTGCCAAATGATCGATGGTGGAAAAGATGTTCAAATCTGTAATGTTGCCTGCTTCACTGCCGGAGGATAGAGATTGATCATTACAAAGTGGATTGTAGTTTATTGGTGGTCTGCGAAAGAGGGATCTAAAGAGGATTTTGCAAAGCAGATACATGATAAACAATGGAAAGTGTGTGATTTGGTGAATATGCTTCATGGCCAGAGATTGTCTGAACAACAAGGTGTGTGTCGTGTCTGTGCGTGTGTGTGTAGTGTGTGTGTGGTGAGTGCGTGTGCGTTTGTGTGCATGTATGTGTGCGTGTCTGCATGTAGTGTAGTGTGTGTGTAGTGTAGTGTAGTGTGTGTGCACGTGTGTGTGTCATGTGTGCGCGTGTGTGTGTGTCGTTTGTGTAGTGTGTGTGAGTGAGTGTGTGTGTAGTGTGCGTGTGTGTGTTTGTGTGTCGTTTGTGTAGTGTGTGTGTGTGTGTGTGTGTGTGTGTGTGTGTGTGTGTGTGTGTGAGTGAGTGAGTGAGTGTGTACGTGTGTGTGTAGTGTGTGTGCGTGTGTGTGTGGTCTATGGATTTTTGTGCTTGTTCCCACATTGCACAAAAATGCTGTCCAACTAACTTTGTATGGCTGCCACTAATCAGTTCATATTGATGAAACATTAAATTATTTTAACAATTTATTATTAACTGAACAAATTACTATCTACACTATGTATTGATGGCACCTTCCACACGAAAAAATTAGACCAACGACACTCAACACTATAAGGAACATCTAGTTGGACTGATCTTTTATGTTAATGTCATGTGAAGTCTACTAGGCTGTAGTACCTGACAGGTAGAGGTGTGGTATCTCTCATTACAAATGTATGAATATTTCATGGTACATCAAACTATTGTTGTCTTTCTTGCTGCGCTATTATTAACCAGGCGCACACCTGGTTTACTGAAATTATTTTCCAAAAAGTGTGTGTTTGTATGTTTGTTTGTATATTTGTTTGTCTTTCCACACCCATGTGAGCAAAAGTTTGTTTGCTAAAAACAACCGTTATGTGATAAATAAAGGCCATATAGAGCCTGTATTAAACTTCTGGGCATTGGTTTAAGATGGTTAATACGTGCCGGTTCGAAATACGGGTGAAACGAGTTTATAATGACGCGATGAAGGCCTTACCCAAAGGGCTCTACTGATGTCAAACAGCTGAAAAACAACACAGCTGGCCTCCTAGGCTACCAGGTATAACGAATTCCTTCAAGTTGAAAAGGGGCGTATCTGTACATACGCAAATGAAAATGAAGAGCAGTTTTGGGGCTTTGCCTGGAGAATTTGCGCAAGAAAATGTTATAGGCGAACTATAAAACAGTTAAGAAGATACTTCTGTGCATTATTAGTGGGCTAAAGTGTTTTGTTTGAGGTATGCCTCCTTAGCAGTGCTTAGCAACGTAATTACAGAATTACAAAATATTTCATCAATTATGAAATGCAACTTCAATTGTGTATGTAGCAACAAAACAAAACCCAATATAAATTACTGTTAATTAATTCCAGTTAGGTTTGTTTGCTGCATGGCGCCTGGTGTTTAGAAGCAGACAACATCAGCTTGTTTTTAAATTTACTATCGGCTGTATAACAATCTGTTGAGAATATGTTGTCGAAGTGGAATATTTTTAAAATTTTAAGATTATCTTGATGTATGGTCTAGCTGCTAGATGGTTTTGTATGAGTTTTTTTCTTTGTTATTTTAGTTGTATTGACTTGTTAACCAAAACCCACAATCAGTTGTAAGATGTACTGGTATATAAGGAACTCAGTAATCTTGACCAATGTTTTAAACAGATGATGAGGTGGATCTGATATAAATAATTTTTGGGAAGACTTTTTGCTATAAGCATCAAGTCTTTGATCTCATTACAAAGTTGATTCTCTTCAGAGATAATTGTGGATAACTTGTATGTGAACCATTGTTGGATGGCTGTAGCTACACTATTAGCATGCTGGATATTACTAAATTATTGACTAAACGTCTTCTAGTATAGCTAAAGGTGTGAACAACCTCCATTGTGTCATTGCTTTTATGATCCCTACTATGTGCCTAGGGGCGTAGTTACAATGTAGGCAGGTGAGACAGTTGCTTTGATACTTGGAAATTGAACTGAGAAACTAAGAGTAAAATTAGACCTTTTTAATGCATTGATAGCTCGCATTAACAAAGCTTATAGCAATTTATGTGTTGTGTAGTTCAACTTATTTTGTACAATAGTAAGAGTCCATCTAGGAACAGCTCTGGCAGGGTTTCTGAGGTTTACAGAAACTGGTCTAGCAAGTTCAAGATACTCTAATAGAGCAGTCACTTTAATAGAACACTCACCCTGATTTATTAGCGGTCAAGCACATTTTAATAATTTTGATGATGTTTGTTCAACCTCACATGGTTTAGCTAACATTCAAAAAGTTCCCTGGAGGAGCCTACCACCCGGCCCCCTTAGTTTTACATGTCATAGATAATAGAGAGCCTATGATGCTAGCTATGTAGTGTGATTGCACTGCCATGGTGTGCCATTTTGTATATAATATGCTATGTCTGTCCTCGGTGCTGCTGTCACAACAGTATTGCTTCAAGATTCAAAATTGTCACACGTAATTTTCAAAAATAATTCTGTGGGAATACCCTGGCCTATCTAACTGGACACACACTAGAGTGCATGCATCATTTCATGGTCCATCATGAACATTGCAAGTTTGATTCACATTTTAAAATTTCAAGCTACTCCCCCTGGTGTCATAGTGTGAGTATATAATCCTTGATTCAGTCATGGGTATAGAGAATAAATGTCCACTAGTATATCTGTAGGTGTAAGCAACCTCCCTTGTTTCACTACTGTGATGTCCTAAGATCCCTAATTGAACTTAAAATTCTTAATTTTTTCTTGTTTAATTTTTGTAACATTGTAAACTGGTGAACTCGCACATACCTCATCATAAGAATGAATGGTGCCTGAGTTAACATTTTCGTCTGAATGCTTGCCGTAACTGTTGATTACTGATTGGAAAGTAAAGTGGCCATTATGCTTTGCTTTCAGCTATGTTCAGCCCGTTACTCAGTGCTACAAATGGAGAACAGTAGAAGAAGCGCCTCTGCAATAAGTCGATTACAAACATAAGGAAGCCATTGTGCTACTGCGAATTGATACCTTGGGCTGTCAGCAAACAATTGGAATGCAAGGGAGGACAAACGTAATTTCATGATGCATGCATTATACGTACTGCAGTACGCCATAAGGTACGTGTCAGGCTGAAGCGACATCAAACAGTAAATAAATCAAGCTCATAATTCTTAGTCATTATCAATGTATGCTTGTCTGAATGCATCGGTTGGTCAGTCAGTCAGTCAGTCAAATTCCACTAAATATGTATTTAAAATTTTGTAGCAACTTTTTGGAAGTATTTTAGTTTGCACTTAAGACACTTTTGGGCTTGATTATACCTAACCAATACTTCCAAGGTGCCATGAAGGTATCGTGAGTCTGGTTTTAGGATGATATTTTTGGACAGAAAAGCCTAAAACATGGACACAAACATGACAACTCTATGACAAATTATAAAGGTGATCAAACATAATATACGAAAACATATGGTGATGGTTAATTAATAGCAGCAGTAAAATTTTATTGTTAGGTAAACAACATCTGTAGGATGTACGTAGCCAGACCATATTGTTGGCTTAGGCCTTCATTATTATCCAAGCCTTGCTGCCGTTCTGAAGACTGTTTAATCTTGCTTGAACACTTCAAAGCTTCTAATCAGTTACTCAAGAATCCCTTGGCCAAGTGATGGCTTGTGTGGGAAAAACAAGTGGTTTTGTGGTCGTGTCTAAATGTACTTCTTCATATGCATCTGCTAAAGCTAAGCGGTTGTCATTGTGAGGGCTAGTTTTAATGATTTACAATGTCACACACACCTCTCTGAGTGGGTTGATTGCATAAAATATAAATTTACCCAGCTGTACTATCTTCCACCCACCTGGTTTCACCCCTGTTGAGAAATCCCAAATCACAATGATCCCTCCATTATCAATGTATAGACAGTATTTTGTCTAAGGTGTGTGTTCTATTAGAATAGTTGAACAGGGCTCTGTATGTAAACAAATGGGCTCAATTATTGAATGCACACAGACCCATTCAAGTGAGTTCGGATAATGGAGGGGCCACTGTACTTATCTCACTGTGTGTGTGTGTGTGTGTGCGCATATTTTTTTGTGTTGGGTCGAAAATTACACTTTGTGTTTTGAACACATAACTTTTCAGTGGACATACAGTAAAACAGTAGTAATTGCACTCACTTTAACACTTTGATCTTCTCCCGCAAAGTTCAATATTATACTTTCTGGTGTTCACTGAGTAGTTTTTTTTTCTTCAAATTTTGGTTAAGCATAAGGAAAAATCTTTTCAAAGGGACTCTATGGGAATTTTAACAATATTGCTTGCTTACTTATATTTTGGTTATTTACCGCAACATGAATTTGTGTGATTAATTAGTAATTGATATACTACAGAATAATTGTTCAATTACAAAATACTTGAAATACTGTTAATTCGCAATATACTGTATGTATGGAACCTGTCTATACCTGCCGTAGGCTGGGACAAAGGTTCTAAAATTTAAACATTCATCTTTAACCCTTAAACCTGCATCATCCAGAAAACTGGATTTTAACTTAGTAAATACGCATGCCTTGCACAAAGCACTGTAACTGCTAAATGGTGAGGCCAAAACTAGTCCTGAAAATAACTTTTCAGTAAGGAAACACTTTACATAAAAAATGGTTGATAACGTGATGGTAGTTGTTCCTATTACCTTGTAACAACTTCCATTGGATTCGCCGTTAAATTCTCTATCAGGCTCATGTAAGTAAATCCACAATCAAAATTAAACACGTGGCAATAATTTTGAAACACAGAGAAGTGCTAGTTTTGCTTTTAGAGTTGGATTAGTGTTTGAATGCATTGATGAGGGAACTTAAAAGTCGTCCTATTTAGAAAGGTTACCTTTCTATACAGGTGGCCGCTAAGACAGGCTCCACTGTATTACAGAGCAAACCAACGCTATTTTGCTTACTGGACAGTAATTTTATTTAAAAGTAGCTTAACATTAACGTGTATTTTGTGACTGTTTCTATTCCTATAGGAAACAGTCAATTTCCAAGCAACCGATGATGGAGAAGATTTTCAAGTCTCCGATGTTACCTGCTTCACTACTGGAGGATAGACACTGATCATTACAAAGAGAATTGTCGTTTATTGGTGGTGTGTGAAAGGAGAGGAATATAAAAGATGATGGAGGGATTTTGTGAAGCAAATAAACAACGGAAGGTGTATGATATGGAAAATAAGCTTCATGACCAGAGATTGTCTGAACAACAAGGTGTGTGTGCGTGCGTGCGTGCGTGCGTGCGTGCGCGTGTGTGTGTGTTTGTGCATGCATTTGTAGTGCGCGTGTGTGTGTGTCTGTGTGTGTGTGTAGTGTGTGCGTGTGTAGTGTGTGCGTGTGTAGTGTGTGCATGCGTCTGTGTGCTTGTGTGTGTGTTTGTGTGTGTGCGTGCATGCGTGCGTGTGTGAACTGTAGCGTGTAGTGTGTTTATGTATTTGCATACACATGTGTGCCTCCTATGTATTTGGTTGTGTGCATGGGAAATAGTGCTATGGTATTACAGTTATGTATAAAAGCATTGCAACATTCCTCGCGTAATAATAATAATAATAAAAAGTTTGTTAGTTTATCACATGGTGCATGTCTGTAATGGCACTACGCTATAATGAAAAAATTATGAATTTATTAATGAAGTAGGGATCTATGCATTAAAATGTAGTGAAACAAGAGATTAATGATGGTATTACAGCATAACTCAGTGGGAAAATCCCTACTTTGGCATGTCATGACAATTATTTTGTTCAATACCAAAGTACAAGGCTACATTGTAATACCATTGTTCATCTCTTGTTTCACTACTTTTTATTGCTTGGATCCCTACTTTATTTTTGAATTTATAATTTTTAATGTACTGGTTTGTTATTATGGTTACAGCTATGATAATTATGCACACGTGACTGTTTCATTAAAATATGGAACATGGCTGTTGTATTTAGGGTGACTGCTATATTAGAGTACCTTGAGTGGGCTTCAGCCAACGTACAGTATAAGCAGTACTTAAGGGGCATGGTCATAAAATACAGTATTTATCACCGTGCTACCAATAAAAAAACATGTATGTAATGTTCAATCACTATCAGTACAGCTAGAGCATCAAGAGGCGTGTCCCTTGATTGTTATTGGACCAGCTGGTTTGTAAAAGTACTTTGTCCTATTGTGCAGGTACAGTGTCTACCAACAGTCTACCGGTAATGTATCCGGCAGCGCGAGTGTTTTAAATAAATTTGTGGCATGTAAGTCTTGATACGAAAAATTAACGCCTTGATATGGTTCCTAGCATGAAGAAGAAGACTGCAAGCAGATTGAAGATAAAAAGAAACGCAAGGCGCAGAGAGCAAGCACTCATCGAAACCCCAAAAAGCGTCGTTTAGCGTCTAGCTTTGTGACGGTGGTGAAGCTGGCAGGCCAAAAATCGGGTTTAAGCAATTTAAAAAAGGCTTTTTTTGCAGGCGCCACTCAATATTGGGGTTCCTTACTTAAGCAGACTTCCGTACTGTTTGATTCATCATCACTAATCCTGCTGTATGATAATCTGTTGAGAATACAGTATGTCGTTGAAAGGGAATTTTTTTTGCTCCTGGTGTATTAGGTAGCTGTTAGGCAGTTTTGTATTGTTATTATATAACTGTACTGGCTTCATAACCAAAACCCACAATCAGTTGTAAAATGTACATGTATATAACAAACTTGGTAACTTGACCATGTAATTGTTAGCTAATACTACAACATATGTTAAACATTTTTTGGAAGACTTTTTGCTGCAAGCATCAAGTCTGATTTCAGATTCTCATCAAAGATGTCTCACCAAACTGTGGACAACTTGTATGTGTGTTAGAGAGAGCTGTGCGATGCCACCTTAAGTTTCCGTATCATGATACCATCACAATGTGCTCTCAGAGTCTTAAATTACGACTTTACAATGTCATGACAAAATGTCAGAACAAATTCAAAAATTGTCAGACATTTAGAGTACTGTCATTTTATGAAATGCAAAGTGTTAATGATAACTGTTGTATACAAAAGCTACAAAGCATTGGATATTGAAAACTAGCTACATCATAGGTTATTGAGAGAGGGGATAGAAAACTATCACGTGATTTATTAAAATTTATTGTGACAATCAGCCTTACGCGATTCTTTATCACAAACTAGTACCACAGAATGGTTTATAGTACTCTCTGGTAATGTTTACTCGTGAATCTAGGCACTCCATCAACTATTCACTGCCTGGTTGAGTTTTATTCCTGTGCGCACTCCTCACCTACAGCAGCCCACAAACTTGTGGTGCACCTTACAATCGACAGGAGTGGAATTGGATAATTCTTGATAGATCTAATCCTTCACTGATGAATGCTATACACCCCTAAACGTATTAAAGCATTGATGATAAAGTCCTCTGGTCATTATGACTGAAAGTTGCAAAACGTGTTCAACTTCAAAACGATTTATGTCCTTTGATGTACGAATTTGTGGCACTGGCTTACTCCTCGATAACAATGATTAGATGGCTCTGCTTTGAGATAAGAAGTCCCTTTGTGCTACCATACACCCTGCAGTAAACAACTTTTCTCTACAAATATTTATAAGAGAGTTTACAAAAATGTAAATGGAACTGTAGGTGAGGAGTGCACCCAAGTTTTCTATCCCCCCCCTCTATAATCTATGGCTACATAACCAACTGTACAGACACACACACACATATTTTGATACAGTTTAGCTGGTGCTGACATTACTGTATGTCAGATTAACATATAACATTTAATGCTAAAAATGGTCAGAAATTGTCTGACGTCTGACTGTAATTTCAGGCACTGTACTTTAGGTATCAATACTACACATGATATGACCTACACAAGATAACCAAGCTAATGTGTGCATTAAATTTGGCTTTTTCATAATTTAGTATACGAAGATGCAAACTATGTGTCATATTAATAGGATCCTATGAAAAAGTTTCACTCAAATTAATTGAAAATGTGACCCAAAATTACCAACCATCTAGTTATATTGCAAAATTAATACCTACGATACCAAATCTTGGAGTAGAGTATTGCCACTTGGTATCATGATACCGGGTAGTATCGATAGTATTGCACAGCTCTAGTATGCCCCATCGTGATGTGGTGACTATAGCTACAAGCTGAATACGAGTAAAGTGTTGATTGACTGTGCTGAAGGTGTAATCAACCTCCTTCATTGCTTTTATGATTCCTACTGAGTGTGACTGTCTTAGTGTGCATCTACTGAGTGTATAGCTACTTGGTAGATTTTTTTTTTGAAGTTTTGATTGTGGGTTACATTTTAAGTGGAAACCTTCTATTTTTTAACCCTTAAACCTAACAATGCACAAAACTTTGCTAATTTACATATGTGCATTCAAACAGGCATATTTCATGAAGTGTTTATCCCTTACAGATTTTATTAATTGCAAGCTAACTGACTGTATATAAAGTTTAAACATGCGATGAGGAGCTCACCTGCTACAGAGTGTTAAATTATTCCATTTCCTTTCACCTTCATACCATTGTCGGCCATTTAAAATATCACGTGACATCTATATAACAACTGAATCGTGATCATGTACGGAGCACCATGGCATTAAATTTATAGGACAAATTACAATATGGTCAAGTTATGGTCTTTTATCCATTGTTATGTGAAGACAAAAGGCGAAGAGATACTTCCTTTGTACTTTTAAGGCACAGTTATAGCGTAAGCTCTGGGATAGGACCATTTTAAAACAAATTTTAACTGTGGTACTTGTAGTTTTATTAGACAGCATAGACAGTTTTGTACTATGGGAGTTTGTTTTAAAAGACATGCCAGTTTACTGGACAATGCTTTGTCAGTGTTTTCATTTTTTTTTAAATGGCTGCAGGTTGATCATAGTGAATTCGCTGCTATAAAATTGGTTTGTCATTGGCTGAGATATTGTAGATCAAATTCTCGTAATTGAATATATTGTCTTCCGTAATTGTCATACTACAGGATGTGTGTGTGGTGATATACTTAGCTGTAACCATCATTACATCATACTTACTTACGCATTTTACCAGCCTTTAATCTGCCATGGCTGGATGAATTAGTTGGACATGGTGGTTGGGTTTTGAGCCAATGCTCTCTGCATAGAATAGAGGTGTCTTGAAAAGCAACATCCTTGGCACACTACTTTTGCTGCAAACTGTAGCAGCCCAATGTTTCCCATAATAGTTGCAGCAGCGAAGCAGTGGTCTCACAAGATAGTTCAGTTCCGACAACTTAGCTGTACAGATGATCACTGCCACATTCTGTTCAGGCAGTCATTTAATGCACTTGGTTAGACTACTGGTTTTCTTTGCTTCATGCCACAACTTTTCTTTCTATGCCTCTCACATTGAGGGGCATGACAACATACTGGCAGATGCTTTATCACGTCATAACCTTCATCTTTTCTTCTCACAGGTCTCACAAAAAAAACCCTCACTCCAGCAATAGTCCCCCAGTCATTGCTAACAATCACATCTCTAAACATCACCTGGACATTCATAGCCTGGATAAGGCTACTTTATTTCAGCTTTGATTGCTTCAACACAGAAGACTTACAAAGCAGCAGACCGCCTTACTCCCAATTCTGCAAGGACTTTGTCATCACCCCCTTCCAGTGACAGAAAGTACTCTATGCTACTAACACCATTAAAACCTATTTGTCAGGGGTCCGCCTGCTACAGGTAGCAATGGGCTTTGGGCATCCTGGCTTTAGTCATATGCCTAGTTTATGTCAAACCCTCAAAGGAATACTGGCAAACAGGGCAAGGCCAGCTTCCAATAACCCCAATCATTCTTAGAAAAATGAAGGTAGTATGGTTTCAATGTGGAAAGTCTTACAAATCAGTTATGCTGTGGGCAGCCTCAACCACCAACTTTTTCTTATTTTGCAGGTCAGGCAAGATACGGCCCCTTCTGAAAATGACATATAACACAGGGTCACACCTGTCATTGGAGGATCTCTGAGCAGATCACTCCTCCCATCCAAGCTCAATTTCTCTACACATCAAGCACTCGAAAACAGATCAAGAGCATAAAGGAGAATTATAGTAGTCATTGGGAGGACAGATAATGATTTACGTCCCGTAGAAGCTCTCTTACTTTGTGGGGCAACAGTCCAGGCCTCCTGTTTAAATAGGAATAGGGTGCTCCCCTAGCCAAACTCAAGTTTGTAAGAAGTAAGAGCTGCCCTGTCAGCAGCAAACCTGCCAGCTTACCAGTTTACAGGCCACAGCTTCAGGAGGGGGGCAGCAACCACAGCAGCTATGGCAGGCATACAAGATTCCACCATCCAGACCCTGGGAAGATGGAGAGCTCATCTTATCTGCTCTGCATCAAGCTATATCCACTCAAGCTAGCTCAGGTCTCTCAACCACTCTGTTGAAGTGCATAATATGGTATCCAGCACTGTTCTGTTGTAACTTTCCATGTGATGTGAACATGGTTATTTTTAGGGCTAAAACGAATATTCTAAATGAAAGAGAATGACTGTTTTCAGTTAAGAATGAATAATCGAAATATTCTATATTTAGTGTAATACTGAAATACAGTGTATATGTGTTATTTCTTATTATTTGTATTTAATTGTAAAAGATCTTTAAATTTGATATATTAAAATTTCAGTAGGAGGCTTTTGAAATGAAGTAGAAGTGTCTGATGATGTAGCTACTAGAGGTGTACCAATAAGGATTTTTCAGTTGCATCGATATCTGATGAATCTGTCCTAAAAGAGCTGATACTGATTATAATTATGCCAATTAAATTATTGTATATTCTGTAAAGTGTAAATCAAATAGAACTACAGGTGTAGCTACTGCATGATGCATATTCTAATCTAATCCAAAACAGCCAAGCTGTAAAAAAAGAGTGCGGCCCCCAAAAAGGCAAGGGTGAAAAAAGATGAAATCAAAGGTGGCAGCCAAGAAGTGGCTGTGGTGGTAGGCTAATGGCAAGGATTTTAATAACGACAATTCAAGTGAATTTGGTACTGAGCAAATTCACCTGATCTGTCATTATTAAAATTTTTGCCATTGACCTACCATCGCAGCCATTTCTTGGCCGCCACCTTTGATTTCACATCTTTTTCATCCTGGCCTTTTTGGGGGCTGCACTCTTTTTAAAGCTTGGCTGTTTTGGATTAGATACCTCTTTACAGGGGGACATCTAAATGTACACCGGCGTATCCCGGGAAAGTGGTTGCACTTCTACAAGAGCAAGCCACTTTCATCAAAGCAAGCATGGTCTTGATGTGGATGAGGTAGTGGTATCACTCTCTATTTGTTTATACAAGCTCAGACCGAAACCGATTGTGAGAATAAATTAATGCTCACGTGATGATTACCACAAATCACAAGAAGCACTCAAATGAAGGTGTTTCAGTATCCTTGCTGTTATACAAGATGGGAAATGTTACTTTTAAGGTGAGAACTAGTCTTACAGTGCATTCACAAACGTTTTGGCACATTTTTGAATGTGGACATGCCCACATTAAGGACGACACGAGTTAACCACTGTACAACGAAGCTTACCCCTTTAGGTCTTTAGTATATGTTGTGATTAGTCTTTAAACAATGTGAAAGCATTAAAACACTTGTAAATTCCCTGAAATTTGTCCTACTCGACTTCCGTGATATTTGTAGGATTCATCGTTTATGATAACAATCGTAGCTACAATGTTACTTGCTTCCTAATCATAATCGAATCTTTCAGGCATGCATATAAAACGAATCCAGTGGTTACACTCGTATTGGCATCAGGGCATCAGCCTGACCAGAAGTGTTACATGTTAGCTGTAACACGGGCACTCGTAATTTGCCTGATATGTACATATGCCTGCAGCCCTCAGGCTTTAAGCATACATATCAGGCAAATCACTCATGCCCATTTTACAACTATAAATTATTCTCCATGTACAACACAAAGACCAAATGTATACATTAGTATGTAAATTTGTAGATAGTAATACATAGGTCTCATCATATTGTTTATCTGCTATTGTTGTTGTCATTGCTATGGTTACTATCCATCTGTTTATAGCTATGTACTAAAGACTTTCAAACTATGCAACTTTTAAACTGCTTAATGATGTGTCATATCTCAGTGTGGATATTGAACACCTGTTTATATGACTTCTTAGAAATCTTTTGTGTGATGTAAACTATAGCCATATAGGTATATATATATATATATGTATATGTTATACTACAGATATCATGGTATTCGAAATATATACCAAAAGATATACAAACTTAGAAAAGATGTTATAGTGCGAGGCGAAGCCTCGCACTATAGCACCCTTACCTAAATATGTATATCTTTTGGTATACCATGATATCTGTAGTATAATATGTTAATACGACATCTCGTCTCCTACTTGGAAGCAGTAACAGCAATTTCTCATATTTTTATACCATTATTGGTATTGATAAGTAATTCTTTGTGATTAGCATGCTGAAGGAGTATGCACATGTGTTGCAGCCTACAATCTTCTTTTGAAAATTGGTCCAACAATCCATAGCAACTGTTGCTAGGCAACAAATTTTAAATCTGACCTAGTTATATGCATTTTGGTAGTTGCTTAGCAACCGTTACTATGGTGTCAAAAATATTTTTAGAATTAGTTGTGGTTGCCTAGCAACGGTTGCTAGGCAACATTGTTGTTGCTAGGTAACAGGTACCACTAGTTGTCAAGTCGGACATGCCTAACTGCTAAAACAATTAAACACTATCAAAAAATTTTAACCAATCAGATGCGTATATCAAATGTACAAGCGATATACTGATTCTATTGGCTAGTTTGCTGTAGTATATCAATAATATACCACAAGCTGCTATTGAAGTTTTTGTACAGGACACGATATTGATGTATTAATATATATATATATACCACTTTCACACCTCATTTCAAAGGGAAGAGAAGGTGTATAAGTGGTATAATAGCACTGCTAGCAGTGCTCAGGAATATATAACTTGTATATACTACCTCCTATTCTCATTAATGCATTCCAAGCATTCTCAGAAATCATTTGATTTCTTTGATGAAACTGTGTGATCTCCTCTCCTTTAATATAGCGACACTTCACAGGATCGATGGTGGGTTTTAGTTTTTGTAAAGTGAACCAAGGCATAGATCATGGACTTGGGGAAGAAGATATAGTTCATTGTTTTACTGAATGAAGAAGGTCACAGGTTAGTTTATATTAAACATGTTACATTCAATAGTCACGTGGCGATGTCCCTCAGACACTGGGTGTAGCGCTTAATTGATTTGGCCATTAGTGTTAATAGTATTCACTACTTTAGTTTATTCATGGCTAGTAAAGTAAGTACTTTAGTGTAGTTGAATCGTCTTTACATTGCTGTTTTGACACCTGGCACGATGTCACACACGCGTAGTGACTGGGCGTGGCGCTTAATTGGCTAGGCCATTATAGCGCTGTAAACATATTCACTGCTTTAGTTTATTCATGGCTAGTATAGTAAGTACTTTATAGTGCACTTAAGGTTACGGGATACCGGATACTACTACTACGGTTGAAGCCAAAAAAATCGTCCATTTACGCATGTTGAATATAAATTATAGTGTCAACATATCACATATATAATTGTCTTTTACAGGAACGACGGTGAAGGAGGATACTCTAGAAGACACTGCACTATTAACCTTGAAAGTGCGACAATCGGCGCGCCAAATATTGTATCTTATGCACTTATTTTAAACGTACTTTTTACATAATATCATTGTATTTCATAGTATTTAGGTCTCCAGAAAGTAAGGAAGTAGTCGCGTTAAGGAATACAAACTGACGGCAAAATTTATGATCACTACGATGTTTTCAATCGACAATTGTTGAAAATTTTGCCCCACAACCGGGTCCATGTATCCTTTTCGAAACAAAACTCTCCGTGTTGCACTGCTAAATTTATCTGTTAACCCGTTGGTGTCTACTTTACTAAGCAGAGAGTGGCAAATGTCTAGAATTTTGGTTCGCGAGCACACAAGCCACCTTAATGTAAATTAGGACTGATAACACGCATGCGTACAAGAGTTTCGTGGTGTATCTATGGTATATCTAAGCATAGATACTATACTAATAACGTAGCCAGCTGCCTCTACACGTGTCGGTGTTGCAATTTTCGTTACGCGAAAGTTTGTCTACATCTTGTAGTGTGTTTGAAGGTAATATTATTATTATTATTATACATACGTACATTTTTAAAATGAAAAATCTAAATTACAGTTGTAGTGTGAACAACGGCTAACAAAAGGAACAAACTTGACAGACACATTTCCCGTGGCATATATCGTAAGAGGAGAGTATCTGCTAGAAAAGAAGATAACACAACAGTTAACAACAGCACAGCAGAGACAGTTAATGATAGTAGAATAATTAAACTACAACAGCTACAGGAACATTTACAGATTGTAGCTCACCATGTAGCAACTTGCTCACTCTGTGGACAGAAGTCTCCACAGGACCACATAATATCTGTAAGGGAAGAACGCAGACAAGGACTAGCATCAATTCTTACCACCCGTTGTGCTGGTTGCCATACCGAGTTCTCCTTCTCCACATCTGTTAGAGTCAGTGGACCAACTGGTGGTCAGTACTGGGAGAGTAATTTAGCTGCAGTATGGGGCCAGATGTCAACGGGTGGTGGTCATGCCCCATTACAGGAGTCTATGGTAACTCTTGGAGTCCCAACCATGACAAAGCGATCCTTTATTGCTGCTGAGAAACGCATCGGAGAGTGGTGGTCAACTCTTCTTGAAGATTCTATGAGACAGGCAGGCCAGGAAGAGCGGCAGATAGCAATTTCCAAGAATCGCACTTGTCTGGGTGACCCAGCCATCACAGTCATCTTAGATGGGGGGTGGAGTAAACGTGCCCATAAACATTCTTACAATGCGAAAAGTGGGGTGGGAGTCATCATTGGATTAGAGACACAGAAGATATTGTTCATGGGTGTCCGGAACAAATACTGCTCAATATGTAGTCATACCGATGATCCTCCACTACATTCTTGTTACAAGAATTGGGATGGCTCTTCATCTGCCATGGAATCAAGCATCATTGCTGAAGGCTTTCAGAAGTGTATACAGCAACATGGGGTGAAGTACAGCAAGTTCATAGGTGATGGTGACAGCTCTGTTTGGTCAACTCTGGTTTCTGCAGTTCCCTGGGGTTTCGCCATTGAGAAAGTGGAATGTGCAAATCACTCAGTCAAGTGCTTTCGCACACAACTGGAGAATTTAGTTTCCAACAATCCTAGTTACAAAGGTAGAGGAGGAAAGTTAACGGAGGCAATGCGGAAATGACTCACCAGAGCAGCTCGTTGTGCAATCGTGATGAGGAGCAAAGAGCCAGACAGGACAACTGCCATTATCAAGCTGCAACAAGACCTCATGAATGGACCTCTCCACTGCTTTGGGTGCCACACCAACTGCAGCATAGATTTCTGTAAAACAGCACAAAAGCATAAGAACACAAACACCAACAACTCACCATCAACTTCCGCTGCATCAGTATCACCCCTGATTGTAGCTGTTAACACGCCCACAATATCAACCCCTACTCCAGTTATTAATATGCCCACTACATCCACTAGCCCAGCACCATCAGACAGCAGTACTAATACTCCACAACTTGATTTGCTTCCTACCACATTGTCAGCTTCAGCATCATCTTCTGGCCTCCATCCACCTGATGAATGTCCAGATGACCTTGATGATCTGATGACTGAACAGGCACAGCACTGGATATATGCCACAAGTGATGAGTGTCTGGACGAAGTGAGAGACATCCCAGAAGAAGATCTGCAAAACATTGACATGGGAATGATATGCGATATCCAGCAAGCTGTTAGTAGACTGGTGAGCAAGGCTCCACAGCTAATTGGTAAGCTAAAATGAGTTGTGAGAATTAATATTCAGTATGCACACACTACAGGTAATTTTACGACCAACCTGGCAGAAAGCTGGATGCATATCAGGTCGAAGTTTGACGGTGGGAAGCAAATCAATAGAGTCCAGAGCGGCTCCTGGCAAGGCCGTTGTGCTGGAGCTGGACTACGCTGCAACTTGGGACCATCTTGGGGACCACTGGCATGGGAGAAGGCTATTGGCGCTCCACCTGATGTCTTCGTGGCTTCTGGACAGAATGCTGTACAATGCTGTGAGAAGGATAGGAAGCGGAAGGCTACTGATGAGTCTAAAGAAAGGAGGAAACGGGCAAAATACTGTACAGCATCTGTTGATAACAGTATAAGCTCACGAAGAGCATACTCCAGGTAATACAAAAGTTTAGTTATTGCAGAATATGCATACCAGTTAAAGGGAACACACATTTTACCTAAGTTTCATACCAGCAAGCAATTTTGGTTGCATTACAGCAGAATCACTCTTAAAGGATACTCCCTGTAGAGGGCACTGTATGTTTAATTTATCAAGAGGACAGAGAACAACCTCCTTATAGCAGTAAAATTTCAGTTGGTCCCAAAGTGTCCATTAAATAGAGGTTCTGCTGCATAGTGACTAAAATTATACAGAATAGCATTAGAATCATAATGAAATTTGCCAACTGACATGCTGTAAATTGTGTAGAAGCTTACACACTGTACACACCACCCACTTTATAGCATAGAAGTTGTCCTTCAAAAATATGTCCACCCTGTAGTATCCATTTTCTCTATACTTTTCATAAATATTACACAAATCCTTTTATACCATCCTTTACCATCTAGACATGATGGTGAAACTGAAGTGGATGATGTTCCCAGCCACCTCCCATGCTCCCAATTGCAGGAACTGTCATTGGCATTCTACAGAAGCAAGATACTCATTGACACCAATGCCATGAAGAGAGTTGAACTGCTTACCTCACAACAGGGAGATGATGACACTGCAAGGGCAATTTGGAAAGCTGAAAGGAGGCTACGCATCACCTCTTCAAACGTTAAGAATATTGACCAACGCAGATCAACTACTGCTTCTGCTCCACTTGTCCAGCGACTGCTTTACAGCAACTTCAAGGGGAACACAGCCACCCGGTATGGTTTAGCACAGGAAAGAGTCAGCTCTATCAAGTACTTGGAATGGCTGAAACAAAGTGGATCTGCTGGGGCTACAATCAACCGCAATTGTGGTTTAGTCATATCAGCTACTCACTCATGGCTAGCTGCAACACCAGACGCATGGGTCAAGGATCCATCCGCCTCACCACCAGAAGGCTTGGTTGAGTTTAAAAATCCCTATAGTTATAAGGATTTGCTCTTGCAAGAAGCGTTAGACTGCAAACGTTGTAACTGTTTGGAGAAGGCCGATGGCTCGTTATCACTGAAACGCAGCCACGAGTATCACTTCCAGGTCCAGTTCGCCATGTTTTGTACGGGCAGGAAATGGTGTGACATTTTCATTCGAGCCAAGGACAGCCACTGTGAGAGGATCCAGTACGACGAAGGGTTCTGCTCCAAAGTTATTCCGAAGTTGAAGCGATTTTACTTCTGTGCCATTCTGCCTGAACTGACCCTTTCTTGCCAGCCAATACGGGAGCCCAAGGAATGGATAGACGACGAAGACAACTGGATGGGCATGGTCGAGGGTATCCCTTCTTAACTGTTGGTCGACTCCCGTGTTGCCGGCGTAGATTCGTTGCGTAGCCGTAGATTGGGATAAAGTTGGCTTTGTGTGCCGGTATTCCACTGCAAACTAATTCATAATAGTATATAATCTTGTAATCATACTAATTCACGTAGAATATCTATTTGTTATCACTTTATTTATTACTATTACTTGTACAATATCAACTTCTTCAGAACCCTCGAACTGAAACAGTGCCAACGTGGTGTCTCTAAATATAGATTTGCGCACAAATTACGTAAAAAATATTTTCCATCGTGTTATTGTTATATTCGGTAAGTAGTGGGTATCCCGTAACCTTAAGCTTCATTATGAGCTGTTCAGCTTGTATTTGGGCTTCCTGTGTTTAATTGCGTACCCACAATCAAAGCGATCTGCATGCTCGTGACGATACACTTATGTTCGGCCTCTCAGCAGCGCCTTGTCATTGTTCTTACGACGTTACCCACAATCGAAAGTCACATGGTCCCTTATAAATACACTCGCAAAGCATTCCTGCAATTTCCATGTACACTTGCAGGTGATTCACCCAAGTGGAATATATTAGTTGTAACATGGGCACTTGTGATTTGCCTGAAATATACACACTCGCACTCGGGCTGCACCCTCGTGCTCGTGTGTATATTTCAGGCAAATCACTCGTGCCCGTGTTACAACTACTACATATATATATACCACTTTCACACCTCATTTCAAAGGGAAGAGAAGGTGTATAAGTGGTATAATAGCACTGCTAAGGAATGCAGTAACAAGAAAAGGAGGTAGTATATACAAGTTATATCCCTCCTAGGAGTGATATAACTTGTATATACTGCCTCCTATTCTCATTAATGCATTCCAAGCATTCTCAGAAATTATTTGATTTCTTTGATGAAACTGTGTGATCTCCTCTCCTTTAATATAGCGACACTTCACAGGATCGATAGTGGGTTTTAGTTTTTGTAAAGTGAACCAAGGCATAGATCATGGACTTGGGGAAGAAGATAGTTCATTGTTTTACTGAATGAAGAAGGTCACAGGTTAGTTTATATTGAACATGTTACATTCAATAGTCACGTGGCGATGTCCCTCAGACACTGGGTGTAGTACTTAATTGATTTGGCCATTAGTGTTAATAGTATTCACTACTTTAGTTTATTCATGGCTAGTAAAGTAAGTACTTTAGTATAGTTGAGTCGTCTTTACATAGCTGTTTTGACACCTGGCGCGATGTCACACACGTGTAGTGACTGGGCGTGGTGCTTAATTGGCTAGGCCATTATAGCGCTGTAAACGTATTCACTGCTTTAGTTTATTCATGGCTAGCATAGTAAGTACTTTATAGTGCACTTAAGCTTCATTATGAGCTGTTCAGCTCGTATTTGGGCTTCCTGTGTTTAATTGCGTACCCACAATCGAAGCGATCTGCATGCTCGTGACGATACACTTACGTTCGGCCTCTCAGCAGCGCCTTGTCGTTGCTCTTACGACGTTACCCACAATCGAAAGTCACATGGTCCCATATAAATACACTCGCAAAGCATTCCTGCAGTTTCCATGTACACTTGCAGGTGATTCACCCAAGTGGAATATATTAGTTGTAACATGGGCACTTGTGATTTGCCTGAAATATACACACTCGCACTCGGGCTGCGCCCTCGTGCTCGTGTGTATATTTCAGGCAAAGCACTCGTGCCCATGCGCCCTCGTGCTTGTGTGTATATTTCAGGCAAATCACTCATGCCCATGTTACAACTACTACATATATACCATGATCACGTGAAACTTCAAAGGCGCCACTGGTTGCATATAGGGCATATACACCCCAACCCTCAGGTGAGTATATATATACCTACCTGAGGTGAGTATATATTTACTCACCCAGGTAAGTATATATATACACACCTGGGATGTCACGTGACACATTACTGTGTCACGATTATGGGCTGATAGCCCGACGTAGGTGGGCGAATGACGCCCACGCTAGCATGACTAATCACCCAGATGACTCAGGCTAATAGCCTTCGTCACGCTAGACGATCAATCACCCCAGCCAGTACGAGTTCAACCACTGGACTCATTTTATACCCATACCTAGCGACTTCGATGATGGGTGGCAGCAAGTAACGTTGCTCCTACATTTGTTGATATGAACGGACAAATCCTGGCGATATACAGAGATATGTTTACTAAGTCCCACAATCAATTTCATTCTTCATTGTGAGAGCTGAATTGCGAGAGGGACGTTTCCAGCGTGTCTACCATGCCAAACTATGGCGAATTAAGTGTAAGTATATACTTTAAGTTGGTTTGCGTGCATATGGGTTGTTAGTAAGTAATGTAGTGCGGATTAATTTAGAAACATGGTATATATCATATGAACCATGGCTTTCGCCTCGGCGTTAATCAACAGTAAACTTCCTCTGACTTCGGAGTTGGGGTGTATATAAGTGCAATACACCTCGTAGCCATGGTTTATATATTACATATATACCTGACATTTCTTTGAAAACCTAATCAAGACTACAGATGATAATGCTTGATTTGCTGAATGGTTGATATGTGACCATTTCTTTTATAATATGCTATACTATATACAAGGACCAATGTGCACGCACATTACTCTTTAATAAGAAAAAAGATCCAAAGAAGGGAGAACGTACAGTCAGATGCTCAGTAGGTGAGAAGCCATTACTGATATGCTCTCATTCCAGTCAGATTACAGTAGAAAAATATAAATTGATCCTTGCCAAATCATTTTTTAACCTTTAGGTAGCTAAAAATATACAGTACATAAACACTATGATACAAGAGTGTGTGCATTCCTTCCATGTACTTATATATAGATACACATGTGTTATTCTCCATGTACAACACAAAGACAAAATATATACATTAGTACGTAAATTTGTAGATAGCAATACATAGGTCTCATCGTATTGTTTATCTGCTATTGTTGTTGTTGTTACTATGGTTGCTATCCACCTGTTTACAGCTATTAAAGATTTTCAAACTATGCAGCTGTTAAACTGCTTAATGATGTGTCACATCTCGATGTGGTTATTGAACACCTGTTAGTATGAATTGTTAGAAATCTTTTGTGTGGTGGACTGAAATTATATCAACATTTCTCAGAAAACCTAACCAAGACTTACAGATGACTACAAGTTATAATGTTTGATTTGTTGAATGGTTGTGATGTGACCATTTCTATTATAATGTGCTTTACTATATACAAGGACCAACATGCACATTATTCTTTAGTAAAAAAAATCCAAGACAATTTATGTAAAAATCTACCAGGCATTCATTTAAAATTGTGGGCTTAAAAAACCTCGGCTTTGCCTCGGGTTTTTAAAATCACGAAGATCGTCATGGTAGGTCTCTAACTATTACTTAGTGATTAGATGCATTGTTTGTACAGACTTTCTTAATCTTATTCACATGTTTTTGTACTTAGTTAAATATATTCATGTGTTTTTGTGTAACCTGTTTTTCCTCTTTTGGTTTTGTAATTAATTACCCTTGTACTTATTTTCTCATGTGTGTTTTGTACTGTTTAATTATCCATTGTTCTGTACCTGTGGTTTTATGGTTGTATAATTGTACTTGTTCAGTTGTTGTATGTTGCTACTGTCTTAAAGTTATTAAAATTATTGTCAAGTTATGACATCTGGTTTCCCAGTGGAGCAATTATCACGTGTACAACAGCTGTACATAGTAGCTATATAAGTGCAAGCAACTCTGGCAAAACAGTCATTTTCAACGGAATTGAAAAGCACGTACTTTGCCTGCTTACATTGCTGTTCATATACTATTGAAGTCAGTGAGGATAAGCCACGTATGTATGTAAGTTCTCCTAGCATGTCTCCTAACCCTCTACTAGTTAAAATCGTTGAATGACTACACTGTATACTATGCAGGTAATATGGCAGAAACAATAAACAATGATAGTGAAGGCGACACTTGTCCTAACAGCAAGAATGAAGAAGAAAAGTTTTTGGATTTTCTAAAGGACATGAACTTGATGGACAAATTTCCTCAACGGTTATCACTAAGAGATGCCATGACAATTAGCCATAAAACACTAAATGTCACTAAGACCACTGACCAGCTACCTGTATTACCCTATCTCATCCTACAAAAGATAATGATGTCTGATATCAGATGTAGATCTTGTTTGTACCAGAGCACCACTAGCCAGAGAGAGCACAGCAGTGATGCAGACAGTGATTCTGATGATGATGATGATGGTAGGATTCATCCTGTTGATTGTTTGTTAGCTGTTATACATTGTTGTGACGATATTCTCCGTCAAGATGTGATGACAAAGTTATCACTATGTCAACTAGCTGTTCCTCTGCTCCTACCAAACCCAGTTGATGGGTCACTGACATTTCTTCTCTGGGCATTACGTTCACTCTTCAGAGGATGGAAAAGTCACAAACATGGTGGTAAAGAGTGCCGAATAGTTGACTATAAAGGTCCCATCATTTCTTTCCTGAGACTAGGAGAGTTGCAATTATCAAAATCAAAAATTCTCAACAATGTTATTGGTGGCCAAGAGTGTTTTTTCAATTGGGATTGCGAAGGAGGCACTTGTGAAAGAAATTTTGTTGATGGTCAAGTAGAGCTGTGTTGTTATTATCCAACGGGAAAAGAAACAGACTTTTACTCTGACGCAATCATCTTTCTTAACCTCCGTGGTGATGCCCAACTATATCTGAAGCAAGTGGAGTTTCTACGGAAGATCAGTGTTCTCTCTGTTGTGTTGATTGCTGAAGGAAACATAGATGGAGATAATATTAAAATACTGCAAAAATTTTCAGTAGCTCCAGGAGGTATTGTTCTCCTACTTGATGAAGGTAAGGGAAAGAAAGAGAGTAAAGAAGGCCGAAAGAAAAGGCTTGAACTGCTCCATAAAGTAATTCCAGAAGATAAATGTTCTAAAATACAACTGAAAAATAAGAACATGGCAACTATTGGAACAAAAATCCAACAAAAAGTGGTAGAAAAGCTTGAAAGTGTTTACATAGAAAATTTCAAACCTCTCTCTGCTTGTTGTCATTTTGCTTATGAAGCAAACATTACAGTTGATGAAGACAATAAATATTCTAAGGCTGGGAAAAGGCTGGCTGATTTGGTAATGAAACAAGTTCACTCAGTCCATTATAGTGCAGTAAAACAGAAATTGTTACCATTACAAGGACCAGAACTGTGGCACCAATGGGCTATGCATGACAAAGAAAGATATCGTCAAACCAAGAGAAAAGACACAACCATCACAGAATATAATTTACAAAAAGATAAAGAAAAAATGACTATTCGAAAATCTCAGATTAAACTCTCAACAACCCTAACACCACTGATGGATTACTTTATGAAAGCTTTGATGGAAAAAGACATAAACGTAAGAATTTTTTTTTTTTCAGTGGTTAAAGTTACTTCTTGATGATCATTCAAAGAAAGTTTTGCCTAAACTACATGCTAAGTATCAATATACCAGGGAACAACTACTAAGTCTGAAGGAAAAGAGTGACACCCCCAAAGCGCAAGAGTTAACTAAACAGCTAAAGGAACAAAATCAAGAACTCATACATGCCTCGTTTGGCCTGGAGCATCTTTTCCGAGAAATGGGACAAATTTATGAAGCTAGGATTGATCCCAGCACAGGTGACATACCAGACAGATTAAGAGATGAAGCTAAACACCTTCCTCAAGTCATGGCAGAGATCATGAGTGAAGGTCATGCCTTGGAATTGATGGATGGAGATGCCTCACACGTGCCAGTCACATGGGTACTAGCTGTGATTGAGAAGTTGAAGATGGTGTGTGGAAAGAATGCAAGAGAGAAACATGGTGGAAAAGTGTTTGTTCTTTCTGTTTTGGGTATTCAGAGCACAGGAAAGTCAACTCTACTCAACACTATGTTTGGTCTTCACTTTAATGTCAGTGCCGGTCGATGCACTAGAGGTGCATACATCCAACTTCTTCCTCTTGATGATTCTCTTAGAGAAGAAATTGATTGTGATTATGTTTTGATTGTTGATACAGAAGGTTTACGTGCTCCTGAATTACAACTACATGGATTAAAACATGATAATGAACTGGCCACATTTGTTATTGGTGTTGCTGATGCCACCATCATTAACATATTTGGTGAAGCACCAGGAGATCTGGATGATATACTGCAAACAGCACTCCATGCATTTATCCGAATGAGAAAAGTTGAAATGAACCCTAGTTGTCAGTTTGTACACCAAAATGTTCCAGATGCTCTTGCAGCCAGTAAAGGGTTGCTAGGAAGGCAGAAATTCCAAGCAAAGCTGGATGAGATGACACAAGCTGCAGGACTAGTAGAAAACTGTGTAGGACAGTATAGCAAATTTAGTGATGTCATCGATTTTAGTGACTTAACAGACGTGTTTTATTTCCCTGGTTTGTGGAAGGGAGACCCCCCAATGGCACCAGTTAATCTAGGCTACAGTGAAAGTGCTCACAAGCTGAAGGTGGCATTGATCGAGTTGACAAAAAGAAAGCAAACATGTCGGTGTTCTTTAGAGACTTTCAAACTTCGTATTAAAAACTTGTGGCTGGCCGTTCTTGAAGAAAACTTTCTCTTCAGTTTCAAGAACACTCTTGAGGTCAGTGCTTACAGTGAACTTGACACTCAGTTCGGCAAGTGGTCTTGGAAAATGCAGCATGAAATGTTACAGTGGAAACATGCTACCGAAAATAAAATTTCTTCTTGGGATTGTGAGTCCAAAGATAGCCACATTGAGGGAATTGCAAAGGCTTGCTATAATGAAGCAAAGGAAAAGATTGCAAAGATATATTCAGAACTAGCAGAGGAGATGACAAAATTTTTCAACTCTAGTGAGCACTCAGGGACTTTGTCAACATGGAAACAGGAGACTGAGGATAACCTGAGGAAGCTTGAAGCTGAAAGTGAAAAAGAAGCAGAGTCATGCTACATGGAATTGCTGAAAAATAAACTAAACCATGTTGAGATTGAAAAAATGGAGAAAACTAAAATAGCAGAAGTCAGGGGCCATATTAGAGAAGTTGTAAATAAGAATGAAGGAAAAAAGCTTAGTGATATAGAAATCAAAGAAACGTTTGAAATCGAATGGGAAAAATGGATGGAAGGTTTTGCCGAGCAAGAACAAAAAGTAAATTACCCATCAGACTATGACATAGAAACATCACTGGGTAAAATATTAAGGGAAACATTGAAAGCCAGTGATCATTTGGTGATTAGAAAGCTATCATATACGCCTCTAAAACAGAGGAGCCGTTCTCTGAAACTTGATATTCAAAAAACAACTCATCTCAGCTCAACAAAATGGTGGGGGATCAAATCCCTTGACAATGATGATGTCCGTTTAGCAACACAATTAACTGAGGGTTACCTTAATAGAATATCTCAGTACTTGAGCTCAGTTAAAAAAGACACTAAGCCATTTAGTTCATCCTATATATATGAAATGTTAAAGAACCTGTTCAAAGCAGTTGATGAATTGAGTGCACCAGAGAAGAAAAGCAGATTTGTTTTCACGCCAGAATATAAAGTGGACTTGGCTCTGGTGGCATGTACTAGTGCCTGTCATGTGTTTAAACAAACAACAAAGAAAGTGAAGGATGACAATGATCCTATAGCAAGATTAAACGGATTAAAGAGCACTTTCTTAAAGAATTTCAAAGATCTGTGCAACAAGGTGAGTGCTGAGAAGGCAGCAGCAAATACCTTATGTGATCTTCTTAGGAGTTCAGTTGAAGAAGCAGTGAAACGTGACCTTGAGGGTAAGATTGTACTACAAATTAAAAAAAAAAAAGGTTATAGTTGTTTAAATAGTAAAAGAGAATTTAAAATAGCTATTTTGGAAAAGCTGGTCACAGAGAGGAGTTTCTCAAAGTATAAAACATATTTGACTGATATGCATGGTTGCTTTCGTGACTGGATAAGGTATTACCTTGATGACTATAAATACAGAATACAAACACTTGCTCAAGATACATTGTCAAAATTGTTAGAAGGAATAGATAAAGGTGTAAAGTCTCTCAGGGATCGTGGCGATATCCACTACACTAAAACTTGGTTGGCTGAATTTAATAAAAAGGTGGATGGCAAAGTCCGTCTTGATCAAAGCAAACTTAATGTAATGGTTGATGAATGCAATGTGTCTGAATTTACAGAGGATGTAATCACTGGAATTACAAAAATAAAGGGAAAACTCCAGAATACTTTCTCCAATGCATCTAGGATTTTGTCCACAATGAGCAGTCGCAGCAACTCACCAGAGGATATACTATACAGTCAACTAATTGGGTGTACAGAAATGTGTCCCTTCTGTCAGGAACAATGCGAGATGACAAATGCTGATAGTTCTCATGATCATTCCATTAAACTACACCGTTATCAATGTTTAGGAACATATGTGGACAGTATCACAAATCAATTATACTTCAGTACTTGCTCAGAAGTTGTACGCTCTTCGATTTCATTCAAGAATAGTGATACCAACTGGAAGTTACATCAGTACAGTGACTATCGAACCGTTAATGCACGCTATAAAAGATGGCATATAGATTACTGCAGTGATGATCCAGTCTACTGGCAGTGGTTCATTTGGAATTACTACTATGATATAGTACAATGGGTTGGTGCCAGTGATGATAGTTATAAAATCATTCCAAGTTCTTGGCCGAATGTGACTGAGACACAAGCTGTTTTAAGCTTGCACAGACTTATATCATAACTGCACTTAAAAATAGTTATATTAGTATACATGTACACGGAGGGTTTTTTATCTAGTGAACCACTAGGCTTTTTCCCTACTAAAAATTTGTTTCATAACTATGTATGTTATTAGCAGCTGGTTAGTATTGATTGTATCTTTTTATGTTCATGAGTTGAATGCATTTTAAATAAAAGTGGCATTAAACAAATGTGGCATGCAACCAGTGGCATAGCTACCATTGAGGCAACCGAGGCAGCTGCCTCAGTAAAAAATGCTCAACAACAGGCTGAGCATACCTGAGTTATGGCACCCCGGATTTTCTACTCAAACATTACTAGACAGCATTACTGTACCACACATAATAGAATCTATAGCTGTAGTACTAAGCACTGAGGGCCCATAGTGACACGGTGCTGACCACTTCTCAGCTATACTTGAATTGTAAAAAGATCCAGATACTTTAATAGAGCAGTCATTGTAATATACTGTAATAGAGCATTCAGTACGGATTATAGCCACTTCTCATTATACTGCTTGGTCTAAATCATTTACATTTATGTTAATTGTCTTTACATTTCTTTTCAAAAGTTCCAATGAGTCAACTGCATGGTATTGCATTGAGCTAATTGATCATGCATATCATGCATATCATGCATTAGCAATTACAATCAAAAAAATAGCCTCCACATGCCATTTTCTTTTCAAAATTTTCCTTGAGGGAGCATGCCCCCTGACTTCCTAGCTTGACATGCTTAGCATATGCAGTTGAGTATCACATGAAAGAGATAATCTCTGACTTAAACATCACATCAGATCAAGAAAAGGTATAGTGTGCATGACTATGACCTCTGTTGCAGTCCATGGATGGCTTGACCACTCAAAATATCTTCGGGTTGAATGCAATTGTTATTGAGTGGTGGATAGTGAAAATTCACAACCAGAGAATAATTTTCTGGGTTGGGATGGCTTTGAGTGCTGCATGCTTGTTTGATATTCTGGTGGTGTCTAACCCAGTCAGTGCATGGAGCATAGGAAGGCACCATGTCAGCTCATCTCCCAGCTCTCTGCAGATATTGTGAAGTGGTAGTGTTGTTCCTGAAATGCGAATCAGCTAGAGCTCTTGGAGACCAAGACATCTCCAATTAACTGTGATGTGATATAGCAAACACACAAAGACATCTCTACCACCTGATAACAACGTGATGGAACATGGAAGTAAGCCCAGACTGGTGACTTAAAAATTCCTGCATCAGCTTCCTTGTGAGTGCAGTTCAGCCAAAGAAATACAAAAGTACACTCAGTTGACAACATCCATACGTATAGTGATATACCGAGGTATAAAGGCTTACTGCCTTGGTGATATCAGCCAATCAACATACGTAGAATGCCTGGAAGGCAGTTTAGCTAACAGAAGATGACCAGTATACTACTGGAATTTTTGATATGGAAATATCTTATCAAGAACTATATCATTTATCATTTCTGTGGCCTTTCTTCTTCTGACTCTTTTCTGCATCCTTGATACTGTCCTCTCTATAAACATAGTTTAAATTTCATCCGAGATGTGCCCAGCTTTGGTAACCATAGGCGTCATGTGCATCAGCAAAATCACGAAATGTCTCAACAAGTGGATCCAGCTTCCTTAAGGAAAGCTTTCTCACTAAGGCCATAAAGTAAATAACCATGGCATTGGTTAGTGGGGAGGTTTCTGGTCCTTTTGTGGGCATAACTTTAACAGTCCAGTGCTATGCTGAGATTTATCATTCTTCTTCAAGTTACCATCCTTGTCAACCAGAAAGAATGCAAAATTAGTAATCTCATACTAGAGTAGCTGCTCAACAGTAAATCCCCTGTGACACCCATCCTCAATTTACTACAAACATAAGAGCTTTGATTGTCTCATTTTTAGTGTCTACTTTAGAATTCAAATTTAAGGCTAACATATTTAATTTTGCTAATAACTGAGTGTATCAACAATGATTTTAATTTAGCACAAGCAAAATTACCTTCTTTTATACAGCAGAGTAATTTGTTGGTTCTGCGCCAGCTGCCATGAATTGGTCATATCAACAAGTCTTCTGGTGAATGAGGTTGGATATTCACAAGACACTGTATAGTGTTAGTTCATTAAAGTTTTTACTGTTACACAAGCCAAATTCAACAATCTTAAAAATTGTCAACACATCATGATCATATGATACATTCCATTCAATTCACCTGTGGAAATTAGCACATGCAAATTTAAGTAATGCACTTATCATACAGTAAAGTAGTACTGTATAGTAGGGATCGTGAAGGTTTGGGCTTTTTTGACCAAAAATATCACCCTAAACACACACACAATACGACCTGAAATGTTCCAAAAAGTTGCTACAATTAAAAAAAAAAATCTAGTGGAAGTTTCTACTGATCAACTGAATGCCTTCAGACAAGCATAATCCGATAATAGCTAAGGATACAGGCTTAATTTTTTCACTGTTTGATGTCACTTCGTCCTGCGCTGCACCTTTTGGTACACTGCAGTATGTAAGATGCATCCTTCAAGGACTTACCTTTGTTCTCCTTTATGTCCCATTTCTTTTGTTGACAACCAAGGGTGTCAATTCACAGTAGCTATATAGCGCGATGGCTTCCATATGTTTGTAAACTCGTATTTTCCATGGTAGCTGCAGATGTGCTTCTCCTACTGTTCTTCATTTGTAACACTGTGAAATGGGCTGAACATAGTGTAATGGCCACTTCCAATTCAGTAATTGATATGTGGGGCACGTTAATTGTCCTGAATATAACTGAAAACAAAGCATAATCGCCACTTCACTTTCGAGTCATTATTTGATAGCTGGTGTGCACATTCAGATGAAACCATTAACTGTGGCACTCTCATTTCTTTTGATGCTATATATATGCATGGGCTCACCAGTCATAATGTTGCAAAAAGTAAACAAACAAATATAAGGAAAATTTGGAATTTAAGATATTTGGCGGATCACGGATCGACGGATTACAGATCGATGGATCATGTGATGAATACATTCCACTGCTCATTGGAGAAGTTTATAAGTATTGTGTCAGTGTTGTAGTATACTTGGTATAATTATTTTACTAATGATAACAAAACGCTGCACACTTCACTTCATCGCTAAAATGCCCACGCACTGTTCCAGATTTACAGATTTAACTACGGCCGTTTACAGTCATACGTATATAGTACGTCTATATAGTCCACTATCTGGCACTGCACGTGTACATCATTAGCCATGGATAGGCAGGTGTTTGAGTAGACTATGGATTTTATTGAATTGTGAGTAAGTTAACTTGGCAAGCTGATTAGCTATTGACGATCTTTGTTGAAGCGAAGATTCTGAACAGGAAAGCAGGTCAATTCAGCGGTCTGATGGCCAGGGCACACTCTCTTCCCATGAGAAAAGAACTTAATGTATAGAATGATTGTAAGATTACAGCTGCGGCATGGGCTGGCTGTAATTAGTCTCACCTTCCCGACTAAATGACAAAGAAAAAATACTGGCTGGATTAGGCCGCACCTTTAATACTTCAGTTTGATCAAAGGTAATAGACCTAATCTACACATGTAATAATGTGATATCAGCAGCTTTACCTTCAAGTGTTACAGTGATCACTTAGCTAGCAAAATCCAGAAACAGTGTGTGGGCATTTTAGCGATGAAGTGATGTGTGCAGCGTTTTGTAAAATAATTATTATATATCAAGTATATATTTAATCATAGATTATATACTGACACAATGTTTATAAACATCTCCAATGAGCAGTGGAGTATGTTCATCACGTTATCCATCGATCCGTGATCCGCCAAATACAGCGACCCAATGTAAAGTTCGATTAGGGATCATAAAAAAGTAGGGAAACAAGGCAAGTTGCCTACACCAGCAGATATACTAGTGGACATTTAATCCCTCATCTGCAGGTGTAGGTGGCCTCCCTACTTTTTATTCTATGATTCCTAATCAAACTTAAAATTCCTTTAAGTTTGCTGATTGTAAATATATAATTGGTATTGCGTGTGATTTAATAACTTCTGAATGTGTTTGTCATTGAGAACAACATCGATATCAGATTTGTAAATCTTTAATAGTTTTAATTTGTAGCACATGATAGCTGAACTCTCTTCAGTGTGACTTGCAATGTTCTGAATCACTACAGCGATATATTTGTAGCTGAACTCTCTATAGGGTGACTTGCTTCTTGCTGAACTATCTATAAGATTAACTGTTTACAGCTGAACTCCCTACAGAATAACTCGCAATGTAATAGAATTCTATAATCGAGTAAATAAATCAGCTGAATGCTCTATTAGGGTGACTGTTCTATTAGAGTATCTCGATATGGCATTTGCTATATGGAGTTGGCTTTTGAATCATAACTCAGTGGTTTGTAATCCGATTCTTCTGTACTACTGCAAGGACTTTCTATGAAGAGTATTCCAGCTATACACCGATTTTCAGCTCATTGCTCTAAGCAGTTTGCCTAGTAGGCGTAAAAACTAATACTTTTTTTATTCATAAAAATTGATCGCGTAATTGTGACACAGGTGGGGTTTTGTGTCATATCTCCATGGTCTTTATCTCGATTCCTTTCAAACCACCAAAAGGCACTCCTACGATAGTTACTCCATCTACATAGCAATTTTCAACTCATTCCATGAAGCGGTTTACCCTGTAGGCGTGACAACAAATCGATCTTGTTTTACGCGAATAATCGGTCATAAATCTTGAACCATTCATTAGATTTGTACCAAATTTGATAGTAGGATTTGCCTTTGGATTCCCTTTCTGTGTGCCAAATTTCAAGGCGATCGGAGTACGCATTTGCATTTTATAGCAATTTTTGCAAGTGTGCGAAAACACGAAGAAGAAAATGAAGAAAAAAAATCGAAACTTTGGCAGCTCATATCTCGGAAATGGCTGGAGCGATTTCCTTCAACTTTAGAATATAGACTCCCCTGGCTGGTGGGCAACTCTGTAGCAAATTTGGTTCCAATCGGAAAAGGGATCACCGAGATACAAAAGTGTGAAAATGATGTTTTCTTTCTTCCTGTCAATATACCCACGGTGTGGTGTGCCGGCTTCTTGGGCTACATGACACACTACCGCGTGTCTTGATGATTTGTAGCATTGAGAAAACAGACGTGATGTAACTTTGCTATATTTCACAAATACCTACAGTGGTATGGCCTCTATTACACAACCAAGACAATTAGGCACCACAAATATTTTAGTGCATGCTCCCATGTCTGGATTACTCCGTGTTTTGATTAGTTACCAAGATGGCTGTTATACACAGATGATCAGTTTAGTTTTCCTGTGGTGCAGTTTTTGTTCTTGAAGTATAGCAGCTACTACTGTTCTGGGTAAGAATATTTTAACACTAATAGCAGTATACTTACTGTACATTTGTAGTCTTATGGCTTCTCGTAACTTAGCGTTTTCTGGAATAGTATATAGAGGCTTTCTACTGTTTGTATTAAGCAAAAGGCTTTTCATAGCTGGTACTCATATTTGCCATGCAAACTAATTGTGGTTCACAGAGTGTTTGTGCCCTTTATTAATATGGAAGGCATATTGGCAACTAATTGTGGTTCACAGAGTGTTTGTGCCCTTTATTAATATGGAAGGCATATTGGCAACTGATCTGATCTGATCACTGATCCGATTGTCAGTACTTATTGGTGCATCTCTAGTGCATCTGCAGTTATAGAGACTGACAAAGATTCCTCATCACTAGTGTCCACCATCTATACTGTAATTTCGATGTTTTGAGTTACAATAATTGTTTTGAACGAATTTGAATCGAATAAGAATTCGAATATTCTATATATTCGTTTTAGCCCTAGAATTTTGTATCCTCTGTTCACTACATTTTAAAAATGCACATAATAATCGTAAAATATTATCTGCTTATATGGGTTGGTTATGGGTATTGTCCACTGCTCTGTACATTTTGGGGTTAGAATTACTAAACTGATGGGACTTCCCATCTTATATGGGTGGGCTATCCCAAAAATGCTAAGATAATTGGAAGGGATTATTTCCAGTAACTCAAGAGCCTGAGACAATAGCAGGATTATGCTTGCTAACATGATGCATTAATTGGGGTATACACTTTACCCAGCATAACCTTCACAGGCTCTTGAATTCACTGCAGTTACTCATGGAGCATCGATTTCAGGCAAACCGTATCCTACAGTGTAGCTCACATGCAAGAGGTCTTTTTGGTCCCAGTCCAACAAGTTAATCACAGTAAAAGCAGTATGTTTATTGTACTGCATAAGAGAGGTATTATTATTATTATCATAACCAAAACCCACAATCAGTTGTAGAACATGCATGTATATAAGGAACTCAGTAATCTTAAGCTATCAGTGTTGCCATGCTGTGAATAAAGTTCATAGATTTATCAACTTTTTTTCTTGTTTGTGAACCTGAAATAATCTATGAACTTTTTTATGAACCTGGAGTAATCTGTGAACTTTTTATGAACTTTTGGCAATTTTAGGTGGTAACCTTTTTTTTTTTTTTTTTTTGCTCTTCAGTGCCCTACTAACGCAGAGATCCACCTATTTATAATGTGTAGGCTAGTTTTCGGAAAGTGACTATGGATTTATGAACTTTTTATGAACAAATTTATTTTTTCACATGAACATTTGGAGCAAATCATCTGGCAACACTGTGAGCTATCACCTTTCATATTTTCATTCGCATGTAGTTTGTCATAATTTTTAGCAAGACTTTTTTCTGTATCAAGTCTTTGGTCTCATTACAAAGTTGATTCACATCAAAGAGGTCTTCCTGGAGTAGTAACTGTAGGATGGTTATAGTATCGATAATCGAGTACTTAAAAGGGATATGAAACGCAGGCAATTTCCAGTTTGATTTCCATTATGTGTGACTTGGAGCTCAACTATGGAAATTAGTGTTCTAAGCTGCGTAAAAGGTAATCCAACAGACCATAGCAATTGTTTAGGCCTTTGTGAGAGATTTTGGCAAGAGAATTCAAACCGTAGATTTTGTCACAAAGTGAGCGTATCGCATTAACTGTGACTGTTACACGTCATAGTACCTTTGCTCATAGTACCTTCATGCCTTATCCATGCCACTTGTTGTATAGCCGGTTCCACTTTGAGTCTTGTGGTAAGCTAGGCATTTCATCAACACAGAATTTTGCCCTTGCGTAGCACTGCTAGTGGGTTTAAACTTTCAACAAAAATGGAAGATAATTTGCTGGATTTTTTTGAACAACTGTTCCTGTTTTGCTCTGATATTCGTTCTGGTTCTCTCTGTTAAATGGTAAGGAAAAGGCATATCACATTTAAAAGTAGAAACTATATTTGTAAAGAATGTTGTGGAGTTTAAAGTACTTTTCCAGCTGTTTTTTTTTTTTCACTTTCACTTTCAATCTCATTTTGTTTTGCGTATAACTTCCTTGAGGGTTGGTACCATCCTAGTTCCCTTAATTATTTACTTGAGTTCATTGTAGTGAAGTTTCACAATCGTTGGTTACAAAATTCTGTTTTTGATACAAGCGCAGCAAGCACGACAAGTATGTTCGTGATGTAATATACAGAATTTCAATAGAAATTTATGTATTTTGTGTCATCACGTTGTTGCGTTTTGTGTACTCTATTATCTATGGTTATAGCTGGGTAGTATATGACTGAAGTATATTAAGGATGGGCAATGTTAAGATTTTTGATTCGATCCAATATTCAATACTTCTTGTAAAGAATTGATACAATACCAATGTTGCTTAAAAGCTACTGAAATGAATATATCTTTGTATACATTTTTTGCTATAAGTATAACTAAGAAGATGTCATTGTAAATGGTAAGTGACTGCTATTTGAAACATCTTTAGATAGCAATTTAATGCTTGGCATTGTTAGTTGATCATGTGAGCTACCTGTGCCAGTATCGACTCTTTTGGTATTGAGTATTGATACTCATTTTGAATTGTAACATTGGTGGTATCGATACTTCTAGTATTTTATTTTCCATCTAACCATTTTACAGAACTGCTAAAGACCTCATTATCCCCTAAAGATCAAAGGATTTTATGCATACCGTTTTGTAAGAGGTGTTAGAGAAGTTGTATAACAGATGGTTCTGTGGTTGTGTATATGTCTGTCTGTCTGCATACACATGAGTTAAAATTTAACAGTTCTCATTGTGATGGCTAGTTTTAATGATTTACGATGTCGCACACATTATCAACTGTGCTCTCTGAGTGGGTTGATTGTGTAAAGTAAATTATATATTCTGCACAACTGTATTAACATACTGGGAGTTTTACTGCTGTTGAGAAATCCAAAACCAGGATTTAGAGCGTTGGTGTCTAAGCTTAATGCGCTATCAGGACGAAAATACTTTGTAGAACATCAGTTTCCTCAATTATACAGTGGAGGTAAGGAAAAGATTGTTGTACCAAAGTTAGCATACGTCAGTCATTTTACAGTAACTACTGCAATTCTAATAGTCCATTTCTGAGTTTCACAGTTAATTTTATTGATTCCAACTGGCACCTTCAATTTCTTTGCTTAGATCCTGTGACTATATTTCAGGATCATACTGGTAAAAATATTGTTGAAGCATCTCAAGATGTACTGGGAAACTGGAGCCTTAGGATAAGCTGTGTTGTTGCTACTAACACTGATAATGGCTCAAATTTTGTGGCAGCATTTGCAATGCTTCAGTGTGAATGGCTCAGTTGCTTTGGCCTTAATTTGGCTGTGACGAAAGCAGTTAATATTGATCGTGTGCAACAGGCTGTGAAGAAGTGTCATTCCCTGATTGAAGTTTTTAGTCACAGTTGGAAGAAAAGCCTTGATTTATGTCAGAAACAAGAAGACCTAGCCTTATCCAGCACAAGTTGATAGCAGATGTGAGTACAAGGTGAGGATCCACATATCAAATGATGTTGAACAGCATCAGGCCATATGTGCAGTGCTTGCTGAAGATAGGAAGCACTGGAACAAGATGCCCAGTGAGAATGAATTTGCAAATCTTGAAGACATGCTAAAGGTTTTAGAGCCTTTATCAAAATTTACAGATGCATTAGCAGGAGAAAAACATGTCACAATTTCAGCAGTTCATCCTCTCCTTGATCACATTTTGAAGACAATTGTGGATGTGAAGCCCAGTGGTAGACCAATCATGAAACAGATGAAGGGAAATTGTAAGGATCTCTCAGATTGTTACAGCAGACTTGCAGGAACTTTATTAGATAAATGCAGTTTTCTTGATCCAAGATTTCCTTGCAAGTTTGTTTCAGACAGAGAAGAAGTACTTCACCAGATAAAAGTAAAAGCAGTTTCAAAGTTGGAAAGTTTGTCGCCACTACGACCTCCTCCAATAGATCTAGCCGTAGAAACAGAATCTACAGAACTAGTAGAACCAGCAGTGAAGAAGAAGAAACTTAAAGGACTTAGCACAATTTTACAACATTGTGTGGAGCCAATTGGTGAAGAAGACTTGTCTTGTGAAAAGAAAGTGTAGAAGAAAATAAGGAGATATGAGGAGTATCCACCAATACACATTGACACTGATCCATTATACGGTGGTTGGAACATGAGAAACAAGTTTTCAGCCTTGCAATACTTGGCCCACAAATATTTGTGTATGAGTTCCATTAGAGTCATTGTTTAGTGAGGGAGGAAATATTGTGAAAACTCAGTAACAGGCTTTTACTAGAAAACATAAACATTGTTAATCTTTTTATCTAAAGGCATGTCCTAGACTTTTTGATATTATACCCATTGTGAACCTTGATTATAGACAACATGTTGTGCATTTCTAAACAAATACGTTTTGCAGTGTACTCTGTCTGTAAGTTGTTGTGTCTTCATTCAGTGATGATAGTTGATCATAATTCCACTTTATTTACTAGACTATGCAAGTTTCATTCTTAAGTTATAGTTAAAGCACTGCCGAACATGTGTATAGAAAATACAGTACGATAGGGTGTGTGGAGAGGCTAATACAGCACGAGGCAAAGCTGAGTGCTGTATTTGCCTTGAGACACCCCCCGAGTGCTGTATTTTTCATACACACAAGCATGGGCGGTGCTTTAACTGTTATATTGTACTTCGTCTAGCTTGGAGTGATTTTCTCTAGTACTCAAACTGCTGCAATTTTTGGTGATCAGGATATCAGTAAGTGTTTATTTCTAGTCGTAGAATGAACTAACAGGATTAGTTTGGCTAGTTTAAGCGATTTGCAATGTCACACACATGATCAATCACACTGTCTTTGTGGAGTCGTGTTTAAAAAGCTTCGTGATCAGACGATCGGTAAGTGTTTATACAGTCTATTTCTAGCCATGGAACGAACTCGTAGGATTAGTATGGCTGGTTTTAGCGATTTACAATGTGTTGTTTACACAACATTCCTTAAACATTTTATCCACATAATTGTACTGTATTTGCCCAATTAAGCACATAACTATACTGTATTTGCCTAATTTGCTGTATAACTGTTCTGTATGATTCATACAGTACAGTTATGCAGTTGATTAGTACTGTATGGACAATACAATACGTGGCATTTCTTTGATCTGATCCTCCCACGCAAAGTACAATCTATAGGTGATAGTACAGAAAGTAAGATTAGTACATATGGTACAAATATGGTGTGTTACTGTAATGGTAATATGTGACTGTCTCAGCAAAAATCCGTCTAGTTCACACAAGCATGTGTTTTGAATAAAACAAAAAAATTTTAAATGGTGAAATTGTACGTTACAAAGAAAATTTTACCCACGTTTTAATTGAGCCATTACTCAGAGAAAGAAGACTCAAATCAATTAAAACTATACACCATCTTATTCGCCTACTCATGGGGAGTTCTGTAACCCTAATGGTTTGCGTGTCACGTGCATTTGTTTATGATATGTGGTAGACGTAAACAAAATTGTTGCCATATCTTCAATAAAACCGCCTTCATACACCTATGTGCAAGTAACTTCTGGGAAAAAAACTAAACCTTAGTTGGTCTGTCAATCCATGGTGAGCATTGTAAGCCAAATTCCAACTCTGTAGACTAATCCAAATGGAAGTTATGGCTGTAAATGTAAGCGCCTGTCGTTTGTTCTTAGTATAGTCACTGTACAAATCAATTTCCTTTCTCTTCCTACTATCTAGCACTGTAATTCCAAAACTACTCACTGAAACTTTGGTGAACCATTCCTTGATAATGTTGAGAAAATAAAAAAGAAATTTGGAAGTTGTGCAAACTAGACGGGTTTTCGCTGAGATGGTCACATATTATGGTACGTGCTCTGTATGATCACTTATGCCATTTACTCATTGATCTATAGTATGTATATGGTTCAATATTGTGGTATCTGCAATAACCGTGGTATTTTGCTTCACAACAATTGTCAAGTTGCTTTGTTGATACTAGTGCCAGTGTGTGCAAGAAACTGTAATAGAGCAGTCACTTTAATATATTATAGCAGTCAAGCACATTTTAATATTTATAATCATGTTTGTTCAACCTCACATGGTGTCCTAGGGAGTATACCACAAGGCCTCTTAGTTTGACATGATCTGCATGTTATCATGGATAGTAGAGAACTTATGATGCTAGCTATATAGTGTGATTATACTGCCATGGTATGCCATTTTGTATTACGCTATGTATGTAGGTGCTGTCATCGGTGCTATCATCAGTTACTACGTACAACTGTAACACCTAATATTCAAAACATTTCCAGTAGGAATACCCTGGCCTCTCTAACTGGACACACACTAGAGTGCATGCATCATTTCATGATCCATCATAAATGTTGCAAGTCTGATTCACACATTTAAAATTTCTAGCTACTCCCAGTGTGAATATATAATCCTTAATTCAGTCATGGTTATAGAGAATGAATGTCCACTAGTATATCTGTAGGTGTAAGCAACCTCTCTTGTTTCACTACTGTGATGTTCTAAGATCCCTAATTGAAGTTTAAATTCTTCATTTTTCTTTGTTTACTTTTTTTGTAACATTGTAAACTGGTGAGCTCGCACATACCTCATCATAAGAAAGATTGGTGCATGAGTTAACGTTTTCGTCTGAATGCTTGCCATAACTGTCGATTACTGATTGGAAAGTAAAGTGGCCATTATGCTTTGCTTTCAGCTATGTTCAGCCCGTTACTCAGTGCTACAAATGGAGAACAGTAGAAGACGTGTCTCTGCAATAAGTTGATTGCAAACATAGGGAATCCATTGTTTCACTGCAAATTGACACCTTGGGCTATCAGGAAAAAAAATTGGAATGCATATGAGAACAAACGTAAGTCTATTATTCGTGCATTGTATGTACTACAGTACACCCAAAGGCACCTATCAGGCTGAAGCGACACCAAACCGTAAATAAATCAAGCCAGTGTTCTTCAAGTTATGCTTGTCTGAATGTATTAGTTGGTCAATCAGTCAGTTAGTCAGTCAGTTAGTCAGTCAAAATTCCACTAAGTATATATACATTTAAAATTTCATAGTAACTTTTTGGAAGTATTTCAGTTTGTACTTAAGGCACTTTTGGGCTTGGTTATACCTAACCAATACTGCCAAGGCACCATGAAGGTATTGTGAAGTTGGTTTTAGGATGATATTTTTGGACAGAAAAGCCTAAACCTTCGTGAACACTAATATGATAAAAGCAGTACATTTATTGTGCTGCATTAGAGAGGGATTGTTATCATAACCAAAACCCACAATCAGTTGTAGAATGTACAGGACTTTAAACAACAGCTGTCAATTGTTCTTTTACCTCTTCTTACTCATGATTTTTAGCAAGACTTTTTGCTGTAAGCATCAAGTCTTTGATCTCATTACAAAGTTTATTCTCATCAAAGATGTCTAGCTAAAGATGTAGATATGACCTCCATTGTTTCATTGCTTGATCCCTATAAGTGTCATAGTGTATATGTAGTAAGTGTATACCTACTTATAAAACCCCATTTTTTAACCTTTAATTGTGGGTTACATTTTGATAAAACCTTCCATGTGTAAGTCAAGAAAAAATGGTTTATGATTGGCTGTATCGGTGAAAAATTAATTTGAATTATTTTTAACAATTTACTATTCGGTGACAAGCTAGATAATTACTGATGGCACCTTCCACAAGAACTATTAGGTGTAGAGGAACAACACACAAAACAATTCTACTCCACTACGGCTAACCTCACTATAGAGAACGTCACATCATCAACTTGGGCTGAGGTTTTATGTGTTAGTGTCATGTCAAATCTACTACGCTGTAGTACCTGACAGGTAGAGGTGTGGTATCTATCATTACAAATGTGTGATGTTTCAGGGTACCTCAAACTATTGTTATCTTTCTTTCTACGTATGCTATTATAAATTGCCTCAATAGGGGAACTTAAAATTGGCTCTTTTAGAAAGGTTGACTTTCTGTGCAGGTGTCCAAGTACACAATGCCATTAGCTTATTGAGCTGATTTTTCATTTGTCAATGAATTAGCTTAACATCAACGTGTATTTTGTGATTGTTTCTATTCCTATAGGATTTATGGAAACAGTCAACTGATGATGGAGAAGATGTTCAAGTCTGTGATGTCTCCACGTTGCCAGAAGGAGGAGAGACATTGATTGTTATAAAGAGGATTGTCTTTTATTTGTAGTCCATGACAGAGGAGGAATCCAAAAGAAGATGGAGGAATTTTGTGAAGCAGTTACATGATAAACGACAGAAGATGTACGACATTGTGAATAAGCTTCATGACCAGAGATTATCTGAGCAACAAGGTGTGTGCATGTGGGATTTGCATGTGTGTGGTGTGTGTATGGCTATGGTCTATGGATTTCTGTGTTTGTTTGCACATTACATAAACATGCTGTCCAGTTAACTTTGTGTGGCTGCCACTAATCAGTTCAGTACCACATTAAAATGGTCGTAATTGGCTGTATCGATGAAAAATTCAATTGAATTATTTAAGCAATTTATTATTAACTGAACAAATTACAAGCTACTTATTGATGGGACCTTCCAGAGGAAAAAAATGGTCGCAGATTAACTACATTCAAAACAATTCCACTTCAGCACTGTAGCAAATATCAAGTCGGGCTTAGGTTTTGTGCTAATATCATGTCGAGCCTACTAGGCTGTAGTACTTGACAAGTAGAGGTGTGGTATCTATCATTACAAATGTGTAATATTTCAGTGTACCTCAAACTATTTATTGTCTTTTTTGCTGTGGTATTGTAAATATATTATCATCACTATTTAAAGTATGGTACTGAATATTTATTTACATTAATGTTATCCAGATGTACGTATGGTCTAGCTGTTTTGTCATAACCAAAACCCACAATCGATTGTAAAATGTACATTTATATAAAGAACTTAGTAAGCTTAATGGCAAGCTCAAAAGCTCAATATCTCAATAGTGATGTGCAATATCAGTATTTTCAGAATGGTACAATATCGATACGATCTTGACGATACTTTTCTATACGATATTGTAACATTAATTTACTCGTGTAAATTGCTAGTTTTCTTACATAACTTGATAGTGGGTAGCTATGGCTATGCACAATGGGGATTTACCCCGGCCACATACACAAGAGTATGTGGTTTGAAAATTGCTGAAGGTAATGGAAAGCTACAATTAACTATTAAATATGCTAAAATACACATTTTAAAATTAATTCAGATCATGTGATGTATCGTATCGAAATATCGAATTCTGAAACAAATTGTGTTTTTCTAGTACAAGTATATTTATCTAGTACAGTTCTAGTTCTATTTCAGTAGCCAGAAATATTTTAAGTTAGTATTAGTTCTAGTATCCATGGCTGAAACAATTTTAGTTAGTATTATAGTACTGAAAGTTAGTAAGTATTAGTTATAGTACGGTACTGATGCTAAGAATATATACTTAGTCATACTTATTCATTGTTTTTACGAATAAATGATCGCTAACTAGGTATAATAGAATTATCATCCTATACCACTTTGAGAAATATAAGAAAACAACATCCTACCTAAACAATACACTACTTGTTTCTACGTAAGAAGATCTCTCTTTCCAAGTTTTCAACTGTTGCCCAGTTTTGTTTCTCCCTTGTCATCTCTCCACCAGAAGAAATTATTCTTTCCACCATGCAGGGCAGTAGTGATGTGCAATATATCGAAAAAATATCGATTTCACGATAATTTTGTCGATATCGTTATCGTATCGATTTTCGATACTGCTTTAGCAGATTTCGATATTTATCGAAAAGGTAATATTTTGCGATAATTATCGAAATATCGAAGAATATTTCGATAAATCTACAGCATTTAGTGTGTGATTGCACAATCACGCTAGAAATGAAGGTTGGTTCTGTACTATCTAGCCACTTTAAAAACTTGTCTACCAGTTTTCTAGGCTTATTATTAGTTTTATGCAATAGTTTGTGTGTAAATTGTATTTCAAGCACATTTATAAATATCGGCCGCCCACGCAATTATATCACCCACACAATTAAAAATTATCGAAAATCGTATTGAAATTTCGATATTTACCCCAATATCGTATCGATAACATATCGAAATTAAAATCCTGATATCGCACACCACTACAGGGCAGTGGTTGCTACAATGTCACAAGCCACTCGAGATAGTAATGGAAAGTTGCTTTTGTTCTTAATCATGTTAATATGTATTTCAAAGTCAGGCTTTAACTTGATGTGCCAGATAGTCAGTTCACCAATCAGGCTCCAGCTAAATCTCAAATAACAGTTGTAGTAGTAATTGCAGTACTAAAAGTTTTAGTTTAGTTCTTGTTAAAAAAACTTAAAAACAACACTTTTCTAGTATAGTTCCAGTTTTTTTAAATAGATTGTAATGGAATTGTAGTTTAGTTCTAGTTCCTAGAACTAAAAGACTGAAACTGCTTTTAGTTCTAGTTCTAGTATACTAGAAAAACACTAGAAAAAATATAGCAATACTTTTTGATATCAGCAAAAAAAAACCAAATGACACAGTATAATATTGATATATCGCCCAACACTACATCTCAATTGAAATTAGTCATAATTTTTGGCAAGACTTTTTGCTGTAAGCATCAAATCTTTGATTTCATTACAAATGTTGATTTTTATCAGAGATGTTTTCCTGATGTGCGTGTGTGTAGGTGTGTTGTGTGTGTGTGTGTGTGTGTGTGTGTGTGTGTGTGTGTGTGTGTGTGTGTGTGTGTGTGTGTGTGTGTGTGTGTGTGTGTCAGTGGCATAACTAGACTTGTACTGACACTAGGGCCCAGTGCAATAAGTTGAAGTCGTATTCACAAGTAAAGTTATTAAGGTAGAGGAATTGTCGAAGCGATAATTATTTCTAGAGGCGCTTATACCGATAACCTGGCAGTTTGAAGTGATTTCACAATAACGAAAGGTAATATAACTGTTTTGCAGCCAAAAATGTCAAGGTCTCGATCGATTATTCAGTAAAGTAGCCCTTTTCTACTACTCTATTGCTAATTCCGTGGGCGTGACTTGATTGCTGACACCCGGGCCTTGGCCCGGGTAGGCCCAGGTTTAGTTACGCCACTGCTGTGTGTGTGTGAGTGTGTGCATGCATGCGTGGTTATATGTGATCCTCTGAGCAAAAACTGGTCATTTTTGTGCATTCTTTGAATCCCACTTTCTATTATCTTTAGTAACAAAGGGGTGAATTAACAGCCAAAGTTTCAACCTTTTGTGATGAATAGTCTTGGAGGTACCTATAGTGCTAGACAGTTTGAATAGTGATAAATTTTTGATTTATACAGTAGCAATATGGCAAATAAATTACACGCGGAGAACAGTAGAAGAAGTGCCTCTGCAATCAAACATAGGGAAGACATTGTTCTACTGCAAATTGACACCTTGGGCTGTCAGGAAAAAAATTGGAATGCAAAGGAGACAAACATAAGTCCATGATGCGTGCATTGTACGTACTGCAGTATGCCAAAAGGCACCTGTCAGGCTGAAGCGACATCAAACCATGAATAAATCAAGCCAGTGTTCTTCAAGTTACACTTGTCTGAATGCATTAGTTCAGTCAGTCGGTCAGTCGGTCAAAATTCCACTAAGTATATATACATTTAAAATTTCGTAGTAACTTTTGAAAGTATTTCAGTTTGTACTTAAGGCATTTTTGTGCTTGGTTATACCTAACCAATACTGCCAAGGCACCATGAAGGTATTGTGAGGTTGGTTTTAGGATGATATTTTTAGACAGAAAAGTCCAGATCTTCATGATCACTAATATGCACTGTATGACAAAAGCAGTACATTTATTGTGCTGCATTAGAGAGGTATTGTTATCATAACCAAAACCCACAATCAGTTGTAGAATGTACATGTATATAACGAACTCGGTAATCTTTAAACAACAGTCGTCAATGAACTTCTCTTACCTGTTATTACTCATAACTTTTAGCAAGACTTTTTGCTATAAGCATCAAGTCTTTGATCTCATTACAAAGTTTATTCTCATCAAAGATGTCTATCTAAAGATGTAGATATGACCTCCATTGTTTCATTGCTTGATCCCTATAAGTGTCATAGTGTATATGTAGTAAGTGTATACCTACTTATAAGCCCCCATTTTTTAACCTTTAATTGTGGGTTACACTTTGATGAAAACCTTCCATGTGTAAGTCAAGAAAAATGGTTTATGATTGGCTGTATCGCTGAAGAATTAATTTGAATTATTTTTAACAATTTACTATTCAGTGACAAGCTAGATAATTATTGATGGCACCTTCCACAAGACATATTAGTTGTAGAGGAACAACACACAAAACGATTCCACTCCACTACGGCAAACCTCACTATATCTTATCATTACAAATGTATAATGTTTCAGGGTACCTCAAAATAATGTTGTCTTCTTTCTACATATGCTATTATAAATTGCCTTAATAGGGAAACTTTAAATTTGCCTTTTTAGAGAAATTGCCTTTCTGTGCAGGTAGCCAGGTACACGATGCCATTATTTTATTGAGTTGATGATTTTTCATTTGAATTAGCTTAACATCAACATGTATTTTGTGATTGTTTCTATTCCTATAGGATTTATGGAAACGGTCAACTGATGATGGAGAAGATGTTCAAGTCTGTGCTGTGCCTGAAGGAGGAGAGACATTGATTGTTATAAAGAGGATTGTCTTTTATTTGTAGTCCATGACAGAGGAGGAATCCAAAAGAAGATAGAGGAATTTTATTAAGATAAACGGCAGAAGATGTATGACATTGTGAATGACCAGAGATTATCTGAACAGCAAGGTGCCTTGTTGTGTATGGCTATGGTCTATGGATTTGTGTGTTTGTTTGCACATTACATCAACATGCTGTCCAGTTAACTTTGTGTGACTGCCACTAATCAGTTCAGCACCACATTAAAATGGTCGTGATTGGCTGTATCAATGAAAAATTCAATTGAATTATTTAAACAATTTATTATTAACTAAACAAATTACAAGCTATTTATTGTTGGGACCTTCCAGAGGATAAAAAATTGTCGCAGATTAACTACATTCAAAACAATTCCACTTCAGCACTATAGCAAATATCAAGTTGGGCTTAGGTTTTGTGCTAATATCATGTCAAGCCTACTAGGCTGTAGTATTTGACAGGTAGAGGTATGTAATATTTCAGTGTACCTCAAACTATTTATTGTCTTTCTTGCTGTGGTATGGTATTGTAAATACCATAAGTGTAGAAATTTTCGTGGATTTTGTGGTTTTCAGCTGATCCACGAAAATTAATCCACGAAAATTAATTTTGAAACTCACGTCTCAGCTCGAGTAGACCTATTAACCGTTGCCACCAATTCACTTTCCTTATGTGCTACCATAGATTTGCTGACAACAACACGTACACCTGTTCACCACGTGAATAGCTATGTACTGATGGCCTTGTCCGTTTCCTCTGATTCCAGCAGGCCAGATTCGTAGTGAGTCACTCCACAAAATGGTTTGCTTAGTCCCAGATAAGTACGCCAGCGTAAATGGAGTAGCTAGCCAAAGCTGTTAAGTTGTAAACCTTAAATGCTACCTTAAAGCACGAATTTTACTCCCCGTGAATCCTTGAAAAAATTAACTGGCTCGTCGAGATTAAACCACGAAAATTATACCCACGAAATTTAATACACTTGCAAACCTGTATGTCTTTTTGGCAAACCACAAAAATTTTACTCATGAAATTTAATACGCTTACAGTATACCATCATCAATATTTAAAATATGTTACTGAATATTTATTTACATTAATGTTATCTGGATGTATGGTCTAGTTGTTTTGTCATAACCAAAACCCACAGTCAGTTGGAAAATATACATTTATATAAAGAACTTAGTAATCTTAAACGGCAAGCTTAACATCTCAATAGTGATATGCGATATAAGGATTTTCAGAACGGTACTATATCAATATGATATTGACTAAAATTGATACTTTTCTATACAATATTGTAACATTAATTTACTTGTGCATGTAAATTGCTAGTTTTCTTACATAATTTGATAGTGGGTAGCTATGGCTATGCACAATGGGGATTTCCCATGCCCACATGCGCAAGAGTGATTTGAAAATTGCTGAAGGTAATGGAAAGCTACAATTAACTATTAAATATGTTAGAATATACATTTTTAGATCACGTGATGTATCGTATTGAAAATACCGAATTCTGAAAAAAATATATCAGTACTTTTCCATATCAGCAAAAAACTTAAACGACACATATAATATCGATATATCGCCCAACACTACATCTCAATCGAAATTAGTCATAATTTTTGGCAAGACTTTTTGCTGTAAGCATCAAGTCTTTGATCTCATTACGAATGTTGACTCTTATCAGAAATGTTTTCCTGATGTGCGTGCGTGTAGGTGTGTGCGTGTGTGTGTGTGTGTGTGTGGAGTGTGCGCATGCGTGCGTGGTTATATGTGACCTTCTGAGCAAAAACTGCGTCATTTTTGTGCATTCCTTGAATCCAACTTTATTACTTTTCTATTATCTTTAGTAACAAAGGGGTGAATTAACAGCCAAAATTTCAACATTTTGTGATGAATAGTCTTGGAGGTACCTATAGTGCTAGACAGTTGGAATAGCAATAAATTCAATTTATACAGTAGCAATATTGCAAATAACTTACAGGCACTTGTTTAATCAATCATAATTCATGACTGAAACAAGCTACAAAGATGGGGTTTGGCTCAGTCTGTTCACCGTGAACTGGCAAATTGACCAAGGAATAGTGATTTCCCTGTAAGTCTCTGTACAGACAAAGAAGTAGGCCATTCCAACAATGGGGTAAACTTTATTCTTATTGCATCACAAATAAGCACCCATATCTCATGCATCTTACACTGTAAAAACACGAAACAAAAGTTTTCTTACTCCCAGTGACAAGGCAAATCTGATGTTGTGCAGGTTTTATTGATTTGAACTTTGTTTCAGTGCATACATTTCATGGTCCATCATAAAGATTGCAATGTCTGGTTCATGTATTTACAATTTCTAGCTATTCTCCTCATGTCATAATGTGCGTCTACTGAGTGTATAACTACTTTTTAATCCCAAAATCAGTCATGGGTATAGACTGAATCAGTGGCATAGCCAAGGGTGGGCCTGGGTGGTGCCCACTCACGTAAGGCCATGATGTTTGCACTGTGGTGGCGTCAAATTGAAAAAAAAATCAAGCCCACATCCTTAGTCATTATCAAGTTACACTTGTGTAAACAGCATAAGTTGGTCGATCAGTCAGTCAGTCAAAATCCACTGAATAATTTTTAAAATAAAAACTGTAGCAACTTTTTGGAAACATTTTAGATTGTACTTAAAGCTTGGTTATACCTAGCCAAACTGCCAACTGCTATGAAGGTATTGTGAGGCTGGTTTTAAATTATAGTTAAAGCACTGCCGCGTGTGTGTATAGAAATACAGCCTGAGGGTGTGTGTTGAGAGGCTAATACAGCATGAGGCAAAGCCAAGTGCTGTATTTGCCACTAGATGGTGCTTTAACTGCTATATTGTACTTTCTAGTCGTCTGGCTCGAAGCGACTTTCTATAGTACTCAAACCACTGCAATTTTCGGTGATCAGGATATCAGTAAGTGTTTAACTAATCTATTTCTAGTTGTAGAACAAACTAATAAGATTAGTTTGGCTAGTTTTAGCGGTTTGCAATGTCATGCACATGATCAGTCATGCTGTCTTAGTGGAGTCATGTTTAAAAAGCTTCGTGATCAGATGATCAATAAGTGTTTATACAATCTTTTCCTAGCTGTAGAACGAACTCGTAGGATTAGTTTTGCTGGTTTTAGCGATTTACAGTGTGTTGTTTATGTAACATTCCTTAAATAAATTCTCTACATAACTGTACTGTATTTGCTCAATTAAGCATGTAACTGTACTGTACAGTAGCAGACAAAAAAAAAGTTCCCATTCCGTTTATGTTTTTGGTGAGGCGTTTCCGTTTCATAACGTTCCGTTTTGCTAGCGTTTAATTATTACTGAAATGCGTATTTAATTTGCGGAGGAAATGGAGTGCATGAAGAGTTGCTAATAAGTAAGCGAATACTAACTAATGCTAACACACTGATGTATTTGTACTGCATGTCTTTCTCTACGTAGAACACTACTGCTTACTGTTAGGCTCACGGAAAGTAGCTGACTGCGACAAATGCTGAAGAAGACTTATAACCAACTGTTTTATTGTTTATTAAATCATATTTGTGTATAGCAACAAGTACATATTCTAGCGAACTTTGCCTAAAACACTAACACGTGCACTATTATACTTTCTCCCTAATTAATGCTCACTACCTATTTATCTGAACAGAAGGAAATTTTGTTACTTTATTAACAGTGTGCCATCAACAAAAGTGAGTTATAGTATATAGAAATGTATCATACATTAAAAATATAACTTTTAGAAAAGGAGACACATTAATAGAGATAACAGCATCCTGGCTGGCTTTGCTTTCTGGCACATGATGGCTTCATAGCAACAAACCTATGATTAAAAAACAATAAAACTAATTGTTTAATAATTGTACTAACCTTCTGTAAGGGATATCATAGTTCTGTTATTCCACTTAGTGTTATATTGGCTTGTTTAAGCTGACACGAATGTTAAACTGCCAACTAGTTTCCATCCCAGACTCTTGGAGCATCATAGCAATGATTTTGCTGGCCAATGGTGCACAGTATTATCAAGAGTTAATAATAGAGAGGAGAGTATCGAACTACCGTATTGTCCATCAAAAATGATCCTGTGAAGTCCTGTGGCTTCTTGTGGAATGTGTCAACTCCATGTGGGTCTAGCACGCGCCATCCGCCTGACTAATTATAATCCATGTGATCAATACTTGAAGCATGGCATCTAAAGAAGGCACAACGTGAGGTGCAAGGAAATCTGAACACGCTACTACAGCGGGTAGAAAAATAAGAAAAGTGGAGCCAAGCAAATCTGTGGAAAAGTTGCCACTCACAGGGCAAACAAAAGCTACTCGCAGTAGTACAAATGCGAAACAGCCTCGGAAGCAGCAAACTCCCTCGTCAACATCACCTAAAGATTGTGAACCGACAAAGAAACGGACACGCAGAAGTGGGAAAACAGCTGATGTATCGTCGTCAGCAAATTGTTCAAGCTTGAAAACGAATGTTTCCTCATCACAAGCACCTGAGCGTCAGCCTGAACACAATGAACACCTTGATAAACCAGCAAAAAAGCGGACTCGTAAGACTTTCAACAAGAAGGAAATGCAAACTTTAGTAGATCATATAAATAAAGTGGATACATTAGTGCTGAGTGAAATTGTTCGGACAAAGCTAAGCGAACAGTGCTTGGCAGATCACTTACAAAGTTTTGCTAATACTTTGTGTGATGATGAAATACTCTTGAATGATATTTTACTGCATCACCGTGCTCGTTTTGGAGAATTGTACATACAGTGCAAGCAGGAAGTGGACCCCTTTTTACAGTTTCAGTTACAGTGGCACCAACGCTGTGCTGCATTTCTCCTGGACAGAACATATTCGTTGACAGTCATTAACTTGGATGAATGTGCCCAACAGTCAGTAGCAGAAATCAGAATGCGTTGGCTTGATTTTTGTGATTCTAGCTCTGTACCATTTTCTGATAGCAGCAAAGTGATGATGACACTGTCATCAACTGTGTACGGACTATTATTAGGACGGGTTGAAAGTTTTCAAGACTTTATGTACTTTCCAGATTCAGGTTTTGTGACATTCATACAGACTATTAATGATGCAATCAGAGCAGTCATGAGCACAAACTCATTGGAACAGGATATAGTCAAGGTACGATGGTTACCATCATATATACTCTGACTTGCACTGTTGTTTTAAAGGTTGCCCATGAAGAAGTGAAGAAGAATGCTGATCTCCCGATTCATTTCAAGCAGATTTTAGCTGGGTTGTTGCCCGACATGGATACATTCAGTGAAGATGCTGTGAATAATGTTTGCCAGACATTTGTCCGCAAAATATCTAATACAGTGATACAAGAAATTGTATCATCAGCGAAGCAACAGATGGCTACCAAGAAAGGTTTAGCCTCTACAGTAGATGTCAACTTGCGTCCAGTACTTCTAGCACATCATGCTAAAATGGAAACTAAATTAGGACAAAGTTAACAGTTGATATTGTAGTTTAGTGTACATAAAAATTATTTGTGATTGCTTGAATTTACATGTTTGTTGTATGTTTTTTTTTTTGTAATGGAATTCAATGATGTTCAATGGTTCATCTTGATACTGCTTTCCACTGTAATGGGTAGTGACTGACTGCTTAACCAGATGAGCTGCCCGGGATGTAAAATAATTCACCGCATCTAGCTTCCCCCCAGAGCTATGCTTGTACTGACTAAACGGGCTCTCCACAGATGATCCTGAAAGTCGCAGAGGGGCTATAAAATAAGTTGGGTAGGTCTTAAAAAACCATTCAGTTAATCCTCTGAAGCCATAGACATCTATCCGCAAGAGGTCCCAAGCTATAAAATAAATTATAGTGCAGCTATATTCTAACAATTGAAAGCTTACTTTACCATGACAAAAAGGATTTTTGTGTACTAGAAGTGTGGGAATATGCTGGATCTGTAAATGGAACACACACACACATTAAATACTTAGTTATCACAACATGGTAGATCAGTATAAATTGCTACTTCTAATACACACCCAATTTACTGTTGTACATACGTTTGTCTAAAATAGAATCTAGCCACTTAGAAAAATATTCAAATACTTTGTTGATATTCTTGATAAAATCAGAATCAGTACTCCTTATACGATCATGGCTCAAAAATCCCTGTTCAAACAATAGATTTCAGGCTTCCAAGAATGCTAGAGTTTCACAGGTTGTCTCGACATTGTGTGGTGGAGGGTCCTGGTTGACAAAGTGAACTAGTTCTCCCAGCACTTGTTCTTGTTGTAGTAATAACAAATGTAATAATTTAATAAAAGCAATTATACTGCTAACAACACTGAGATTATATATGGTAAAATTCCTTACTTGCATGATTTTAGCAGGGTGGACATTTAACTTAGACCAAGCATCTCGGAGGCAGTGAGCCTCTCGAAGCCGTGGCACCATTCTTGTCTGATTACTGCTCACTCTGGCCAGCTCTCTTTCATACAGTTGGTCAATGGTTTGCCATCCAAATACACTATTACCAGGACGCTGAAAAAGCTTTGACCCAGTTGGTTTTGAAGAGAACAAAGCATTGATCATGTTCTTCAGCTGTAACGACAGTACAATGTAACCATTGAAAGTGCTTACAGCATTATTATATATACCTGGTGGGATGGACAAATGAGCCAGAAAATTTTGTGGGGTGGGTTGAAAGGGTTGAGCATCCATGGGTCTACTCGGTACTTGTCATCTGCTTGATCACTGTTTAATGAATAGACACCATGATGACCATGGCTGGCTTTAATGGTCGCTATGTTGGAAGAGCCACCATCACACACCAGCAAACTAGTCTTGAGACCATGTGACTGGAACAATTTAATTGTTTCAAGGACGAACGCCAACACAAACTTTGCTTCTACACTTGATGAGGAAGTAAAGTAGGGGCCGACAATATCAAACTCGCTGGTAAGATCCCTCCACAGGAACTGTAGGATATAAGACGTTTGCTTGCTGGACTCGGAGGGTTGTAATATGGAATACACATCGTGTAGTGATGCAAGATTCTTGGATGTCATGGCCAAGCCCATTAATTGATGACTCCGTGAATTCCACATGAGCTGGCAGGCAACTTTGACTTCGTCAAATATTAAAGCTCCATCTCCTTGAGGCTCTTGGTTCCCAAGCTGTTTAGATTTTTCCTTAAATCCTAGATAGCGAGACACTTGATCTGCTATACACGCAGCACTGACGTATGACTCATGGATAAATGCTCCTTTGTAAGATTGCAGAGTGGCCTTTGAAGGAAGTTTAAGAATTTTAAAATTTTTCAAAGCTTCATAAGCAGCAGGGCTACGAGTACAGATTGCTAAAGCTGCAAGTTAAAAAATATTTAAACATCATTGAAGCCATGAAGGCATTGAACATACCCATTCTTATTGTGATTGAGCTCCAACGATTACCACGTCCACCAAAAGCTACAATGAAACAATACATAACTGCAGAGCTAACAAATTAATAACTTACTAGTCTTAGCCTGATCATCAAAAAATTCTCCTTTCCTTTGCTGAGTGTCTGAAAGCCAAATGTCCTTCATTATCTTGCCAACACCATGCTTTTCCCCCTCCAAGTACAATTTTTCCAGTTCATCCTCACCTATGCTCCTCACAACATCATACATCTCGTCATTTTGGTCATCATTTAATGCAACTTCACAATCTTCATATGCTGCCAGTTTCCTTTTGCTGTTTGTTCTCTCATATTGAGCCAACCTATTGCGCTTAGCCTGGCTGGTATGACTCATATAAGACAATTTAGCTCTCGATGATGGTCGCTGACGTTTTGTCTTCCTTGTTGGAGTTTCTTTAGCAGTTTGCCTTTTCTGGTGTTCTAAATTGTTAACTAGGCATTTGCAGGGATAACATTTCAATTCACTGACCTCTTTCTCTGCTGCAGTTGCATTATGTGCTACCTCAAAGAACAACTGGCATATCTTGGAATCAACCCGAAGGAAAGGAAATTCAGTCTTTCGAACACTCTTGATATGATACCGAATAAAATGGTGGTATTCGCTCATGTAGTGATTCACTTCAATTCCAGGGCAAAACTTGAAATTTGTAACGTTTCCAATCATCTTGCAAATGTCAGCTAGGTCTTCAATACTTTCAAACACTTCCTTTCTCCATATTCTCATCGTCACACAAACAGTGTATGTCTTATACCGCACGGTTAATTGTATGCGGGACACCATACCGTAAGGAGGATGATAATGCAAAGTTCTCTGCGTAATCAACAAAAATGGAACACGTCTTGGACTGCTATCTACCGTACCATGCGCCATTGACAGCAACAATTCTGGAAAAAGCCCACTCAGGTTATCACAGATGTTCTGTAAAAAAGCCTCTTGAACTTAACGGAGACCAACGAAGAAACAACAACCGATGCTTCGTTCCTCTCTTCATTCTGCACCCCGGTGACGCTCTCGAACCTTGTCTCCAACTGCTCACACGATTCATCACTCTGCTCGACGTCACTCGCATCTCTGCTGACTGAGGCACCACAGCCATCGCGATCGATGCAAACATCAGAAGGAACTGTCCTTGAAACAAAAGCGTCTTGGGGTGTCCATTCCACTGCGATGCGGCCGACACAACAAATGTGTTGAATTCCTCTCATCGACACCTTGATAGTTTACGACAATACACGACAATTTACTGACAAACACGGAGGGACTTCACGGGATCATTTTTGATGGACAATACGGCAGTTCAATACTCTCCTCTCTATTATTAACTCTTGGTGTTATTCATCATCTCAAATAACTTGGCAATGGCTTGTACGACTGTTTGCAAATTTCACAAACATTTCGAAAACGGTAAGACTGATGCTAGCATTTTTATTCTGTTTTGTAAGCGTTTTCTTGGCATTCTGTTGCACACAACGGAAACAGAACGCCAACGGAACGGGAACTTTTTTTGTCCGCTATCGTATTTGCCCAATTAGCAGCATAACTGTACTGTATGACTCATACAGTACAATTATGCAGTTGATTAGTACTGTATGGACAATACAATACACGACATCGCTTTGATCCTCCCACGCAAAATACAATGTGGTGATTTAAGTTTATGCAATACCATTGTACTGTATGACATATAAAAGCAATACGTTTATTGTACTGTATTATTATCATAACCAAAACCCACAATCAGTTATAGAATGTACATGTATATAATGAACTCCATGATTTTGACAGATATATTCATCCATTGCACAAACGTGAGTGCACCTATAATTTTTGGCAAGACTTTTTGCTGTAAGCATCAAGTCTTTGATATTGTTACAAAGTAAATTCTCGTGACTGTGAACAAATTCTATGTGTACCATTGTGGCAATATGTGTGCAACCACTGGATGTATATACCTAAAGTTTTTGATTGTGGGTCAGTAGCTAGTACGTTCTGGTTACGTTTGGTTATGATAACCGGACATATCCTACAAGAATTTCGGTTAAGCGAGTTTAATGTTTTAATCAGTGATTGAATCGTTTATGGGAATACTACATAGTTCACTGAAGGCCCAGACAGGTAAGCTTACTTTTAGAGTGGTTACTCCGTGCAGAGTGGTAGCTTCGTGATGGGGGTGTGTCTGTATTCAAAAATGTGTGGAAACAATCGAATGAATAAGCTATAGCACTAGTTTTCACCTTATCTCAATGTTTTTCAACTCGTAGGATGCTGAGGATAACTAAACACTCTCCGTCTGTGTGGTTTTCATGGCAAAATCCAAGTTGTACATCCTATTCACGTGAGTATTATTCGATCCCCACAATCGATTTCGGCATCTGCGTCTATATAATCAGTGCTTAGTTGTAGCCCGGGCGGCTCCTTTGATCTGAGGTGTGAAAGTGTTACATACCTACTTATAGACTCCAACCTTTAATTGTGGGTTACATTTTGATGAAAACCTTCCATACTGTAAGTCAAGAAAAATGGTTTATGATCTGCTGTATCGGTGAAGAATTAATTTGAATTATTTTTAACAATTTACTATTCAGTGACAAGCTAGATAATCTAATCCAAAACAGTCAAACTGTAAAAAAAAGTGTGGCCCTCAGAAAGGCTATGGTGAAAAAAGATGTGAAATCCAAGGTGGCGGCCAAGAAATGGCATATGGACCCAAGCGAAAACGATCTGATGAAAAGGCACCATTACTTCAGCTACTTCAAGACAACCTAAGGAACTCGAGACTATCTCACAGAATGGTGAAGACATTTTTTTGGGAAACTGAAAGAAATTTTACCCGATTTGGGAATTTTGACTGCAGTAGAAGCTAGGGAACACACTACAGTTGATGCTACCATACGTATAGTAAGAAAACTACCTCCACTGTGGCTGCTTTGCAAGATAAGAAATACAAGGAACTTAATGAAGAAAACTTAAGCCTGGAATGTGTCAGAATATTTCAAGGATTAACTGTTAATGAGCATGAAGTTCAGCACCTTGAGGAGTTAACAAAGTTGCAGTCTGAATGTCTCTTATGGCACAAGCATCGTATTGGTCGTGTAACAGCTTCCAAGTTTGGTCCTGTTAGCAGAGCAAACATAAAGTGTCCACCTCAGACACTAGTGAGAGAAATTTTGTCACACAGCCAGTTCAATTCCATGAAAGTACCTGCATTACACTGGGGAATAACAAATGAACCAGTTGCATGCGGAGCTTATGTTCATAAGATATAGGCCCTCCATGATGAGTTTACGTTTGAACGTGCTGGGCTATTCATCAACCCAGCATTTCCACATCTTGGAGCCTCACCAGATGGATTGGTGTCATGCAAATGTTGTGGAGATGGTTTGGTAGAAATAAATTGTCCTTATACACATAGGCTCCTAGATCCAAATGAATATATAGATGGTGAGGGGAAAATGCAACTCTCGCATACTCATGATTATTACCTACAAATGCAAGGACTAATGAATATTACTAATAGAAATTACTGTAATTTTGTTTGCTGGACTCCTGTTGGTGTGCACATTGAACGGGTCAAGTGGATCTAGATGTTTTTGATAGGATAAAGCTATCACTTGAATCTTTTTTCAGAGATGTACTCCTACCACTCCTGTTGAAAGGGGATTTTACAGCTTCAGCAGCTTCTGAGCGGAAAACTTCTACTTCAGATGAAATTAGTTCTGTGTACTGCTGGTGTAAATGCAATGAATTTGGTAAAATGATTGCCTGTGACAATAGTACATGCCCCAATGGAGCGTGGTTTCATTTTAAGTGTGTCCAATTAACACATAAACCGCGTGGTAACTGGTATTGTAGTGAACAATGTAAAAGTGTTGCTACTAATGAATAATATTGTATACGTATGATACATAACAACTGTACAGTGACTTTATGTTGGTACAACAGATGGCGGCAAATTGGTGAGAGCTGCACATGTTATTAATATTTTATCTACATTGGCTAATTCTATATCTGCTTTGTGTTTTAAACAATTCACAGATATAGTGCCTTGAAGTATCGTGTACTTATTTTTCATTTCCCCTCTAACTCGTTTGACATGAATGCAAACTCTTACTATTCTCTGTGATACTTCCACCTCCTGCTGTGACAATTGCATTTTGCCTTTAGTGAATACTGGCGTTATCAGCCTAGCTCCATGCAGTCCAACTTCATCACCTATATCAAATCCTCTGTCAGCAAGTATGGTGTCACCTGGATCTATAAGTTTCAAAAATCCACTCTGCTGTGTTAAGAACTTGTCTGAAACACGTCCTCCCCACACAGCTGACACATACGAAATCGTTCCAGCAGGAGTTACAGCAATTAGAAATTTAACTGTGTTGTGTTTTTTATAGTTGGAGTAAGTTTGAGCTCGTTCCTGAAATGAAGGTGGTCTTTCAATGAATATCACAGAACAGTCGATTATACAACAAGCATTAGGGTAAGTTTCTTTAAATAGCTGTGGCATGTTGGATTGTATTATCTCCCGAGGAAGCCACTTGATTAGAAACTTCTGATGGACAGCCATGACATTAATCCAATCAGTGAATATTGAACTAGCTGTTGACTTTGCAATATTAAAACGGTATGCCAGATCTTCAAATAACAAGCCTAACCGGAGTCTCATCATTACCAATAGAAATTCATCTTTGAGATTGAGTTTGTGTTGCCATTTTGTCTTAGTATGAAGGTGTATAAAAGAGAAAACACAGGTATTAAAATTTCCCAAGATGGTAATCCTGTGTAAACTTTGTTTTGTTGTTGTTTCCTTTAATATCACACGTACCAAATGGTGGTAAATCAGTTTGAGTTGCTTTATCTGCAAAATGAATTTTAGGTGGTGTTTGAATGGAGCTTTCAGTTGTGTTGTCTTCAGTCTGAGCATGAATGGATGCTTGTGTTTCTAGTTTGTCTGTGTTATGTTCATCTTCATCTAAATCACACTGTGTTTCAGTACTACTAGTACATGTGCTAGACATTACTAATGGTTCAGCAGCACTCTCTTTCTACTTAGCTAGTTTTCCAGCTTTCATTGTCTAGACGTATTATTATTTTTAGCAGCTTATTTGTCAACTTTCAATTGCCTTCTCTTCATTGCTCTTTCTAAACGGTCTTGATTTGTTTCAGTGCTATTAAGGGGACAGGTTTGTGAGAAAAGATACTTGGAACATAGTCAGTATGAAGAGGGTTGTCCACTGGCATACCTAAAAGGTACAAAATTTCTAATAAAACATGCTTACCTAGATATTCTACCAGGCTAAAATCGGTAAATAGAATTATAGTACAGCTGATATTCTAATGACCTGCCAAAAAGCTCATACCAAGGTCAACTCATTTATACAACTCTACCATTGAATTCCATACCTAATGGGCACCACTGCACATGTAAATGCATGCAATAATGATATGTTCGAAATACTCTAATAAAACAATCACTAGCTACCCTAATACAATGCACACGAGTCTAACAACCCTGTTACTTATTGATAACTGAAATAAGGTTCATGTCCATTGTCCATTCAAAACATATCTACTCTTAACAGAGCAAACGTACCTGATATAAAATGGTCGCCACAAATATGCAAATGCTCATTCGGCTGCCACGCCTTCCTCTTCATCGCCACTACCCATTTCCGTCCCCTTTCCATTTGTTAGAAGGAACCCTAAAGAAACCAAGCCCTTTACGCTTTCCATGTCGGTTCTTACACCTATACGCTCAGCAACTAATAACAATTCTGCACTAGGCCAACTTCAAGCTTGCCGACCATGCGGCCTACTGCGTATCAATAATAACGCCGCCTTGTGCTAATAGAAATGCGTGAACTTATCTATATATTATGCTATGTATGTAGGTGCTGCCCTCGGTGCTATCATCAATTACTACGTACAACTGTATTGCTTCAAGATTCAAAATTGTCACACGTAATTTTCAAAACATTTCCATTGGGAATACCCCAGCCTCTCTAGCTGGAGCACACTACACATGCAAGTGTGCTTCACACACTAGAGTGCAAGCATCATTTCATGATCCACCATAAATGTTGCAAGGCCAATTCACATATTTAAATTTTCTAGCTACGCCCTTTGTGTCATAGTGTAAATCTACTGAGTATTTAATCCCTCATGGGTATAAACAGAATTGGGGAATAAATGTCCGCTAGTATATCTGTAGGTGTAAGCAACCTCCCTTGTTTCACTACTGTGATATTCTAAGATCCCTGATTGAATGCAAATTCTTAATTTTCCTTGTTTACTTTTTTGGAGCATTGTAAACTGGTGAGTCCACACATAGTTCATCATAAGAAAGAATGGTGCCTGAATTAACATTTTCGTCTGAATGCTAGCCCCAACCGTCAATTACTGACTGGAAAGTGAAGTGACCATTTATGCTTTGCTTTCAGCTATGTTCAGCCCGTTGCACAGTGCTGCAAATGGAGAACAGTACAAGAAGTACCTCTGCAATAAATCAATTGCAAACATAGGGAAGCCATTGTTCTACTGCAAATTGACACCTTGGGCTGTCAGGAAAAAAATTGGAATGCAAAGGAGACAAACATAAGTCCATGATGTGTGCATTGTACGTACTGCAGTATGCCAAAAGGTACCTGTCAGGCTGAAGCGACATCAAACCATGAATAAATCAAGCCAGTGTGCTTCAAGTTATGCTTGTCTGAATGTATTAGTTGGTCAGTCAGTCAGTCAGTCAGTCAGTCAGTCAGTCAGTCAGTCAGTCAGTCAGTCAGTCAGTCAGTCAGTCAGTCAGTCAGTCAGTCAGTCAGTCAGTCAGTCAGTCAGTCAGTCAGTCAGTCAGTCAGTCAGTCCGTCAGTCAATCAGTCAAAATCTCACTAAGTATATATACATTTAAAATTTCGTAGTAGCTTTTAGGAAGTATTTCAGTTTGTACTTAAGGCATTTTTGGGCTTGTAACCAATACTGCCAAGGCACCATGAAGGTATTGTGAGGTTGGTTTTAGGATGATATTTTTGGACAGAAAAGCCTAAACCTTCATGAGCACTGTATGATAAAAGCAATACAGTTATTGTGCTTCATTAAAGAGGTATTGTTATAACTAAAACCCACAATCAGTTGTAGAGTGTACATGTATATAAGGAACTCAGTAATCTTTAAACAACAGCTCTCAATAACTGCTTTTACCTCTTCTTACTCATAATTTTTAGCAAGACTTTTTGCTGTAAGCATCAAGTCTTTGATCTCATTACAAAGTTGATTCTCATCAAAGATGTCTAGCTATAGGTGTAGATATGACCTCCATTGTTTCATTACTTGATCTCTACTAAGTGTCATAGTGTGTATGTAGTAAGTATGTACCTACTTACAAAAGTTTATATTGATGTAGGGAGAGTATCGAACTTCGCTATACCCAATGAAAAATGAGCCCGTAAAGTAGCCCGCATATCTTTGTGCCCTCTCGTAAATCTTACCACTGTTGATTTCCCAGATTTAACACCTTCTTAGTTTGGTCGGGTGGTCCGCATTGAATCCCTATGGCTAAAACCCCAGTGTCACTTTCATTATTGGTTTCATGAATGGCGACCATGATGAAATCTTGCATTAAAACGTCTCGCGCGAAGTTGATATCTATGGCTTTCCAAGTTAGTTGGCTGTGTCTTTCTCTTTGTACTGAGTTCCTCAGCACATTGTGCCATACTTTTTTTGAGTACACCATTCTTTCACTCTGTAGCTTCATTCTTTCAACGTGTATGCATGCACCCACTGCACTTATAATTAGTCACCAATCAGCACAAATCACCGAGTTGTTTGAACGATGCCATAGCACTTTACAGGCTCATTTTTCACAGCGTATAGCGTAGTTCGATACTCTCCCTACACCATTATAAACTCTTGCTACTTATAGACTCCCATTTTTCAACTTTTAATTGTGGGTTATATTTGATGGAAACCTTCCATACTGTAAGTCAAGAAAATGGTTTATGATTGGCTGTATCGGTGAAGAATTAATTTGAATTATTTTTAACAATTTACTATAGTATGTTCACGTTGAGCTGAATCCTGAAAAACAGCTAAAAATTAAAAGTGGATTTTTTCTCAGCAGAGTTAACATTTCAGCCAACCAAATGATTATTGGGTCATTCCATGTCAAATCAACAAGGAATTTAGGGTCACCTCTCGGATTTTGATGAAACTTGGTATGTTTGTAGTACCTGTGGTGCTTATCACTCATGCAAATTTTTAGCTCCATACATTCCATAGTTTCTGATTTATGGCCACAAATATTTTGAATATTTCATGAAAATTTGGTCCATCTCTAGTTATAAAATTGACTGCAACTTTGCACTGTGTAAATATTTTTACACACAATTTTCACTGATGGAAGACTGTTGATTGACCTTTCCAGTGATCCCTAAATTATGGGATATCTACATAATTAAGGTTCAGTAGTACTTCATTGAAAACTTTAATCCTTTATATTTTGAAAAATGCTGCTTGAAATTTTTCAAATTCTTTTGTGAATAATGATTGGCTCATAGTCTATGTTTGATAACATTTTTGTGGTGGGACCACAATGGGCTCAAGAAATATAATGAATTATGTTGTGGTATGCGGTGGAATTTTCAGTCTATTATTGCTGTATTGGGAGTCTACACCTCCAATAACCACTCACAACAAGGCCATACCAAGTTTATTTTACAGAGTGAAGGTGTCTAGGTACATTGCAACCTGTATTAATGACCACCTGTATTGAAAGGCCATCTATGTGCTGCAGTTAAGTTATACTTCTTTAATGTATAGAACCAAAGCATCAACCCTTTCTAGCAAATCCAAAAATGGTCCTTATTAGACAGGTTGACTATACATTACAGATCTGACCACCATGTGTCCATAAGCATCATGTAAATGTTGTACCATCTCTTCACAAGTACCTTCTTAATTAAGTTGAATCCCACTGTAGTGGACTTAGCCACATTAAGTTCCGTATGTGGCTGCATAGGTACAAACAACAGAACTCCTCAGAAGGGATACCTGGACACCTTGATAACCAGGACACCTGTTTATACACTGTACTCCCACTCTAGCAGTGCACGTACATTTAGACCAAGATACTTCTGTGGCTTCTGTAATATGAGCACTTGATTATGGTCCTAGGGATGGAGGGGTTTTACTGTATACATGCACTACACACCTCAATGTGTGAAATTAACTACTAAATTACTTTACATTCATGACCACTTTGAAGATCAAGTCATAAATTCATACACATACTCACGTAGGAACTAAATGTGATGACCACATATTTAACATTTACCTGTAAAGATCTTCAAAACGTGAACGCAAAATACTTTTAAAAACCATTAATTTTAGTAATTACAGTACTACAAATCACACATTGAGGTGCAAACAAGTGTTAATAATATGAAAACTCTTGGTACAAGTAATGCATCTACCGTATATAGTGTAACTCTTCTATTCCCTGGACCATTGATGAAGTGTTCATTTTTGAGAAACCACAGACTTATCTTGGGTCCAAAATGTACGTACAATTATAAAGTAAGATCATGAGGCTATCAAGGTGCCCAGATATCCTTTTTGAGGAGGTCTGTTGTACCTATGCAGCCATGTACGTAACTTGAATAGTGTAGAGTGGGGATATGTATGTAAGTGCATAACGGCGAGATTTTACTTAATAAAATAAATAAGGTATAACTGAAGAGATGGTACAACATTAATGTGTTTATGGACGCATGATGATCTCATTTATAGTCAACCTGTCTAATAAGGACCATTTTTGGATTTACTAGAAAAAATTGATGCTTTGGTGCTATACTCTAAGATCCAATTAAAGTATAAATTAGCTGCAGCTTATGGATGGTCTTCCAATACAGGTGGTCATTAATACAGGTTGCAATGTACCTAGACACCTTCACTCTGTAAGATAAACTTGGCATGGCCTTGTTGTGAGTGGTTATTGGAGGTGTAGACTCCAATACAGCAATAATAGACTGCAAATTCCATCACATACCACAACATAATTCATTATACCTCTTGAGCCCATTGTGGTCCCACCACAAAAATTTTATCAAACATAGACTATGACCCAATCATTATTCACAAAAGAATTCAAAAAATTTCAAGCAGCATTTTTCAAAATATAAAGGTTTAAAGTTTTCAATGAAGTACTATTGGACCTTAATTAATTAAATATCCCATAATTTAGGGATCACTGGAAAGGTCAATCAACAGTCTTCCATCGGTGAAAATTGTGTGTAAAAATATTTACACAGTACAAAGTTGCAGTTGATTTTGTAACTAGAGATGGACCAAATTTTCATGAAATATTCAAAATATTTGTGGTTATAAATCAGAAACTATGGAATGTATGGAGCTAAAAATTTGCATGAGTGATAAGCACCACAGGTACTACAAACGTACCAAGTTTCATCAAAATCCGAGAGGGGACCCTAAATTCCTTGTTGATTTGACATGGAATGACCCTATTGGTAACAGCAAAGGTGTCAACAACAGACACGTACGGTTTGGCTTCATTACAAGCTCGGGAAAGGGCTGTAATGGACACTGTACTTATATGGCTTCCCCATAGGAAATGTGTTGTGAAAATTTTGATTGGCTGGAAATATTATGTCAAACATTTGAACAAAAAGATTTTAAAATATTTTTAGTGGGTCAAGCAGTACTACAAATGAGCCAAATTTTAAGATCGTGTGTAATTGCATCCATGAGTTATTAAATGTTTTTGAGGATTCAGCTCAACATGAACGTACTATATTCAGTGACAAACTAGATAATTATCGATGGCACCTTCCACAAGAAATATTAGTTGTAGAACAACAACACAGAAAATAATTCCACTCCACTACGGCAAACCTTCTCAGCATAGACAATGTCACGTCATCAACTTTGGCTGAGGTATCACATTAATATCATGTTAGGTTGTAGTACCTGACAGGTAGGTGGTATCTATCATTACAAATGTGTGATGTTTCAGGGTACCTCGAACTATTGTTGTCTTTCTTTCTACGTAGTACTATGCTATTCAGATGACTGATGATGGAGAAGATGTTCAAGTCTGTGATGTCTTCACATTGCCTGCAGGAGGAGAGACATTGATAGTTACAAAGAGGATTATCTTTTATTAGTACGTAGTCTGAGGAATCCAAAAGAAGACGGAGGGATTTTGTGAAGCAGTTACATGATAAAAGGCAGAAGGTGTATGACATTGTATATAAGTTTCATGACCAGAGATTGTCGGAGCAACAAGGTGTGTGTGTGTGTGTGTGTGTGTGTGTGTGTGTGTGTGTGTGTGTGTGTGTGTGTGTGTGTGTGTGTGTGTGTGTGTGTGTGTGTGTGTGTGTGTGTGTGTGCGTGCGTGTGCTTGTGTGTGTGCTTGTGTGTGTGTGCGTGCGTGCTTGTGTGTGTGCTTGTGTGTGTGTGTGTGTGTGTGTGTGTGTGTGTGTGTGTGTGTGTGTGCGTGCATGCGTGGTTATATATATGACCCTCTGAACAAAGCTGGTCATTTTTGTGTAATACTTATTACTTTTCTTTTATTTTTAGTCATAAAGGGGTGAATGTAACCTTTTGTGATGAATATTTTGGAGGTATAGCGCTATACAGTTGTAATAGCAATAAATTTGATTTACACAGTAGCAATATGGCAAATATATTGCAGACACTTATTTAATCAATCATAACTCATGACTGAAACAAGCTACGAAAATGGGTTTTGGTTCAGTCTGTTCACCACGAATTGGCAAATTGATTACGGAATAGTGTTTTCATCCGTGCAGACAAAAAAAGTAGGTCATTCCAACAATGGAATGCTGACGGTAAACTTTATTTCTACCACATCATAAATCAGCACCCATATCTCATGCATCTTACACTGTATTAACACAAAATAAAGATTTTCTTACTTCCGGTGACAAGGCAAATCTCAGTCTATACCCATAACTGATTTTGGGATTAAAATGTAGCTATACACTCAGTAGATGCACACTATGACACGAGGGCATAGCTAGCCAAGGATGGGCCTGGGTGGTGCCCACTCAAATTTCCCTAGGACAGCGGTGTCCACTGGCTATTGCTATTATGAACAAGAGACAAGTAGTGCACACCTTGGTAGCACCATACGTATTTTCATTGTAAATCAGCAGATGATATCACATGATCCGAGTAGTTTCAGTGCTTTCTATTTATATGCAACACCCTCGTGAACCAAATTTTAGCAGGTAACAGGAGAACATGAGGAAGGAAGGAAGGAATTCACTCTATTTTTGCATATCTGGAATACTAAGTTGCGAATAACAGCATGGATTCTGTTGTTGGCGAGGTTAAGTGACCTAAAGTGATAGACGAAAATTAAACTCTCTGGTGTTCGAAAAGTTGGTTGAAGATGAAAGATGCAGTGGTGACTAACCCTAATCACGCTTTCAATTCCTAATTTTTCCTTATAATTATTATACGTATACTTGTTTTTTTTTTTTTTGGTAACATTATAAACTGGTGAACCCTTGCATACTTCATCATAAGAAAGAATGGTACCTGAGTTAATGTTTTTGTCTGAACACTGAAAGTGGAGTTAATGTTTTTGTCTGAACACTGAAAGTGGAGTTAATGTTTTTGTCTGAACACTGAAAGCGCACCCCAACTATCAGTTACTGACTGGGAAGTGAAGTGGTCATTACCCTTTGTTTTCAGTTGTGTTTAGCCTCCCCAATTATCAATTTCTGACTTGAAGTGAGTGGCTGTTGTGCTTTGCTTTCAACTATGTTCAGCCCATTACACAGCACTATAAAATTAAGGGTGCTCGCGGCTATTTGAAGCCATACAACATGCAATTTTTGTATTGTTGCTAATACTCACATAATGTATAAAATGAATCCATACGCTACTTACGTTGGAAGTGCTTCTCTTTCTCTTCAAAACAAACCAAACAGAATTCTTCTAGCCTATACCATTTTATAACTATGCGTAGTTCTTTATGAAGCGCTTAAATCGAAACTAGTCCTCCATTTTTCACAGTAGCGCACTGGAAACCACGTTGAACAAACTTCAGCTTATAACTCACAACTCTATGTTTAGTATTAGTACACAGCGTACATAGAACTTAAGTTAGTACTAAAAGTGTGCTACACCATTCAAAACCTCATGTTCTCGGTGCCGTAACTCATGAAGCCATAACGCTACGGACAAAATCTAAACATAGACCTCTGGAGAATTTATCAGCGAATCTCCCTACAAAATTTGAAGCCTTCAAGGCTATCACTCAAAAACTAGTTTTATTTTTAGTAAACATGTGCAAAGATTGCGTGCGCCCAACATTATTGATACAATAACCACACAAATTCCTATTGACCGCAATCACCAACTTTTCAAAATAACATGTCATAAACACTGTTCTAAACACAAAAAAACTCTGTTTTCTCTTCTTCACACACAGGAACAGCTTCTTGCTCCGCCTGGAGTCTCCAAGTCGCTCTTGGATAGGTTACGCTAGGCACGCCATCATCAGCAGCTTGTAACGCCTTGTGATTCCAGCTGGTAACATTGTCCCCTACATAAGCAACTTACAATTACAATACCAACTACCAGCATACCCTATCACTCGAGAAAACAAGGCACGAACGCATGTTCCCTACAAGCGAAAAGTGCGTTCACACTTGTTGCCTTAAATAACACTTACTTTTAGATTAATTCATAACTGTTGATCCATCAGACAATCATTTGCTAACACTTCAGTGACGATTCTAAAGCGAAAAAACATGCTATTCTTCCTCGTGTTCTCTGGCGCAAAACATGTCCGCTTAACACGGATACTACAAGTATGCGTAGTAATGCCAATTATGATACAATAGCCGCATGTGGTTTCTGGGCTGGCACTTAAATGGCTTCAAATATCAGCGAGCACCCTTAATGAAGAACAGTTTGAGAAGTGCCTCTGTAATCCAGGAAAATTAGTGTTGCACCAATATGCATATTTTCACATTTATCGATACCAACTATTTGCTCATTCCTCTAACTGATATGCTGATAGTATAACTGATATTATTTGATTCTTCAGCATAGGGGAGGAGGAGTAGAAGATCACCTAAAGTTTGTGTGCACATTTCATTTGTAATAATATTGTAATTAACTGCATCGGCCTGCTACAGCTTTGCCACTGACCTCATTCATGGAAAAGAAAGCCAAGTTGTATAAAAACTGCTTAGCCAGCTTGTGTTTTTTTTTTGTGGGATTCCAGACACTTTGCAAAGGACAATCAACTAATTGTATAGGCTGCAGATAAATAACACAGCCTGCCATAGGCTTGTAATCATAACAAACAAGCCTAAACAGTTACAACAAATAAATGTTTCACCACTGACTGTTGTGTTCATCATTTTCTTTACTGTCACACGTTTATTACTGTCTTTACTGATTGTAAAATTGGATAATTATTTTGCTTTGTTACCTATTATCAGCTATTACTGATTATTCAACTGATTTTTGGTGCAGTGTTATGATAAGTATGGACAAAGATTGCCGTTTGCAAACATATGGAAGCCATTGTGCTACCGCAAATTGACACCTTGGGCTGTCAGCAAAAAGAAATGGGACACAAAGGAGGACAAACGTAAGGCCATGATGCGTGCACTGTGGTGATGTCAAACTGTGTAAAAATCAAGCCCACATCCTTAGTTGTTATCGAGTTACGCTTGTCTGAACAGCATAAGTTGGTCAGTCAGTCAGTCAGTCAGTCAGTCAGTCAGTCAAAATTCCACAAAATGTTTTTTTTTTTTTAATGTAGAACCTTTTGGAAGTGTTTAGGTTGCACTTAAGGCGTGGTTATACCTAGCCAATACTGCCAAGGTGCTATGAAGGTATTTTTAAGGTGATAGTATTGTATATAAGACCCTAATATACAATACTATTGTACTGTATGTCGTATAAAAACAGTGTGTTTATTGTGCTGTATTATGTTTGTAACCAAAACCCACAATCAGTTGTAGAATGTACATGTATATAAGAAACTCAGTAATCTTTAACAACAAATCTCAGAAGCTCTTCAAGATGACTGTCATAATTTTTGGAAAAATGTTTTGCTGTAAGTATCGAGTCTTTATTTCTATGATCCCTACTATGTATAGCTTGTAAGTGTGTACCTACTTACAGATCTATTTGTAACTTTTGATTGTGGGTACCATTTTTGGATAACCTAGTCAAGAAAATTTCCTTTAAATTGGCTGCATAGATCAAGAATTAAGTTTGAAACGATTTACTATTCAGTGACAAACTACTTATTGATGGCCCCTTCCACAAGAAATATTAGTTGTAGAACAACAGTACAAAATAATTCCACTCCACTATGGCAAACCTTCTTACTATAGAGAACGTCACATCATCAACTTGGGCTAAGGTTTTATGTTATAATATCATGTCAGTCTACTAAGCTGTAGTACCTGACAGGTAGAGGTGTGGTATCTATCATTACAAATGTGTTATATTTCAGAGTAAATCAAACTATTGTTGTCTTTGCTATCTATAAAATTTTGCTATATAACAATCTTTTGAGAATATGTTGTCGAATGAGCATATTTTTCAACATTAAAGGTATCCTAATGTATGGGCTAGCTGTTATATGTTTTTGTATGACTTTTTTTTGTGTGTTATTTTATTTTAACTGTACTGACTTCATAACTAAAACCCACAATCAGTTGTAGAATGTACATGTATATAAAGAACTCTGTGATGTTGACCAATATCTGCTACGTCACTAATGTTGGTGTTCTCCTATAATTTTTGGCAAGACTTTTTGCTGTAAGTATCAAGTCTTTGATATCGTTACGAAGTTAATTCTCATCGAAGATGACTGTGAACAACTTGTGTGTACCATTGTGGCATGGCTATTTACAAGCCGAATATGGGTAAAGTTTGATTAAGTGTCTACTACTATAGCCAAGAGTTTATAGTGGTGTAGAGAGAGTATCGAACTTCTCTATACCCAATGAAAAATGAACCCGTAAAGTAGCCTGCAAATCTTTGTGTCCTCTCGTAGATCTGACTGCTGTTGATTTCCCAGATTTAACACCTTAGTTTGGTCGGGTGGTCCACATTGAATCCCTATGGCTAAAACCCCATCTATATGCGTCACTTTCAGTATCAGTTTTGAGAATGGTGACCATGATGAAATCTTGTATTAAGATGTCAAGCGTGAAGTTGATATCTATAGCTTTCCAGGTTAGTTGGTTGTGTCTTTCTCTTTGTACTAAGTTCCTCAGCACATTGTGCACTTTCTTAGGTACGCTGTTCATTCACTCTGTAGCTTCAGTCTCTCAACGTGTATGCGCATGTCCACTACACTTATAATTAGTCACCAATCAACACAAATCACCGAGTCGTTTGAACGATGCCATAGGACTTTACGGGCTCATTTTTCACAAGGTATAGCCTAGTTCGACACTCTCCCTACACCATTATCAACTCTTAATTGGTATAGCTAAAGGTATAAACTACCTCCCTTGTGTCATTGCTTTTATGTTCCCTACTGAGTGATATCTGGTTTCAACTTTTGATTGTGTCATTCTTAGATGGAAATGTTCCATTCTTTAAATCATAGAGAATTGATTATAAAATAGTTTGGCTGAATTATTGTAACCTATTCATTACTTTCTAAGCAAATAACAAGCTAATTTTTATAGCTGCACCTTCCATAAGGGAGTTTAGTCACAGACTAATGCATTAGATAACAGCCATTTACAACCATGTATGAAAGTTTGTATGTATATTTGTTGTTTAAGTTTAGAGTCCCGGTTATTGGGTTAATGTTTCTGTTGGATTTTGATCGATCACTTCTTGTAACCTATTATAAGCTCTACTCTTGTCTTGAAGGATGACAATTTAAAGAGTAATCTACGCAAGAAAATAACTAGGTTTATTGTGCTGATTTTTAGAGCCATAATCAAAACCCACAATCTGTTGTAGAATGTAAGTACATGTATATAAGGAAGCAGAGGAGGTTGGACACGATATAAGCGCTTCTGAAATTTATTACTGTTAATTGCATATTTCTAATATGTGACGAGGAGTAAGTGATAGAAGAAATGTTTAGCAATATCCACACCATGTTACCTTGTGTTTCTTAAGATGAAAAGCAAATTCTTATTGCAAGGCGAGTGTGCGAGTTTCTAATTCACTGTTCAATTCTCTGTGAGGCCAAGCTAGTGGCGTCCGCTATTCTTTTTCGGTATATCCTGAGAGGCTTTTTTGCATGTACGTTGCTTTCTTCGACTATTATTATGCTAAAATATATGTACATAAGGCATCCCTATAGCATTACACATCGATTCCACCCAGCAAACGGTTACACACGTGATCCCCATAGATTTCAAGAGCAATTTACGTGCCTGGAGTAGTGGGGTTGAATGGGGTAGATCGGCTGAATAGACTAAACTTGAAGTGCACTCTTGAATGGTATTAGTGAGAACTTTGGTGAACGATTGGTTAAACTTTCAATACAAAATGTATGTTCTCATGTGTGCGTGTCCAACCTCCTCTGTTAAGGAAGGAACTCAGTTATCTTTAAACAGCAAATCTCAGGTCTTCATCACAAAATCTATAGTTATAATTTTTTGGAAAGACTTTTGCTGTAAGCATCAAGCCTTTGATTCTCATCAAAGGTGTCAAGCTATACATGTAGATTACCTCCATTGTTTCATTACTTGATCCTTGCTAAGTGTCATAGTGTGCATATACCTACTTGCAGATCTATTTTAACTTTTGATTGTGGGTACAATTTTTGGATGAAAGCCTTAAGACAAGAAAATTTGCTTTAAAATGGTTTATGTTTGGCTGTATTGATGTTTTACTGTGATTTAATATCATGCACTACTCCAGCTTATTTCAGTACTTTTTATCGATGTGCTATAATCTATATGAATTTTTCAAATTTTTTTGTGTACTTGTTTAATATGTTGTCAAGGGAATTTGTTCAGTGTTAAAAGTTGTCATGATAATGGGCTACCTGCAAGCTAGTTTTGTATGACTTGTTGCTCTTTTAAATGCATGTGCTTATTGTAAACCTTGACCTTGTACTTTTCAAACTGCAGTATACAACTATCCGTTAAGGTCTCCCTGAACTCTGAAAGATTGGTCTCTTCACTACTTAATTTTAGAGATCGTAATTTACCATATATATTTTAGAGACATAATTTTTTTTTTTTTGCGGATTTTACAATTGCTTTACTCTCATCCCCTAAAATTAAGACTGGCCCTATACTAAATAACAAGATAGCCTGAGTGAACAACGAGTGATCCACAACAACAAAACTATGAAAATTCTATTAATACTTGAAAATTACTTACGCACCTCAAATTTTTGTGTCAAGGTCAGTATCTCCATGTCACTAGGACTTAATGTTCACTGTAAACTTTTTATGATGCTAGACTAGTTTTTGAACTTCTGAAAAGGTATCAGTAGTCATTCAAAATTTTGAATGATTACTTGGTAACTTACGTATTGTTTTTCTCATCGTTGAACAAGAATTTTGTTTACAGGGTTATTATTGTTTACACAATGTTAGCTACAAAGTGTTATGTAACTTTAAAATGCAAAGTGAACTAAAGTCACAACACATGTAAAATTATGATGACTTTACAAATTTAATGGAATGGACACACTAACAAATTTATTGCTTATCCAGGTGAATAGTACAAGTAGGTATAATAAAAAAATTGGAATTTTAAATTAGATTAGGGACAATGTATAATACTGCAATAAAAAGCACTGAAACAAGTTGGATCGGAGTAGTACGTAATGTCCAAATAAAATGATCTAATCCAAAACAGCCCAACTGTAAAAAGGAGTGCAGCCCCCAGAAAAGCCAAGGTGAAAAATAAGATGTGAAATCCAAGATAGCGGCCAAGAAATGGCTGTGATGATAGGTTAATGGTAAAAATTTTAGTAACCACAATTCAGGTGTATTTGGTGCCAAGACTTGTGCTACGGAATTATTGCTACGGAATTGTTGTACTATGGAATTAGGTGGAATGGAATTGAATATGGGTGCTACAGGTTGTTGTACTAATTTAGGTGGATAACCAAAACCCACAATCAGTTTTAGAATGTACATGTATATAAGAATAACAGAAGCGATAAAGTAGAATTGTTGCTTTCCAGAAATGTGCATTCTTTGTATATAATTTTTGGCAAGACTTTTTGCTGTAAGCATCAAGACTTTTTGCTGTAAGCATCAAGTCTTTGATCTCATTACCAAGTTGATTCAGATCAAGATGGCTCTGTCATTATGGATTGACCTTAGCAGTTTCTATTGATTCATTGTCCACTAATATAGCAACAGATAGAGGACCCCTGTAGTTTAACTGTTTAAGTAAAACAGGATTAGGTCATAGACTGACATACTGGATGAGTTCCGCTCCAATGTATGGGACCATCTCACTGCATTGAGCATTGTTCATCAACTCAAGATCAGCTTTTACGTTCGTCTTGTCATTTTTCTAGACTGGAACCAGTAAGGCTACAATGCGTAGTATCTAACAGGTACAGGTGTGGAGACTATTAGTTTATGAATACGCACAATAATTCAGGCTACCTCATTTTTCACTCAGGATATGTTACCGTGGTTAATTTTTGAGGAAGAAAATTTTGCAGACAGCTAAGCAACTGCGAAATCTATGAGAACTACTTTCCTTGACAATATGTGCGTATACAGTGGAACCTAACAGGCACAGATGTAAGGGTTATCAGTTTATGAACGTGTACAATAATTCAGGCTACTTGTAGTAGCCACAAAGCCATTATATAATGTGTTTAATTCTCAACGTGTACAAAATTAAAGCATAGACAGTGTTTGTCATTGTCTCCAAGATGCTGTGTTGTTTCATATTCAGACCTTTGTGCTTGCCACTCTTCATCCCATCTGCAAGACAGCATTAGTAACGAACTGTGTGATATGTGGAAGGTTAGGCTTTGTTGTTTTTAGCTTGGACAGAAATTTTGTATCACAACCATTGGTCTTGACAATGTTCTGTGAGATTTTTGACCAGTTGTTGTAACTTGTATTCTTGTCTTAAATGACTTGATCTTCTCGTAGTTTTAGAGTAATCTATATAGAGGTAAAGTGTGCTATGTTTATCGTACTGATTTAGGGAATAACCAAAACCCACAATCAGTTGTAGAATGTACATGTATATAAGGAAATCAGTAATCGTAATGAACAATAGTTATAAAACAGTGTTGTGATTGTTATAATTTTTGGCAAGACTTTTTGCTAAGCATCAAGTCTTTGATCTCATTACAAAGTTGAAGTAGCTCTTTTGAGATTACCAAAGCAGTTTCTATTGATTCATTGTCCACTAACATAGCACAGATATCTGACCTCTGTCATGTAGTTTAACTGTTTAAATAAAATGGCCAGGTCGCAGACTGATACACTAGATACTTCACTCCAACATATTGACTCATTTCACTACATTGATTGTCATCAAGAGTTCATAATACAAGTAGGAGCTCATCGAATCCTATGGACAAGGTAGCGTGTAACCACGTTCACTACCAATACTACAGATGAAATTCAAACATGGCGTCCAGTGCTAACGGGGAGAGAGAGTATCTAACTGGAATACATCCAGGAAAATCACTGAGTCAAGTAACACATTAAGCTTGTTCACAGAATAAAGTAGTGCTAATAAGCATGCACCGATGAACAGTTCCCTATTGCCAGAAGAGGTATTAGTTTGATCATTGGTAAACTGGACTGAGCTTAACACAGTGATTTTGAACAGGCTATATTGGAAGCTGGATACTCTCACTATGAAGTCTTGGTGTTGTATCTTCAACTTGAGCTCAGCTTTTACGTTTGTCTTGTCATGTGGATGGGTTGGTTCCAGTAGAATTATTCAGCCTACCTGTAACAATTGTTTGCTTCTCGCTAATTTACTGTAATAAAATTTCACTGTAACTATACTCCACCTACCTGAACAAAAGGGGTTATTTCCATTTTAATTGTGGTTCACAGAATGACTAGTAAAGTTCTTGATTTATGAAGGACACCAAAATTGCATAGTCCTTCTCCAAATAATAAACATTAACGTCACATTTAAAATGTTGAGAGAAATATCTTTAAACAAAACTGGTTTATAATGGCCTATAGCTTTGTGTAATTATATAGCTTCCCATACAGTGGCCAGCAGATAATATAGCATTTTAGCCTATACTGTCAAAATGGAGAAGATAAATGATAGAGTTAGTCTAGCATGCTTAGAAGACATTGGGTATAACATGATTATCAGAGAGAGGTCGGAAACAAATATAATGAAATTGGTTGTACCGTTTTTGCTTGAGGGTGCTCTGTACAATTTACTTATGGCCTCTGTGGTCAGCTCAGCTGGAGTTTTGTTGTTATGGTCACCAGTATTTATCTAATTAGTCTGTGGCTTGTTTAATTGGATATTAGTGTGTACTTCAACCCCTCGCGCTATGGAGCAGAATGATGAAATTAGTAGCCACAAGTGAAGAAGGAAGAGCGATATACGTGAAGAAAGTAATGTAAGTCTTGTATCTTCTTCATCGTGGTGCAGTGGATAAAGTAATCCGTTGTTAATCAACTATTACTCCGGTTACGCAAATAAGAAACGATAACTGGTCAGAAAACAGGTTGATGCTAAAATTAGAATTAGTCCATCATATTTAAACCGATAGGCTTTAAAATTTCAGATGGGCAACCATAGTAGTTTTGCTGTAAAAGCAAGTTTGTCGTATTTTGATAGGACCTTCTGGCGAGGAATGGCATGGTGGGGAAGAAGTAGTGATTATTGAAAGCTTAAGTCCGGAAGAAGAGTATCAAATGTTTGAGAAGTTAGAGGACAAAAGTAGAACGCACATTTGATTGTATAGTTTTCAATAATGTATTGTAAAAAATTTAAGGCTTTAAGCCATGAAACTAATTTAGAGTGAAAAAGTATAACTCGCATTTGGTAATGAGTTACAACACGGGGTTTGAACTAAACTGTGTGCTGTTGATTCTTTATCTCGAGAAAAGAAGGGTTTGTAGAATTGATTATCTCGTTTATGAGTTATACTGGAAAGAATATTTTATGGGGAGATTTTGATCAGTTTTTATAACCTATACTTATATTCTTGTTTTAAATGGTGTGGTCAGGTATGAAGCAAAAATGTATGTTTGTTGTTTAAGGGATATTGTTTTCATAACTAAAACCCACAATCAGTTGTACCATTTACTTGTACATAAGGAAATCATAAATCTTAACTGACAGGACCTTTTGGTAGTTTTTTTTTTGTTTAGTTTAATTTTTAGAAAGACTTTTTGCTGTAAGCACCAAGTCTTAATCTCAATTACAAAGAAGCAAAATCTTTGAGATTGCTGGAAAAAAATAAGCAAGGGATTGCTGATATAATCATCAAGATTGATGGTTACATCAACATCAAGTAAACCCATGAATCCCTATTTTGATTCTAGCCAGCTAATACTTGTAGCAAATGAGTCAATTTAGATATTGTGGTTTTAATTGTATAGTAAACCTATAAATCCCATGATGAATCTTTTTGTCTTGAAATCTAATGTGATCTAATTTTGAAATGTCATTCTATTTTTAATGTTACTGTGTTGTATCCATTAAAATCACAAAATTGTGTGGTCTTGATCAAAGTCAACATTTACCTGAACTACAATGAGAGGATTAATCTTCTCACTTATAAATTTGTACTGATTCTATTCTACTATTTCCTAACTGACATGACTTAAATATTGTAGAGTTTATTCCAATCATTGTGATCACTGTTAAACAAGAGATTTGTTTATGGAGTTATCGTGTTTACACAAGGGAAGCCACGAACCTGTTATATAACTTTGTCTGTCTGTGTAACTCTTGTTTTGCCATCCGATTTAACAAGACTTCATTAGAGATGTGTGCTTTAAGGTGTGCAGCAAAAGTATGTAATTGTGTAGAAGACAAGTCTTTGTTGTTTGTTTAGTCTAAATACTTTGATCTTGTTGTATTTATGAGATTTTAACCCATTGTACGTATGTTGCCTTAAAGTTATGGTATATTTCAAAATGCGTGGGTGAGGCAAATTACAAAACCTTTTACCAAAGCAGGCATAAAATAATGATTTCAACAATTGTGTTGTGATAGCAACACAACTATTTGTACTTGTTTGATTTTAACAACTATTCTTGGGTGTGTGGTCCACGATAGAGCAATGTTTTACAAAACGGTGCTGTCAACAACCAGGCTAACAGATTATATAATTTCAATACAAGTAACCAAGCAGCTAAAATATCTGTGTAGGTCCTGTGAAGTGATTTTTAAAGTTACTATTTGTGAAAATGTTTTATTGCACTTTTTGTAGTTTCTTTTGAGTAAAACATGTTCTTTGAAGACTTTTATCTCTGTAACTGGGAAGAAAAACATCAAAAACACTTCCACAGGACCTAATAAATAATCACAAAGTCTATAGAACCTACAGCTTTTGCTGCATCTTGTAGTGTTCCGTTGTTTCAACTACACTGTAGCTGCACATAACAATAAATAGAAAGGACTTCACTAGTCAGAATTTTTAGAAGAGACCTTTTGCTGTAATTTGATCTCATATTATTTAGTATTATGTGGCATGGCAATTTTGAACATGATATCCAGTATTGTAAAAGTTTCCCAGTGTCTGGTATATTGTAGTATCCTGGTACTCAACTAGTACACATTTTAAAGCCTTTAAAATCAAGCTTGTGTTGTTTATTTTGTTAATCTGTAGCTAATATGAGTCTGACCACTGTTGAACAAGAAATTTGTATATAGAGTTATCGTTTACACAAGAGTAGCCATAAAGATGTTATATAACTTCAAACTATGAAATTCGTAAAAGTTGCAACACACCTGTAATTAACTCTTAAACCAGCATAGTCTAGAAAACTGGATTTAAACTTAATTGATATGGGTTGTACCCTAACATTAAACAGTGAGACCAAAACTAGCCGTGTAAATATCTTTTCAATGAAACACACAAACCAAACACATGGTGAGATTATTGAAACATACGAACGTTAATTACTGTTGTTCACCGCTTCATAACAAGTAAGCCACTGAGTTACAGTATTCATTTAATATTCTCCAAGTAGTCCAGTGAATCAGTGTGTGGTTTTAGACTATAAGCATTACCTAATATCACCACATTCCCCAATAATTCTATGTAGGTTTAAGGGATAAAGCATAGACACTGTGTCATTGTCTCCAAGATTTTTATTCATTGCGTATCACTCTTTTGTATTACCATCCCATCTTGCAAGACTCTATCAGAGATGTGTACTTTGAAGTCTTAACTTTGTGAAAGTTTTTGTGTTTGTGTAGAAGACGAGCGTTTGTTGTTTACATTCAGGAGATAGTTTAATTTCAGTTGTTGGCTTGTCCCTTACTATACAAGTACACAAAAAAATTTGGAATTTTTAACTAGAGTAGAGACCATAGCACATCGTTAAAATGTACTGAAACTAGTTGGAGTAGTCCATGATATTAAAACACTGTAAAACAATAAGAAGTGTTATATCCCTACTGTGCTCAAGATACCATAACGGAAATGCACAGTAAGGATATAACACTTCTTATTGTTTTACTGTGATTTAATATCATGGACTACTCCAACTTGTTTCAGTACTTTTTATCGATGTGCTATGGTCCCTACTCTAGTTGAAAATTCCAAATTTTTTCGTGTACTTGTTTGTTAACTTTTTTTGTAAATAGTTTTATTATGACTGGTGAACCCATGCATACCGCATTTGAAAAGGAACTGCGCGCCCCAGCTATATCAATTATCGTCTGAAAAGTGAAGTATCCATTACGCTTGGTTGTCAGCTATGTTCAACCCGTTACACAGTATTTCGAATCAAGAACTGTTCGAAAAGCACCTCTACAATCCACGCATACCAAAAGAAAGAAATCGTGCCGCGTGCCCCAATCATATTAATTATTGTCTGAAAAGTGAAGTATCCATTACGCTTCGCTGTAGGCTATGTTCAACCCGTTACACAGCAGTACGAATCAAGAACTGTTTGAAAAGTACCTCTGCAATCGAAATAGCCACGATGAAAATACAGACGATTTCCATTTCGAAGGGAAGCCATCACGTGCTACCGCCAAATCGACACCTTTCCCTATCAGCAAAGATGAATGAGACACAAAGGAGGACACTGGTAAGTCCATGAAGAATGCATTGTACATACTGCGGTATGCCAAAAGGCACCTGTCGGGCCAAAGTGATGTCGAGCAGTGAAAAAATCAAGCCCGTAGCCTTAACCGTTATCGAGTTACGCTTGTCTGAAGGCATCAGTGAGTCAGTCACTTACTCAGTCAGTAGAAAATTCCGTTGAATAAAAAATTTTTAAAATTCTGTGGCTCGATAACGGTTAAGGCTACGGGCTTGATTTTTTCACTGCTCGACATCACTTTGGAAAGCGTTTTGGGTCGATCTGAAAGCTTGTTTGGGCTTAGTTTTACCTCAGCAATACTGCTTCATCATCGTAAGGGAAAATCGAGGCTGGTTTTTGGGTGATATTATTTCGTGGGCCACGCCTACTCCTTTGTGGTCCCTACTATACAGTTACTAGCGTACTGTATGATTTGTGCAAGATGTTATCACTTCTTGTGACCAGGGCTGGAGCCCAGAGATTTTGAGTGGTCTGGCCATCCATGGACTGCAATGGAGGTCATACTGCTTCTTGTTGATCTGATGTGATTTTTAGATCATGTGATACTCAACTGCATGTGCTAAGCACACACAGCATGCCAAGTTAGGGGGATCTGGGGGCATGCTCTCCCAGGAAAATTTTTGTAACTTGTATTGTTGTATTAAATCGCTTGACCTTCTCACTAAGTATGTATTTTACCACTTATGTTTAGAGGTGCACCGATATCATTATCGGTATCGGTACCGATATCCGCAATATCGGTATCAGTGAAAAGTTGACTTTTTAGCAGATATGAGCAGATATTACACATAAGTGCTATAATTGTCTAATACGTGCTATGGTTGACTTGGTAGCACAGTGGTTAAAGTGTGAGGCTGAAGTTGTAGAGCCTTTTGTGACGCCCAAGGTTCAAATCCTGAGTTGGTCACACTATGTCTTTTTTGCATACGTTTTTATTATCACCTTTTCACAATTCTGTTTTTTTTTTCTTTACATAGGTTTTAGTGACCACCTTTTTAAAGCTTTTTGCCACATTTTTTAACATTTATTGTAGTGTCCATACTGAAAACATTTTATTTTCAGATATTGATATTGATATCAGAATCGGTAATTTTTAGCTAATATATCGGTTATCAGTATATTGAAAAATTTTCATATTGGTGCACCTCTACTTATGTTACTATGTTTATTGTGCTGAATTAGAACCATCCACAATCAGTTGTAGATTGCATATGTATATAAGGAACTCAGTACTTCTACTGAACTGGTCCGAACACTAGTAGACAGAAGGCAAAAGAAATTTCAATTTTTGGAAGACTTTTTGCTGTATGCATGAAGTCTTGCAGCATTATGAGTTGATTCACATCGAAGATGGCTCCCTGATGAGTAGTCCCATGCCCAGACCCCACCCACTGCATTGAGTAGGGCCTGGTGAATGCTACGTTTTTGGACCTGCCGCCATATTGTTTATACATTTGTATCCATGGTTCCAGTCGGCCATCTTCGTCATTCTAGCTTATCAAATTGCACTGTAGCTGAATTAAAGTGTCTGATTGGTTAAAAAAGATAAAATGGTGTAGTTCCCAAAACTCTAGCATTTGTCACCAGACCCTACTCAACAACACAGTGGGTGGGGTCTGGGCACAAGACTACCTGATGAGTGGACAAGTTGACAATTGTGTACCATTATGGGTTGATATAGCAGTGTGAAATTCTTGTGATTGTTGTTATGCATAATAACTGGATTAGGTTTAATGTTGTGAAACCTAACCTAACATTTATCTGTTAAGTTTTTGAAAAACCAGTCTCTAAGATATTTGCTCTAAAATGTACGTTTTTGAAACTCATGTGTGCGCAATTCTGCAAATGGTTCATATGGTAGGAGTTGGTATTGCTGAAATGCTGATGCTTACAAAAGAGGTGCAAAAATTTAGCATCTATAAGAAAAGCTTAAGGACTATATGGTGCGTTCTACTCCATTGATTTGGCTGATAATTGCTGTAGAGGTCAGCCAATGTGTATTGATCTCAGCTTCATAAAGTTTACCTGTTACTGGGGAGGAGACATACAGCGAATAATTTATCAATACCACATACAAAACATAAACATTTCAAACACACTTTTCAGGTCTCAAAGGATTTTAAATGGCTTGATCTTCTCAGTAAATACTGTAAAGAGTATTGCAAGTATTATGTGTATTGTACTGATTTAGAATGGTATTATCATAACCAAAACCCACAATCAGTTGTAGAATGTACATGTATATAAGTAACTCATTGATCTTAATCAATGGTGGTAATGAAACATTGATGACCTACAACTTTCTTATAATTTTTGACAAAGACTTTTGCTGTAAGCATAAGTCTTTGATCTCATTACAAAGTCAGAGCATGTCAGTCACTGTAAATCATTTTGTGCTGTTCATTTACTTTCACTGAATAACCGATTAATCAATCAGAAAACTTGAGTAACTGGTGATCAATATTAAACTACGTACCTATTTAAAAATTTTAAATTTCAAAAGGAAGTAGGGGTTGATATAATATACATGCTACAAAAAGTAAGGAAACAAGCGCAAAAATGTTACAGCTGAAATGAGAAATGATCCAGCAGTAAAAAGCAGTAAAAAGTAAGGAAACAAGATTAGATAACTACTTGCTAAAATGAAACACACTTTAATACCTGCTTTTGGCTAATTTGATGGTCTCATTTCCAGATGCTAGCCAAAAGTAGGCATTAAAGTGTTTCATTTTAGCAAGTAGTTGTCTAATCTTGTTTCCTTACTTTCTACTGCTGGATCATTTCTCATTTCAACTGTAACATTTTTGAGCTTGTTTCCTTACTTTTTGTAGCATGTATATTATATCAACCCCTACTTCCTTTTAAATTTTTAAGTTTTAAATAGCTAGTTTGGTTCCTTTTTTGTCTAGCTAGCTAGCTATATTATACTCTTTTTGTTTTCCACATAGTATGAAGCAGATATCTTTTACCTTCGTATGTAATATGTACCTCTAAAAATAATTATCGTTTTGTCTTTTAAGACTATTACAGCAACTGTTTAAAGTTTCAGCTGCATTTCTAATGGCCTAAATGTTGATGACTTCACAATAAAGCATCACTGAAGAGTTCACCATTAAGAGTGGGATCCTCGCTTTTAGAAGTCTGGATCCCGAGGAGGATCTGCCCCTCAAAGACATTATTAGCTAGATGTCTCACAAAAAAAGCTAAACTGGCAATTAAGACTATATAAAATGACTAACTAGCATTATTAAGTGCTAGAGACAACTCCTTGGGTACTGCACCCATTCACCCTCACTTTATGCACACGTATTCACACTTTGTTAAAATCATGCGTTTGAAGTTGTGGCATGTGCCGCAACTATTAATTATCCTTGGAGAAGAACAAAGGAACGAATAAATGATAGAAGCAAACAGCATGGTACAGTGGACAGAATGTAATCAGAACAACAGATTTGTGAATCCACCATCATTACCTTGGCTGTCTGAAAGTTCTGGAGCCTTACGCCTAGCGCTACCAGGTCTTACAGCAAGCAGGCTAGCAGAAGAAATCCAGGTGAATTTCAAAATTTTTAAAACTCACTGTACATCGAACCATTCGACTTTTTGCTTCATTTAACCAAGGTACAGCATCATTATAACAGTTCTAATGCATTCCAGATGTTTTTTTTTGGGTAAATCTTATTGCGAGGCCATTTTTTAGGGTACAAAAATCCATGAAATCATTTGGTTTCTTACCAACCCCTACTATACAGTACTATCATAATGTATGATAACTAATTCCCAATTATTTCACTCAAACGCACACTAATATGTGAGTAGCTTTTGAGTGCTGAACATACCGATCATTGTAATTTGGTGACTGAGTCTTGGTATACTGCATTTTGTTATGTATCAATAGTCATCCACTTGAATCAATAAGAATTTAGTGTCAATCACACAAGCACATGTGCTCCATAAAGAGATTTTTACTGTTATAAAACCATGCCTAAAGTATAGTGGAACCTCAGTTATCCAGACCCCACTTATCCGGATTATCGGTTAACCGAACTACAAGAATGACTGCTCTATTAGAGTAGTGACTGTTCTATTAGGGTAATCGATAATGCTATAATTTTTTTTAAAAATGTTCTTTATATGCTATGTTAAGGTTATTTATACACATTCCCACTCACCCTGACCGGGTTCTATGACATCATACAGCAACTTGTAATTCCCTTCCTAAAAACGGCTAGTTTGCTAGGGATGAGAGTGTTGTTTATTATCCTCTATATCTACATCATAACAAACAAGGGTGGTTTTATGTCTCACATTTAGAACCTATTCTCTTTCCAAGTCTGCTAGAGATGTTGCAGTCTCTCATCTAAATGTTGTAACACATCAGAGTTACAGAACTTGACACACTCTCAGGACACACCTGTCACTTGTTTGGTTGCATTTACTAGGTGGTAAATGTCACAGACTTACTACCTCCTTACCAATGTGCTGCTGCAAATGGCAATTTACCACAGTTTGTTGGGTTTCCATTGTTCGTTTGAGAATTCTGGTTATGCCAAACTTTAGATTTTGTTTAGTAAAATGCAACCATAGACAACATTACCATTTTCCTTGTAGCAAAGCAGCATTCCTATAAACCCCGGTCTCAATTATAAGCCAGCAACATATTGGAAAAATAAATGCCGGTGGCTTTCAAATATAGGCCTACAAGGTAGTCAAGTTCCTTGAGAATTTAGTTACCATATTTATCCATATAGACGCATGGGCATTTATTTCTTATAATCCACTCGTGAATCAGCTGCAAAATCTTGTTGCTTCTTGTAGCAGCTGCTGTTAACATACTTTTGGCAAGTCCACTAGTTTCAATAGTTGTAGTAGTAAGACTTGTTCTACAAATTAAGCTATTGTAACCCCATACCACTCCTTGTATTAAGGTAGTGCCCCCTGGCCTTCATTTAAGACCTGGCGTTTATTTGAGCCCGGCCTGATAAATACGGTATATGGTTATTAGTGAGTGTAAGGTTAGTATTGCTCAATTCAGCCTATGGCTACCAGAAATTCAGACATCAATCAGTAATTTGTGATCATCTCAGCAAAAACCAACTAGTTCACACAATTTCAGAATTATTTTTATTTTCTCAACATTATCTGTAGTCTCCAAGGAATGTATCACCAAAGTTTCAGCATATTGTGGTGAGTAGTTTTGGAATTATAGCGCTAGGCAGTTGGAAGAGCAAGATAATTGATTTGTACATCAACTATACTGAAAATATACTACACACACTTACATTCACAGCAAAGACTTCCGTTTGAATTAGGCTACAATGTTGTGATTTGGCTTAAAATGTTCACCATGGATTACCACATCAGCCAAGATATAGCGTTAGCCCAGTAGTCACTTGTTCATATGGATATGAAGGCAGTTTGGTAGAAGAAATGATGATCTTGTTTACATTTACCGCATCATAAACAAACACACGTGACACGCATACCGTTGGGGCTACAGAAACGAAAAAAATATTGTCAAACTCTCCATGAGCAGGCGAATGAGATGGTATACAGTTTTGATTGATCTGAGTGTTCCTTCTTTGAGTACTGTCCTGATAAAAACTTGCATATTTTTTCTTTGTTACATGTGTAATTTTACAAATTTTGTTTTCTCAATACACATGCTTGTGTGAACAAGTTAGGTTTTTGCTGAGATGGTCACATTCAGTGTTTCTTCTAAATTCAATGTTACCTATTTCAAAGGCCTCCAGTACGACTGTATGACTTTTTCTAAAAAAATATTGTGAGTAAAATGGTATTTGTGAATCTTGATGTAAATGTATTACAAAATAACAGTATTAAAATTTGATTGTGGGTTTTAGTTTGTGTTATAAATTTATACTACACCACGACATAATAAATCATATTTTATAGCATGATTTTTTCTACCCATTAGCTATGATTAGCCCTTTAGTGGCATGACTATGCATGTAGTAACCATTAAACTCCTAATGCTTTAGTGGACACACCTGTAGAGATACTTGACATGGTCACTATAATGAGGTGGTGTTGTTAGTGAAGTCATGAAGTACACTTTAGATGTCTTTGGGACATAATTGATATAGTCTTTGTAATGAGGTAGTCTTGCTACAGAGTTTTGCATTAAATACATTCCTGACCACTGATTATAACACACCTTTGAAGTGAGGTGTGAATGGTAAATGGTATTTTTTTTAATTAATTTTTTAAAAGGCCTCCAGAAAGTGTATGACCTTTTCCCAAAAAATATTACTCATTTTCATGGTACTCTAAGTGGCATTAAATGGTATACATTGGTTTTATAATGACTCTGATAAATTTTGATTGTGGGATTTAGTTTGTGTGAACATTTGCACACACCAAATCCTGCTTCATTTTACAATTTCATTTTTGCTATTTTTTATCCTTTACTACAGGTAGCAGCAACCCATCGGTTGCATTTGATTTGTGGGTTTTCATTTATATGAGTGTTTACAAAGCAAAATGTTGTGACTATTATCCTCTACACACGACAGCAAGTGCTGTTGCTCAAGGTAAAATAATTATAGACATTTCAGAGCACCAATTGGAGCAGGTAGAAATGAGACTTGACTGTTTGATGTGACATAGTGGAGACATTTAGTGATTCAGAACAATGCTAGCCAAGGTAGCAGTCGGGAAACTACTTTTTCGGACTCAATGGATCCCTCTGAAGTATTAGGTCAGGTTCTTGTTGATATTATCACTGAAAAGTTGTAAATACATTCTATTCTTGCATGTGTAAATGATTATTAATTTCTGCTGCACGTTTACCCAAAATATTCCTACACATGCAGGAATATTTTTATTACCATGTCTTTGTAGGAATAATTCCTGCATGTATACGTAGGAATAATTCTACCACACTTTATTGTTACCATACTTGTGTATAGAGGTGTACCGATGTGGTTTTTTTGCATGTACCGATATCCGATATTGATGTCACCAAAAGAAGCCGATAACCGATAATTGATCCGATATTTTCATTATAGTTAAAAGTGTACATTTACCTACCCTACAACAACATGTGCATGTATTCATTGCTATACTCTGCCTGTGGTGGTATACAGCTTGGGTTTCTATTGTGCAATCCAGACAATTAGGCACCCACAAACATTTTTATGTATACTCCCATGAAGCCTTATACGGATATTTCTGCATTACTCTGCATTCTAATGGTTTGTGAGAAAGCTGGTACAGCAAGTTTCCTTGGTTATCCTGTGACCCTTATTTTCATTACAAGGTACTCTATAACTGCTTCATTTATAAAGACTGTGATAAGCTTTCCAGCAACAGACAGTAGAATCGCGTGTGTTTATATGGCTTCTCGTAGCGTAGCGCTTGTTTCAGAGTGAATAATAAGCCACTGGCACTAAAGAGCCACATGAATAATGTAGAAAACCAATGCACAATCCGTTTATGTACAAACTATTGCTAGTGTATAAATATCGGTAGCAATATCGGTCCTCCTGCTGTTCTGTACCGATACCGATATTGGTAAAATTACCATATTGGTGGCCGATATTATAGCCGATCCAATTATCGGTACACCTCTACTTGTGTAGGAATAATTCCTACATGTGTAGGAATACTAATGCTATAATTTCCACCACAATTTATTGTTACTATACTAGGTGTAGGAATAATGCCTATGTACATGTGTCTGAGTTATGCACAAAACTATATCTCAAAGAGATCTGAGCAAGCTATATTAATGTTTAGAGTTACCATATTTACTTAGATGAACACTGCACCTTCCATAGTAGCCGTACTCAAGTAGTGCGATGATTGATTTTGAAAATAATGGATTCAACATCGTTTTCGAACATCAAATGGTGGTCACTGCATTGATTTTAGAATTAAGGTAATAAACACTGCTGCGTTTAACCAAATAAATACAGTAGTTGTTTAGGAGCTTTGTAGAAGATTTTCATAAACAATGTTATTATGATTGCAACGTGCCAATAATGATTTTATGCTATTAAAAGATTTGAGGACAATTTGGATAAGGTTTACCTACAAATTAAGTACCAAGGCTGCAGGCACATTGTTTGAGGGGCTCTAAATGAGGTAGAAAACTTTCAGATGGAGTGTTTTAATGGGAAAGATTGTTATAGCATGTTTGACAAATTTTTGAGCTCACATTACAGATAACACAAAACAATTACTCTACATTGAAGCTTACCATTCTAAAATCACTTGTGAACTTTGTTACTAGCACTTGTCCCTTTACAGCAACAAACGTAGCTGCAAAGTAGGGCCTTATAGATGTTGTGTCCTGTATTCCAATATTCCATCTATTATGAAAATAAATAGTTCTACTACACATCGCAGGTATTGTCCTTTATGCAAAGTTCTTGAGTGCAGATTTGAAGCAATATTGTCTTATGTTAATGTCTCACAGTTAACCCTTTATTACCGAATGGCTAATATATTGCCAAAAAATGCGTGTTACGGGTGCCCTTTATAAATGGACCCATAACTCTTTCGTCCTAAGGGCTATGAAGTTGAAATAACCACCAATTTGCTGAGTAGGCCCAGGCGTTTCTAATAAAGTTTAACGCGAAGTGATAAGAACAAGTATGGGGAACTATCAATACTTATAAACACACAAACACGCATCAAAAACAATTGTACCTGTTTAAATTTCGATAACTTTCGCTCTGAGCATCATGGTGTGTTCTACTAAGAATAAAACTACTCCTCACGTGATAAGGATTCTAAAAATATACAGTATGATGTAACCGGGGGTTATAACAAGATGGCGGCGTCCATCTTTCGCTGCTATGGCGAAGAATAACAATGTGCCTTTCTTCACTTCAAAGCGCGTGAGTTAGGTGTTTTGTTGTAAGGTTTTTAGATGTTTGGGTAGAAGGGAAAGATGGCTTTCATATGGTATATAGCGTTCCGTGTTAATTAATGGGTGGGGTCCTCACGTATTGCGCAAAGATCACACAAGCCATAACATTTCATTTCCTGAGGTTTTTCTGCGGTTTTACGAAATAACTTCGGTAGGAAAGGGTTAAGTATCATCTTGTTATTATTAGGTTAACAAAGGCCTCCAAAATTTTATGGCCTTTTTCCATAAAATAATTTGCTTGCAATAATTGCATCTATTCTATGCAACCATGCAGTGTAAGAGAACAGCATTTATACCTCTGTATTGCAGTTTTAGAGCATGTTTAGATTGTAGTAGTTTACGGAGCATTAATGGCTGAGCAGTAATAAATTGATGAAGCACAGGCAGAATTCAACAATGCCAAGCTACTGCATTTTGTGTGACCTCAAAGGTTAATATTCATTCAAGGCCTCAAGTACTAGACTTTAACCTTTTCCAAAAATATAGTGACAATTGCTCTATAATTTGCATATATAATCCATGTAGGTGGCACCTGTTAGATTTGATTGTGGGTTTTAGTTTCATTGTATAAATGATGGAAATTTGGAGTCTGCTGTCCTCTGTACCTTTGCAAGAAGAGATCCCACTTAGACAGCTTATGTAGCTGCTGGTTATGTCAGATGATTGCCCTCCAATTTGAATAAAGCGTTGTATTGACAGGGTGATTTGTGTATGAATGTCACTAGTGCATTTCTGCATTAGAGATGGTAAGGGATCTGTTTTTCACCAGACCCTTACTTTTTGCAAAGGGGCAGGCATCACCAGACTAGAAATGATATGGTGTTATGGATTTTTCTTGAGTACCGATTTTGCAGTAAAGCAAAGTAACGCAATGGTAGCAAAAACCTTGTGTTTGCCAAAGTAAGAGAAGTTCAAAAGAATCTTTTCCTCATTCAAGAAATGTGGTATAGAAGATTTAGTTACCTCGCATTGAACATGCAGTTTACTGCTGACCTTCGCCCTGGTCATGGGAATGACCTTTAAAGCACAATTTACATACCCAACGATGAATTTGCTTGTTTGTTTTGTATACTTTGTGTGCATACATGAATTTTCATTGGTAGATATTTTAGTTACTGTTGTATAAATTGTCACAACTAAATCCCACAATCAATTCTCACAGGTGTTGTTATAAATACCATCCTATATGTTTTTCAGTTCCATATTGTATTATCCACGACTGATTGTAGGACTACAGGACTACATATATATATAATTTTTGTAAAGTTTCCCTAATTTGTTTAGGAGAAACTTGAAATGTTTTTGTAGAAACTACTAGATCTATAGTAATTAAGTTTTAGAAAATCAAGTATTGAATTTTTTTGGAATATTGTCAAACCCTATTTCTTTTTGTCCAACCACAGCCACAAGGCTAGAGGGCAGTGCACAGCCGCCATTTCATGCCACAATAACAAACTCATGTATCACTTGTGCCTTTTCTGTTTCCGACAAGTGTCTGCCTTCTGCACTTTACTTCCCTTTCATCTTCAATTACACATTTGCTTTCTTCTTCATGTAATGAAAATGTAAATTTTACATATCAAGACATATTGCTACAAAGAAGAATTGCATGGTATGAATAATTATTTGTATAATAACTAAGAATCCCTCAAGGAATGGGAAAGTTATGTAATCAACTTGTTTTTTTTCTTAGTGTCAAAGGCCTCCAAGTTAATGTGTGACCTTTCCAATAAATAAGAGTATACAAATTAAATAATTTCAATAGTAATGTCATTTAAATTTGATTGTGGGTTTTAGTTTTTTCTCAAAGTTGTGCAAAACAGAATTCCAAGTTATGCAATTGTAGATTGCCGTGTATTTTCTAAAACACTTACAAATGGGAAGCAAAACAAGTAACAAAAAGTGTCCACAACTTGAAATCTCATGTAACATACTCTTATAATTAGGGGAATGATAGAGTCGCCTCTGTGATAAGCACAAAGGTTATTGACATTATTGTGAACATGTAAAATATACATTGAGTACTTGGCTCAGATCTTTTCCAAAAAATACTAATAGTCTGATAACTGATTAATTAGTATTGTGTACATTCAAGTCATATGTATAGAGGTATTTGCTATATATGATTGTGGGTTCTAATTTTATTTTTGTAAACGGAGAGATTGTGTATGGAAGGAATAGTGCTTTACAATTGGCTGATAAAAATTCTTTCATTGCTAAAATTAGGGTCAGGGCTATACAGTACGTATATACCAAATGCTATTAAACTTAGTATGCTAAAGTATGTATTTGTTATGCCCCAATGGTGTGTGTGTTGTGTGTGTGTGTGTGTGTGTGTGTGTGTGTGTGTGTGTGTGTGTGTGTGTGTGTGTGTGTGTGTGTGTGTGTGTGTGTGTGTGTGTGTGTGTGTGTGTGTGTGTGGAATCCAACTATCCCAGAAATGAGACTTCTGTGGATATGCCGATTTCAGGGTAAAAGCATCGTACTACCAAGGATTTCTTTGTTTCAAGAATCTCCAATGCCGTACTGCCCCATAAAAGAAACCCATTTGCCATTACTCTTCACCCAGTATTTTGATTAGCTGCATGACTATATCTCCATTGTATTTTCATCCCACAGTATCGCCATTAGATTAATCTGGTGTATATAAATGTCTGATGCCTTAGTATGTAAACATGAACACAAGGAGACCTGTCATACAACGAGTGGCCCATCAAACAGAATGTACAACATGGCAATTTCAACATGTCGTGGCAGTCCAATTGGAATACAAGTGAATGTGTGAGTACAGTTTGTTCACCTGGTTTACAAAATCTCTCGCAAGATGTAGTAATAACGACAGGGATCACACGTTCATCACTTTGTACCACAAATATTCTTTTGTGTAGAATAAAATAATTCAGGTAGTATTGTAGTGCATAAAATTAACTTTCAATCCATTTTTATTTGGTGTTTCCTTTTGCAAAATCATGCTGGGTATATTTTTTGTACCAAGTAAACTATTTTCAAAGGCCTCCAAGTATTTGTATGGCCATTTCCAAAAAAATATATTATACTGATTTTAAATTGTGAAGTGTATCATACAGTATGATAGTAACTGTATAGTAGGGACCACAAAGGAGTAGGCGCGGCCCACAAATAATATCACCCAAAAACCAGCCTCAATTCTCCCAGACAACAATGAGGCAGTATTGGTTAGGTAAAACTAAGCCCAAACAAGCTTTCAGATCAACCCGAAAAGCTTTCAACAAGTTGCTACGGAATTTTAAAAATAATTTATTTAACGGAATTTTCTAGTGAGTGAGTGACTGACTGACTGATGCCTTCCGACAAGCATAACTTGATAACGGATAAAACTATGGGCTTTATTTTTTACTGTTTGACATCATTTCAGCCCGACAGGTGCCTTGTGGCATACCACAGTATGTACAATACATTCTTCATGGTCTTACCAGTGTCCTCCTTTGTGTCCCATTCATCTTTGCTTGCAGCAAAAAGTGTTGATTTGGTGGTAGCACGTGATGGCTTCCCTTCGTAACGGAAATCGTCCGTATTTTTTGTAGTGGCTATTTTGATTGCAGAGGTGCTTTTCGAGCAGTTCTTGATTCGTACTGCTGTGTAACGGGTTGAACATAGTAGACAATGAAGCGTAATGGATATTTCACTTTTCAGATGATTATTGATATAGCTGGACGTGCGGCACCATTTCAGATGTGGTATTCGTGGGTTCACTAGTCATAATAATTATTTACAAAAAAAGTTAACAAACAAGTACACAGAAAAATTTGGAATTTTCAACTAGAGCAGGGACATAGCACATCGATAAAAAGTACTGATCTGAAACAAGTTGGAGTAGTGCACAATATTAAATCATGGTAAAACAATAAGAAGTGTTATATCCCTACTGTGCATTTCCATTATGGTATCTTGAGCACAGTAGGGATATAAGTCATATAACACTTCTTATTTTTTTACTGTGATTTAATATCGTGCACTACTCCAACTTGTTTCAGTACTTTTTATCGATGTGCTATGGTCCTTACTTTAGTTGAAAATTCCAAATTTTTCCGTGTATTTGTTATAATGAAATGTTTGTATAGTGGCACTTTTTGAGATTGTCGGTTTGAATTTCTCATGGAATACAGAATACTTATACATTATCTGTTTTGTAACTTAATACTTACTTATAAACATTGTAAATTACCCTTGGGAGTAAAAATCTGTTTTGTTTTAAGCTCTCATTGCTAGGAAACAATAAAAAAAACATAGAGGTCACCAAATACTGCATCTTAGGTTTATAAAATGCTATTGCAAATGAAATGTCATCATATATAATAACACTTTAAATTCGATTGTGGGTTTTAGTAAGAGTGGAAAATAGAGTTCCATTTGCTTTTTTTTGTTATATCATACAGTAAAATGTTATTATGTATTTTGTAGGTTAGCACCTTCAGTGAAGTAACTTGACCAGAAACTAGCCTCACATTACCTTCACCTTAATTTGAATCCCACAATCAACTTTCATAGCTGGTGTTACAAATACTATTTTGAACAATCCTAGTAGTAGTTGATTATCCCAAAATTGCTGATAGAGTTGTCCTCAAAAATTGTTGACAAGTTTCGCTTCAGCTAAAGTGTGAACTTGAATTACATAAACGACACACACACACACACACACACACACACACACACACACACACACACACACACACACACACACACACACACACACACACACACACACACAAATACAGACAGACAATACACATGACACACCTTATCAGTCTGTCAACTGACAATAGCAGGGTCCTGAATCTGAAGAAACAGACCTAGCACAAACTTTATAAACAGTATCGCTGGTGCTACATGAGGGCACTGTTGTGATGGAAAACTCTACCACACATGTAGTAGAACTCTGTGACCACCATAGAACTTATTTGTCTAGACAGTCCCAAGATCACATTTCAGTACTTTTAACATTTCTCACGCTACTGACATGTACATAACTTATCATCAAAACTAACTCCCACAATCAATTCTCACAAGATGTGTTATAAATACTACAGTATACCAGTTGAGCAGTTGTCAGTGTATCATCAAATAGTTCAGTTGTAAAGAATTTTTGTCAAGTTCCCCTAAATTATTAGGAGATACTTGATTGTGTAATTGTTGCAAACTAATTTTTGTTTGGTATTCCAACACCAGTCTCTGTATAATACCATGGTTACCAATTCAAATCCATCGGATTGTTGTGAAGATGCATAACTGTTGACAGTTTCATACAGACTGTGTAGTGTAGGGATTATGGAAGTTTGCACTGTCTCACAAAAAAAATCCTTCCTCATGCTACCTTCATGGCATTTCGGCAGTATTGGTTAGGTATAACATAAAGGAGTGCCTTCAGTGTGACCTAAAATGGTTCCAATAGGTTGTTATTTTTATTCAGTGGAACCTAACTATAGTCAGCACATGTTCACCTGAGCCCTGCCAAATATAGTAATATCAAAGAAGTGAACATGTGTTCACTCCCAATGGTGTTATACTGGAACAAGCATGTTCTTATGTTTTAAACATGTTTGTGTACCTGAATCGTCCATACTAAATGTATGGGATATTTTTATAACCTCATAACTCACTTGTTTTTGCCTGTATCCAAGTGCTTTTTGATTAACAGTTCAGTGTTTAAAAGGCTTCATAGAGCTACTAAATGTTTGGGCAGCTAGCCCATGTAACAAGAGTTAATAACAAGAAATGAGGGCTCAGGTGAACGCGAACAGACTATAACTGTTTTCATGCATGCATAACTTGATAACATCTAAGGTGATGGGCTTGTTTTATCGCTGCTAGATGTTTCATCAGCTTTGGCATATTACAAACAGTACAATGCACACATCATGGACCGACTTTTGTTCTTTGTGTATTATTTATCTTTGCTAACAGTGCAAGGACTAGGCATTGATCTGCGGTAGCATGTGATGGCTCACTCATCATACAAATTGTACATTAATCGCTACTTCAGCCGTTGCTAATTATGGGATCTAAAAATTGTACTTCAAGTGACGATCCTATTCTTTCTTTGTAATGATACTTACTAGCTTGTAAAATTCCAATTTTTCCTTGCTCTTGTAATGTGTATATACACCATGGATAAACCGGTTTGACTTGATTATCATGTAGCACAAGTAGGCAGAGGCAAACAGAACAGCGTTGAAACCGGGTCGGGTCATCCGGGTCACATTTTCTCCGGGTCACATTTTCTCCGGGTCATCCTGGTGTGACCCGGTTTACAATTTATCCGGGTCGGACCTGGATTGGATCACGTGAGAAACGAAATTGCTCGTTTGACGACGTGGAACTTATAAACGCTATCGCGTAGCTCTTTCGTGAGCCACGCCCACTTATCGCATTACCAACATACGCTCAGCTACGCCCATTTGCTAGTAAGTGCAGTATGCAGCACGAAACTGAGGGTATCTATGGTGAGGAGTAGCTATTGTCGGTAGGTGAAGACCTTTTTTTTTTTTTTTTGGTCTTCAACCTACAGCTAGGCTGAAGTTGCAATATTTACTCAACACGAATCGAACGCTCAAAATGTAGACTCGTTTGCTCGCTCGAGACTAGCCAAAACACGTCTCGGCTTTAATTAATCCGGGTCACATCCGGGTCAAATCCGGGTCAGTGGGTCATCCGGGTCAGCAGTAGTGACCCGGTTTCAACGTTGAAACAGAAGTAGCAAAAAGGTAAACATTTCAGGTATGTGAACTTCTCTTCGTACCCTAATGGAACTTTTGCTGAAAGCAGAAAGTCCTTATTCTCTTACAGGGTACGTAACTTCCCAAATTGTGGACAACGATAATTGCATAGCTAACTGTGATCCTAGTTTTAGTATTTTATTGCTGTGCCTGTGCAAAGGAGTGTTTCAGACAGGAAGAAGGCCATCATGATATAGGATATTATCGATTATGAAGATAAAAATGGTTGTTACTTATTGAGATATAGGTTTTACCATTATCACACAGCCCTAATTCTTGTGCATATATACAAACTTGAATTTCCCTAACTATGTTAAAAGGCTTTTTATTTTGTTGCCAGAGATTATAGTGAATACTTAGTTAAATAATACATGATGAACCGTTTGGGTGGTGAAAATTTTAAAGAGAAATGAGTGCTCTTTTTAGAGTGTCTAAATGCTGACAATCTAAATTGCGTGCTTATTTATTACCTGGTTTGACTAGATATGTTTAATATGTAATTAAAGAAAAATCTTAATCCCACAATCAGTTATACTGTGTAGCTCTATAAATCTGAGAGAGAGAGAAGATATGTGTTGAAAATTGGTAACATAATGATAAGTTAAATAAAATTTTTGGCAAGTTTCCTGACAAATTGAATGGGAACTTGAAAGTTGACAAATGATTGGCAAATGTAGTTCAGGGCTTGAACATCTGCCTGACAAAAACAATAATCCTTGAAAACTGTTAAAAATAGATTAAATAAATGAGGAGTAACTGATAACCATGTCATTTTGGGACAAACCTTGTGTTCTCAACAAATTACCAATCATGCAGCCAAGTGCTTCTTCATCCTATGTATGGTGCTCAAACTCATGTACATATAGTAACCTATCAATTAGGTTGTGGATGTGTGTTTGTCACTGTTAAAGTTGGTCAAACAAGTCATCTTGTTTTTAACCCACTAGCCACCATAACCAAGAGTTGGGTTGTTAAGCACGTACACTTACGATTTTTGGAGAAAAAATTATAGAAATGTTAGGCGCATAAGATAATCATGGTGTGTTTAACACTGAATCACTATGTTGTAATAGAGTAGCTTGTGTTCACCCTACCAGTGTATAAGGATAGTTGACTCCATTTCTAGGTGAAATCCTTCGTGATGAGCAAAAATATCACAATCCAAAAGGCTGATTTTCTGCATACATAGTGAAGGGAGACCATAAGAGAGACATAAGCACTCGAGGAGACATTGATTTTCCAGTACTTTCAGCTTTTATTCCCTTGTGTAGCTTTATCGCTAATTGAGTTTTGCATTGGGCCATGTCCACTTATCAGCCATAGTTAATGTGTATGCTCGTAACAATTAATATGTGCTTAATGGACACATGTGCTTAACAACCCGACTCTGTGGTATAACAGAATCAATTATAAATACTGGTAGCATCACTTTCTAAGTGCACTATAACTTCTGTCAAATGTTATAGCCCTTATCCTTTAGCAGTCACGCCTCAAATACTTTAGGGCATAGAATTGAAATCAAGTTAAACGGGTTAGGACAAACTGCTTGAAAGTTATGTGTAAAGATGATATATGAAAATCATGAAGTGGAAATGTATACAGCTACTTGGGGTCCTAATGGACATGGTAGTCTTCGAAGAAATTCACCAATACGTGGAGAACCAATTCTGTATTGGGTCCTTGTAATAAAAGTCTGGCAATACAGAGCTGAAACTATAACAATGCAGCAACACATGTGTTTTATAAAAACATATTTCATGAACCAAGGATTAAAAGTAATAATATTATGTGATGTGCAAACCATATTACTTGTACCCTCAACTCTACTGAAACCCTTGAACTGTAAAATTTAGAGTTATAAAATGTGCCAAGTTCTATAATAGTGTTATATTTATTAACATTTTTACCTATTTAAAGGTCTCCAGAATTTGTATGACCTTTTCCAAAAGAATCCTTTTTAGTGTGAAGACATATTTGCAGAGTTGTGGACTGATTTTATTAAACTATTTGATAATCGTGATTGTGGAGTTTGATTTTAAGAAATCAAGTAGGTAAATAAATTCAAAAGTTTTATATCACTTAACTATATAGTACTACATTGCTTCAAATTTTGGTCCATATGTACAAGTGCTTAGTCTTATAACATACATGGTACACCTTAAACAACAGTGAATTTCTTCTTACAACAAAGCCACGTGCAGTAACATGCAGTGTAGCCATATTATTATTATGTAAATGCAATCGCATGATCTAATAATACAAATTCTTGTGGTAATATTATGGCTTTGCTTCATAAGGCTTCCTATTACATGGGTTTCTGGTATACCGCCACCTTAACTTTCAGCCAAGTCATAGTCTGCATCGACTTATCATTCTCTCTTATCATTTTTGGAGAGGAGACACTGAAGTCACTCGTTTGAGTAGTGCTAGAACTTGGTCTCTTACACATGGACATTTTTTGCCAGTACATGTATAGAATTCTGCAGACGTTCAACTTTTTGTCCGGAATTTGTCCAATAACCTCATGTTAATTTGAGGTCTGTTTGAATTAATTTCTCATCTTTGTATTAATAAACTTTTAACCTTCTGGCAGGTCTCTCGTAGGATAATATTGTTGGTTAAAAATGTATGTTTATGAAAATTAAATTTGTGACTCTTGTTTGCGCAGTTACATTGTAACTTTTCACTAGAAACTAATACCCACAATTGATCAGTACTTGTAGTACTATAAATATGAGTATGGCGGTGGGTATGTGTTGTTTGTTCGATTACCTTTATAATGTACTATGCATAATTTTTGGCAAGATTCCCTGTGTAAATTCAAGGGAACTTGAAGCAATTGCCCTATCTCAAGTGTTCCTGATGCGGTGACCTATATGTGTATAACGGTCTCCTTGGAGTCAGAACTTTCTATCCTTTTTGATTGCAGGTAGTAAACACTACCACCATGACCCTGGATGTTATTTGTCACACGTGGCTGTGGCTTTTCCCACGCAGAAAAATGCATGGCAGATTCTTAGATTTTTCAACTTATGTTCAAGATAAGAAGTGTGTATCAAGTTGAGATTGCTTGAATTCTTTGAAAGAGTATCCAGCGATTAGCATTATTATTACATATAGTGGAATGAATAATAAGCCACAAAGCAAAATCCATGTTTAACTAACTGATGATTCATCATCATGGTTGATGGCAGCAAGCAGTGCAACAGACTCGTTAAATAAACTGGTCTATTGACCAGATATTTAGGGATGTACCCACAGTGGTCAGCAATGGTTGGTACCAACCGCCACTCAAACAAAATAGCCACCACTGCCACTCAGCCCCATGCAACATTTCTGGCCTGTCTTTTTTATCGATATTTTAAATCTGAGCACATCACTAGGTCATGTCAAAGTATTGGTATCATCACCAAAAAATGCATTATCAGATTGAATGATACGAATAGTATAAGTTCATCATCATTTTATGTAAAGAAATTTTGTTAGCTGTCAGCACATTGTGCAAACTAATATTATGTGTTTATCAATTATCATGTGACATCATTTGATGTCACAACATATCATAACAGCTAACCATGAAGTGAAGAAATGTTTAGTGAGATGGAGGCTAATACAACTATGTCAAGTTGATCTGATGGAGAGATGGACATTATCTATGTCACTTATCCTTTGTATGCTTTCTACCTGAAGATGTTCTTGTTGCTGTTACGTAATAGCTTGTTGATAGTGATTTCGTCATCTTTGTTGTTTCTGAAAGATAAGAAGTTAAGGACTGTTAACAATCTACTGATTGTTTATCTTTTAATTAAGTTTATCTGCTATGTTTAACTGGTAGAAATTCCGAAGGACATGTGATGATTGGTACAAAGAGAGCGGTCTGTCCTGGGCAATTTGCTTTCTAATATTGCTACAAAGCTAATACTTACATCAGCGTTGTTTACAAAATTAAAATGCTGCATACATGTACGTTAGCAAATTTAACGAAGGCACAGTTATGTTTGAGTGGAGTATAGATGTTTCTGTTGTAGTATATTTATTAGAGGATTTGTGAATTGCGTGTATTTATGAATTCTACATGCGTCACTGAATTTATGGCATATTGTAGTTTTTCAGTAATGATCAGACATTTAGACCAGCTTTACGGTTGATCTGACATCACTGCCAGCTAATCAGCCAATAACACTATTTGCCTCAAAATACTCATTTACACTACAGGCCTTAATTTAATTTTTAAGGTGCAGAGGACAAATGTCCTTACATATTCACAAATGTACAGACATAACGTCAAATTGTACTGACACGAGCTAGAGGGGCACTTTATATACACTGTTGGAATTGGAATAGGGAGTTTCCATTGAAGGTTTTGAGGTTAAACACAACCACATAGCTGCAACATATCACCAGACTGTGGTCATAACAGCTGCTGGTGATAGCAGTACACAAAGGGGAGGTGGCATTGGTAAATCCTTGGGTTAGGAAAATGTAGTATCTCCTTGGGTTGGGAAAATGTAGTATCTCCTAGCAACCAAGTGACAGTTATTGTTAGCACTACAAACAAACATTTACACATTAGCTTTTATGGTACTACTATTGGTTTTGCAAGGTCATGTGTGTCCGCCCAAAACTAATTATGTGCAGACATTGTACTATTTGTGCGGATTTTGTCCGTTGACTGCACGTTAATTTAAGGCCTGCACTATGGTGTACAGTGGTTAGTTTAATCTCCTTACAACAGAACATTTGTTATCGTGTCAACAAGAGTAACAGTGTAGGTGAGAACCACAGCCTAGTCCCAATGACCTGACAAATTGTAACTTGTATAACATGTTGTACAAACACAAAATGATCGGTTTTGTTTAATATGATATAGTTAAGCATATGCACAGAAACTACAGCACAGGGGGGCATGTCAAGTTAATACAGAATGAGGCAAAGCCGAGTGCTGTATTTGCCACCCTCCAAGTGCTGTATTTTTTATGCACACAGGCATAGGTGGTGTTTTAAGTGTTATATCTTACTTCCTGGTCATCTTGCTCAGAGCAATTTTCTTGAGTACCCGAATTGTTTCAATTTTCAGATATCAAAACTATCAGTATGGTGTTGTATAATCTATTTGTAGTCGTAAAACAATTTGGTGGGATTGGTTTGGCTAGTTTTAGCATTTGACAGTGTCACGCATGTGATACATCATGCAGTCTTTTTGGGGTTGTTGCTTCAATTATCCTTGTCAGACTACGTTGATGTAATATATTTCTAGTCATAGAACCAACTAGTAGGATTAGTCTGGCTAGTTATAGTGATTTACAATGTCATGCACATGATCAATCATGCTGTCTAAGTGGGGTTGTTCTCGTAGCATTCTTTACATAACTGTTCTGCATAGCTGTACTGTATTTGCCCAAACATACTGTATTTATCCAATTATCCCCATAGATGTACTGCATTTGTCCAATTAGCTACATACTGAAGGATTCATACAGTATAGTGATACAACTAATCAGTGCAGTATGGAAAATAGCATACATCAACACTTTGATCCTCCAATGCATAGTACAATAAATGTTTTCAAAGGCCTCCAAAGGTGTACGATCTCTTTGGATGACCTTTTCCAAAAAATGATGAATAGCGATTCAATTGATATACACTCATTGGAACCACATGGATTAGTTTTATAGGAGTTCTTGTTGGTATTGATTGTGGGTTTTGATTTTGAAGATAACTTTTTTAGTTATTCAATTTTTTAAGCATGTTGCAGAAAGGTTATGCAGTTTGTGTGTGCGCGTGTGCATGTACATGGGTGGGTGGTTGTGAATTAAACACTTGGGCTACTAAATTTCTTCTATTCAGACGTCTGTGGTTATTATTCAAGGGCACTTATTGAGTGCCGTGCTAATACCTCTCAAGCCTTCCTAACCACAGTGTCAATTAACTATGCTAGTCTCAGTAACCAAATTTATTTATTGTCTCACAGTTAGTAGCTGTAGCATCAAATAGAGGGTATGGTGATACTTTTGCTCACGTTAGTCCAGCTAGGGATATTTTTAGCATTCACTGTGATACTATCGTGTCTTAATTAGTATTGTAATATTTATTGTAATAGGGAATTATCTACTATTACTCAACATGTCTTCTATAGTCTAATATCTAGAGGGTTTGGTTTTATAGAGCTACTTGTTTGTTTTGAGTGTTGCTACAAGACCAAAAGTAAAGTATTACATAGTTAAAAGGGAGTTTGTGTATATTTGTGACTGGATCTGTGAAAACCCGACGCAATCGTGCAAGCCTAAATTTACAGTATAAAGCATTGAATACATTGGGTGAAATATTGGGTATTACAGAAAAAATTCCATAAGTTTTTTGAACGTCTCTTTCTTAATAAAGAAAGAGACTACCAACAAACACCTGGATATCATCTTATTCACCTACTCAGGAGGAGTTGGAAAATTTTTGTTTTGTTGCAGTAGACACAAGGTTATGCAAGTTATGAGCATTTTGTTTTTACGTCATGTCAAAGCGATCAACTTTTCTTCACGAATTTCAGCTCCGCACGTCAATTCGCTCGTAGGTTACAACCGTTTTAGTAAGCGCCTGTAATTTATTTTCCCTATATTTGCTGTACGATTTGATTTTTCTGTTGCTACTTTGTAGGGCTGTAATTCTGAAAGTTATTAGCATATGTGGCTGAAACTTTGCCAAGGATACACTTGGTAAGTAGATTACAAATATTTAATAAACAAGAATTCAAAAAAATACGTGATTGTGTAGGGTTTTTGCAGATCCAGTCACATTTTTTGTTATACAGCTGTGTTAATGGACTAATAAGTGAGTAAAAGGCCTCCAGAAAATGTATGGCATTTTCTAAAAAATTGTTCACGTACCGATAGTATGGATTTACTACGTATGCAAAAATGATGACTAGGTCCAGTAATTGAAGATTTGCTATAAGATTTTTATGAGTACTTTTTGATGTTGACTGTGGGTTTTGATTCTATAAAGAGGTATAATGTTCACTATAACAAAACACTCATATGTGGTTAAATTTTGTTTTGCAATGTTACACACAAGAGTATTGCATACGTTTCACCTATAGATCAAGACACACGATAGTGTGTCGTGCGGCCCAAGAAGCCGGCACGCCACACCGTGAGTATATTAACAGGAAGAAAGAAAATGCAATTTTCACACCTATATAGCTCTGTGATTCCTTATCCGATTGGAACCAAATTGCTAGAGACGTGCCGCCCAGTTAGGGGAGTCTACATACCAAATTTGAAGAAAATCGCTCCAGCCATTTCCGAGATACGAGTGAACAAAATTTCGTTTTAATTTCTTTGTTTTTTTCTTCTTCATCTTCTTCATTTTGCACACTTCGCAAAATTCGCCATAAAACACGAATGCATGCTCGGATCGGGCTGAAATTTGGCACACTTAAAGGGCTCATTAAGGCGGATCTCCGTACCAACTTTGGTAGGAATCTGATGAACATTCACGGAGTTATGACCGATTGTTTGCATAAAATAAGGTCGAAGGTCTGTCACGCCTACAGGGTAAACCCCTAGGAGGAATCAGTTGAAAATTGATATGTAGATGGAGCAACCATCGTAGGAGTGCCTTTTTGTGGTTTGAAAGGAATCGGGATAAAGACCATGGAGATATGACACAAAACCCAACCTGTGTCAAAATTACGCGATCGATTTTTATGAATAAAAAAAACTATTAGTTTTCGTGTCTACCAGGCAAACCGCTTAGAGCAACGAGCTGAAAATCAGTATGTAGCTGGAATAATCATCATAGAAAGTTCTTGCAGTAGTACAGAAGAATCGGATTACAAATCACTGAGTTATGATTCGAAAGGCAACTACGTGCAGCAAATGCGAGATCGAGATACTCTAATAGAACAGTCACCCTAATAAAGCATTCAGCTGCATGTATAATTTACACAGTTATATTACATTGCAAGTTATTCTGTAGGGAATTCAGCTACAAACAAGTCACCCTGTAGTCAGATCAGCTAGAAGAAGGTACTTAATAGAGAGTTCAGCTACAAAGAAGCCATCATGTAGAGAGTTCAGCTCAAATAAATCACCCTGTAGAGAATTCAGCTACAAACAAATTGCCCTGTAGAGAGATCAGCTAGAAGAAGTTACCTTGTAGAGAGTTCAGGTACTACAAAGAAATAATCATGCAAAGAGTTTAGCTGCAAACAAATCACCCAGTAGAAAGTTCCGCTATGAACAGATCACACTGTAGAGAGTTCAGTTAGAAACAAGTCATCCTGTAGAGAGATCAGCTAGAAGAAGTTACCTTGTAGAGAGTTCAGTTATGAAGAAACAATCATGCAAAGAGTTTAGCTGCAAACAAATCACCCAGTAGAAAGTTCCGCTATGAACAGATCACACTGTAGAGAGTTCAGTTAGAAACAAGTCATCCTGTAGATAGATCAGCTAGAAGAAGTCACTTTGTAGAGAGTTCAGCTACAAAGAAACCACCATGTAAGAGAGTTCAGCTGCAAACAAATCACCTGTAGAGAGTTCAGTTAGAAACAAGTCATCCTGTAGAGAGTTCAGCTAGAAGAAGTTACATTGTAGAGAGTTCAGTTACAAAGAAACTACCATGTAGAGAGTTCAGCTGCAAACAAATTGCCCTATAGAGAATTCAGCTACAAACAAATCACCCTGTAGAAAGATCAGCTAGAAAGAAGTCACCCTGTAGAGAGATCAGCTAGAAACAAGTCACCCGTAGAGAGTTCAGCTAGAAGAAGTTACATTGTAGAGAGTTCAACTACAAACAAATCACCCTGTAGAGAGTTCAGCTAGAAACAAGTCACCCTGTAGAGAGATCAGCTAGAAACAAGTTACCCGTAGAGAGTTCAGCTAGAAGAAGTTACATTGTAGAGAGTTCAGCTACAAAGAAACTACCATGTAGAGAGTTCAGCAGCAAACAAATTGCCCTGTAGAGAATTCATCTACAGACAAATCACCTTGTAGAAAGATCAGCTAGAAGAAGTTTCCTTGTAGAGAGTTCAGCTACAAACAAATCACCCTGTAGAGAGTTCAGCTAGAAGAAGTTACATTGTAGAGAGTTCAGTTACAAAGAAACCACCATGTAGAGAGTTCAGCTGCAAACAAATCGCCCTATAGAGAATTCAGCTACAAACAAATCACCCTGTAGAGAGTTCAGCTAGAAACAAGTTACACTGTAGAGAGATCAGCTAGAAACAAGTCACCCTGTAGAGAGTTCAGCTAGAAAAAGTCATTGTAGAGAGTTCAGCTACAAAGAAACTACCATGTAGAGAGTTCAGCAGCAAACAAATTGCCCTGTAGAGAATTCAACTACAGACAAATCACCCTGTAGAGGGTTCAGCTACAAACAAGTCACCCTGTAGAGAGTTCAGCTAGAAGAAGTTACATTGTAGAGAGATCAGCTAGAAACAAGACACCCTGTAGAGAGTTCAGCTAGAAGAAGTTACCTTGTAGAGAGTTCAGCTACAAACAAATCACTCTGTAGAGGGTTCAGCTACAAACAAGTCACCCTGTATAGAGTTCAGCTAGAAGAAGTTACATTGTAGAGAGATCAGCTAGAAACAAGACACCCTGTAGATAGTTCAGCTAGAAGAAGTTACATCGTAGAGAGTTCAGCTACAAAGAAACTACCACGTAGAGAGTTCAACTGCAAACAAATTGCCCTGTAGAGAATTCAGCTACAAACAAATCACCCTGTAGAAAGATCAGATAGACGAAGTTACCTTGTAGAGAGTTCAGTTACAAAGAAACAATCATGCAAAGAGTTTAGCTGCAAACAAATCACCCAGTAGAAAGTTCCGCTATGAACAGATCACACTGTAGAGAGTTCAGTTAGAAACAAGTCATCCTGTAGAGAGATCAGCTAGAAGAAGTTACCTTGTAGAGAGTTCAGTTACGAAGAAACAATCATGCAAAGAGTTTAGCTGCAAACAAATCACCCAGTAGAAAGTTCCACTATGAACAGATCACACTGTAGAGAGTTCAGTTAGAAACAAGTCATCCTGTAGATAGATCAGCTAGAAGAAGTCACTTTGTAGAGAGTTCAGCTACAAAGAAACCATGTAAGAGAGTTCAACTGCAAACAAATCACCTGTAGAGAGTTCAGCTAGGAACAAGTCACCCTGTACAGAGATCAGCTAGAAACAAGTCATCCTGTAGAGAGTTCAGCTAGAAGAAGTTACATTGTAGAGAGTTCAGCTACAAAGAAACTACCATGTAGAGAGTTCAGCTGCAAACAAATTGCCCTATAGAGAATTCAGCTACAAACAAATCACCCTGTAGAGAGTTCAGCTAGAAACAAGTCACCCTGTAGACAGATCAGCTAGAAACAAGTCACCCGTAGAGAGTTCAGCTAGAAGAAGTTACATTGTAGAGAGTTCAGTTACAAAGAAACCACCATGTAGAGAGTTCAGCTGCAAACAAACCAATTGCCCTGTAGAGACAAACAAATCACCCTGTAGAAAGATCAGCTAGAAGAAGTTACCTTGTAGAGAGTTCAGCTACAAACAAATCACCCTGTAGAGGGTTCAACCACAAACAAGTCACCCTGTAGAGAGTTCAGCTAGAAGAAGTTACATTGTAGAGAGTTCATCTACAAACAAATCACCCTGTAGAGAGTTCAGCTAGAAACAAGTTACACTGTAGAGAGATCAGCTAGAAACAAGTCACCCTGTAGAGAGTTCAGCTAGAAGAAGTCACATTGTAGAGAGTTCAGCTACAAAGAAACTACCATGTAGAGAGTTCAGCTGCAAACAAATTTCCCTGTAGAGAATTCAGCTACAAACAAATCACCCTGTAGAAAGATCAGCTAGAAGAAGTCACCTTGTAGAGAGTTCAGCTACAAACAAATCACCCTGTAGAGATTTCAGCTACAAACAAGTCATCCGGTAGAGAGATCAGCTAGAAGGACCACCTTGCAGAGAGGTTAGCTACAAAGAAATCACCCTGCTTCATCTTTTCTTCTTCCTGTAGTAAAGAAAAATTGACAGGTTAAAAAGCCCTAAAGCCGTTTATGGCCGGCTTTGGGGTATACAAATACAAAAAGAAGTGAAATCTAATCCAAAACAGCCAAGCTGTAAAAAAAGAGTGCGGACCTGAGAAAGGCTATGGTGAAAAAAGATGTGAAATCCAAGGTGGCGGCCAAGAAATGGCTGTGATGGTAGGTTAATGGTAAAAATTTTAATAACAACAATTCAGGTGAATTTGGTGCCGCTTGTTCTTGGCACAAAATTCACCTGACTTGTCGTTATTAAAATTTTTACCATTAAGGTTACGGGATACTGTAAACCCCACATGTACACTATCGATCATTTTTCATGATTAGGGGTTTGATTTTTCTTAATGTATTGTTATCAAATATTTATGCATTCTTAACTTCTCATAAATCGACATGGAATTCAAATGTTGTTATGGAAACATGAATTGTCCCCATGCCGAACAGTGAAAACTGTGAACCAAAAATCAGACCAATGAAGAACCATGAGAACTTATGAACAATTCTAAAGTTTGAAGAACATCACTTGTGAGGGACTGACAAGAGGATTTGTGAATAATGTGTATAGTTGCTGAAATATGACTACAATATGGCCTAAAGCAAGACACTAGTCACAAAATTAATTTTTAAATTGATATCACAAGCACTAGAAACATTATTTCTAACAAATGGCTCCGTCAGGACCTATACAAGAAGCCAGACTAGTAGTCTGTTTATACAAAATGTTAACAACTAGTTTGACAGTCCTGATTTTTGGTTCAGGAAAATATCGCCATTAGTCAGCAAAACTACACATGCGCTTACAGGTGCGCCAGTTGCTAAGTGTGTTGTATCTATGTTATCTTGTACTGTTACGTGTGTTTTCTTGTACCTTGTAACTGTCCAGTCAGCACGCTATTATTCTCCCAACAATTTAAGCCTGTTACCAGCTGATACAAAACACAACAACACCAAGCCCGCCTTAATTACGTAATAAATTTTTTGTTTGACAGTCGCTCACTATCCCGTGACCTTAACCTACCATCACAGCCATTTCTTGGCCGCCACCTTAGATTTCACATCTTTTTTCACCATAGCCTTTCTCAGGGCCGCACTCTTTTTTTACAGCTTGGCTGTTTTGGATTAGATATGATATACAGCTGCACGTTAGACTTACTGGACATCTCAACTTCTATTTTTCCAAAGGCCTCCAGAAAGTGTATGGCCTTCTCCAAAAAATAAAAAGATATCACGTAATAATATCAATGCCATGATGATACGGACGATCAGTGTGTAGTAGTGTTGTAGAGTTTATATAGGACCATCTAACAGTTTTGATTGTGGGTTTTGATTTTGGCAGGCCTTATTAAACTTCTAGTCAAAGAATTTTTAAGAATGTTTTTAATCTATTGTATAAGGACTTTAGTATCATGTTCTGAGGCCTTTGCAGTATAATTTGTTCAACTCCAGAAATAATCAAGCACGCAGGTAATCTATAAAAAGAGTTGTATTCTCTACCCTGTGTAACAAACATCAATTTTCACTTTGTGTTATTCTTGTATGCCTCTAATATATCCACTGTTTTCAAGAAGCAAGTGTTGAATTTTGGATGGACAAGCATTGGCAAATAGGTTGCAATACCAACTCGCCTCTCTCTACCTGGGTAATTACAAATTTAAAATACCATTTGAAGTCTTTGTGTAACATTACCAATAAGATAAGTAGCTCCACACAATCAGATAAATAGTGTCCAACAGCCAATCCAGCACCATCAGTAATATACTGAAAATTTCTAACCGTTACCCAATTTTTTGACTGAACTTTCAACTATTTGCTCACACTTTTAGATGCTTGTTTATAAAAAAAAAAACTTGTACAACTGTGTGATCAGCATTTTGATCACTATTGCTTAATAAATGTCCTGCAGCCTGGGAATCATTCTGTTATCTGCTTAACTTATTTGCTTTAAAAGTCAGTGATTCAAGCAAACACACCTCTATATTGCAGATGGAAACTAATCAAAACAGGATAAGTATGTAATACGGGTTTTGTGTTACAATTTTTGTGAAGGTCTTTTTGATAACACCACTAGACCAAGGTACACAGGATGAGGCAGCTTAGAACAGCTTTCATACAATTTGTATAAGCATTTACATTGGTAGTGCAGCCCAGTAACTGTGGTTAATAGTAAGTTTCTATCCTAATTAAATAATGTTATCTAACATACGGTACAGATTTAACGCAACGTCGCACTCTCGAGTGACCCACTCTGGAGAGCAATCCGTTATGAACTAGAGTCTCGAGTAGTCATTATCGAATACGAGGTCGAGCGCTCGCACCTGAACTCGCAGTTGCGAGTACGAACGTAAGAAAAACACTCGAAGCGAACAAGGCGCTTACTTATTAAATAATTTGAATATGCGCCAGACAAAAAATCTATTTCGAGCTGTCAAGGGCAAGCAGAATGACCTGAGGTTAGTTGATCAGATACGTACTGTAAAACTTATGCTACATACGTACATATACATAATTTATACAATGTAATGTTTTTAAAATCACTCGCGGGTAAAGTCAGTTTACTCTCGAGTGGACTCGACAGTTCAGAATGTCGACACTCTGACAAAATGCCAAGGCTCGCCCTGAGTGTAAGAAGAAGTGCTCTTAGCTTGTCTAATGCAGGATATTCTGTGGCAGATATAGAACAAATATTGAAGAAACAAAAAGTTGCTACTACGAAGCGAAGCCTGTATCGTCTGATTAAAAAATTTAAGGAACATGGAGTGTACACGGATTTGCAACGAAGAGCTCGTGATAGGAAGATTACACCAGAGATGTTGAAAATGATTAACGATGAACTAAAGCAGAATGATGAAGCCACAGCAAGGCATTTGAGAGCAATGTTAATAGAAAAATATCCAGACTTGGAGGTGACTTTATCTACCATTAAACGCCAACGCCAGGCGTTAGGGTGGGTGTGCACTAGACCCCACTATTGCCAGCTTATTAGAAATCTGAACAAAACCAAAAGGCTGGTATGGTGCAAGGAACAGCGCCGGGTTAATGAAGATTTTAACAATGTAATTTTTTCAGATGAGTGTACGATACAATTGGAACACCATGGCCGGTTGTGCTTCAGGAAACGGAAAGAGCCTAGAAAGCTTAAGCCGAGAGCGAAACATCCCGCAAAGCTGCACATTTGGGGAGCCATATCTGCACGTGGAGCAGCCCGTGTTGTTATGTTCACTGGCATAATGGATGCTGTCCGCTATGCAGACATTTTGAGTGCCTCTCTTGTGCCATTTATAGCTGACCGATTTTCTGATTCTGGAGGGCATAGGTTTCAAATGGATAACGACCCTAAACATCGCAGTAATCACATAGAAGATTACTTCGAAGAGAAGAACATCAATTGGTGGCCAACTCCACCAGAAAGTCCCGATCTGAACCCCATAGAAAATTTATGGGGTTCATTGAAACAGTATTTGCGAACTAAGCACAAACCAAGGGATCTCAACCAGCTCAAGGAAGGTGTAATAAGCTTTTGGCAAACACTAACACCAGCCGTATGCAGAAAATACATTGGTCACCTACGCAAGGTTATCCCAAAAGTCATAGAATTACATGGTGAACCTAGTGGTTACTAGTGCAACTGAAACATTCAACATGCTACTTTTGTACTACCTTGAACATTTATCATGATTAATTTTCAAATAATGAAAGTGTGGATATAAGAACATGATTGGATATAAAAACATGAAAAGTTTTTAACTGTTTCCTAATAAATCAAAAAGCTCAGTTCCAGTTTCAGGTCAAAAAAAAAAAACCAAATCCAGTTTCCAGGGAAGTAGTATGACAATCAATTAAGTCCTTGCAGTTGTTTTTTAGTGGGCTTGTTACGAAGACGTCGGCAACTCTCATCAATTGAGATTATACAATCTGCCCACTCTTTGGAAATGTCGGTGTTTTGTGACGGAAAATACTTGAAAGAAGTACTCTTAATGTATTTGATAATTCTTGGATCTAACTGTTGTTTATTGCGTCCAGAGACATTCGATGTCTTTCTAACTTGTTCCGTAAACAATCTTCTGGTCAAATGTACGCTCATATTCCTGCGTGAGCAGCTTTTCATAAAGATCAAAGTAAGTTCACTTTCAGGCAATAGTCCAGTTGGTCCTCGTGAAGTTGGTGGTGGTGGTGTAGGTAGTAAATTTGCTCCACTCCCATGTGCAAGCTCTAAAATTGAAAATATAATTTACCATAATGTTTGTTGGACGTAAATAGCTACACACACTTTAATAAACAAACACAGTACAGTGTATCTTTTACAGTGTCACTTATATTATAGTCCATGCATGAATAACAGTTAACATGCCCTCTTAAAGCAGTGCAAGTTCTGGTAATTTGCATTTAACAGTGTCTGGATATCCTTTCACAAAGACATTGGCACTTAGTTTGTGGGTGACCACAAGCCAAAGGTATTTGTTTTAACCACACCTCGAGTTAGTACCAGTCCCCTAGTACTTGTCAGCTCAGATAGTATAAAATGCATTTATAGCCTGTTTACTAGTGTCATCTTTAGATTGTGGGTTGCATCAAACCCTTTGTAGTACTTTAAAACTCTTGCATTACTCCGTTAATTAGTTGTGTCCAGACACAATATTGACACACTGTTTCAAGCACTGCTGTTTTACGTGACACACTGTTTCAAGTAGTGCTGGGCGGTATGGCATTTTTTGATTATGGTACGGTATTGAAGAAAATACCCCGGTATTCAGTATTTCACGGTATTCAGCTTGGTAAGGAACTAATAATATGTTTTTACAGTAATTGTTAACTGTAACTACTCACAATTGAAAGTTACCCATGGCCAGCAGTAGGGACCAGTCTATTTTGCTTTTTTTCTACCTATTTTTCTTTCCAGCAATTCTTTTATTTTTCCCCTATTATGCTCCATATTTTGCTCAAGAATTATAAATTTTGCTCAGTACTTATCTTTGTTAATTGAATATTTCCAAGTGCAAAGCTACAGTTTCGCCTTAAAGTGACTGTTCTATTAGAGCTCGATCAGAAATTACTTCTAACATGTAAAGCAAGAAGCCAGCTAATATTGCTTAACATGTGTGGCTGTTTTATTAGGGTATATCGATTGTCACTTGTTGTTCCTGTAACAATTAGCTATGCATTGTAGATATTTTAGCGTGTCTGACTGTTTGATTAGAGTATCTCGATCTTTTGTGCAATTTTTATGTCCACTCCACAAAAGTTGCACCTATTATGCCAGCATTTTGCTCATTGCTTTTACCCAACCATTATGCTAAACATTTTGCTGGCGAAATCGACGGGTCCCTAGCCAGCAGGTTATAAAAATATTTTACTAACTACATGACAGTAGGCAGGTGCTACAATGTAACCTGAAACCTAACAGTTGCTGTTAGGAGAGGCTTGTGGTCACCACCAAACCACCAACACATAACCCAACCACCTTGTCTCTGGCTTCCTGCACACTAGTCACATTCATGCTGGTATTTTCAGAAACAAATACCTTTGAAACGGTTTAATGAAAATACCGCGGTATACGGTATTTTCGGTATACCGCCCAGCACTAGTTTCAAGCACTGCTGTTTTACACAGACTTTGCGACAGATCAGTTTTAATAAACTGTTTACAGCACTGCTTCATAAATTTTTTTCCTAAAATTTGGTGGTCAATTGTGAAGTAGTGAAAGCCCTTATTGATTCATTTCCAGTTTCCAGCACTTACACTTTCTCCACAAGCTGCCACCATCTAAATCTGGTAATGAGCAAGAAGGTATTTCCTTAAACTCAAGCATTACCACAACTTTGGAGCCATTTTAGTAGTGTTGTGCGATACAGCTAAAATGGTGTATCTCAAACCTTGTGTAGTCATGATATGATACCAATATGGAATATAGTGAACTTCAGCCAAAAAGCAAAGTAATTAACTGTGTGGGTGGCCGTCAAATTTTCATAGTTTAGTTCCAGACATTACAGACCGTGTAACAAGCTTCAAGTCTGAGAAACAGGCGAACAGCTCTGCTACACTGTACGTTGTACAAAACCAGACCTTAGCATTTCCATGTGCGAATAAAACATTGATAAATGTATTGCAATATCGATATTGTGATATTGTATATGTGTATCGATAATTCGATATGTATCGCACATCACTACATTTCAAGACATAATGTAAATTTGAATAACATAAATGCGCACCTCTATGCAAGGAGTATGACATATAACACTTGTGTGCTACACGCAATCTGAGCTTTCAAATTTACTGACCAGAATTGTTAGATTCTAAGGGTTGTGCACCGGGCCCTTGTGAAGTTGGTGGCGGTGAACAGTTAGGTAGTACATTTACTCCACTTCCATGTGCAAGCTCTAAAATTGAAAAAAACTTTGCCGTAATGTTTATAGGATGGAAATGGCTACACACACTTTAATAAACACGAGTACAGTGTATCCTTTACAGTGTCACTTATAGTTCATGAATAACAGTTACATTCATAGTTTTAATTATAGTTATTTTCAACTACTACGAAGAAGGTGATTCTAAAACTCTAGTATCACGGCAGTGGTGGAGCCAAGAAACATTAAATTTGAATACACAAATGCACCTCTATACACAAATGCACCTCTATACAAGGAGTATAACATAACACTTGTAGCACACGTAATCTCTGAGCTTACTTACCAGAAAAGCTAGATTCTATGGGTTGTACAATTGGGATTTGCTCTTGTCGAACATATACAGGTCCTGCAAGCTCACTAGGTCCTACACAGTACATTACAGAATTAAAAATAGAGACGAAAATGAGAAACTTTAGAAGAGCTGAAACAAATATTTGATTCGGTTAGTACAGAAAGTATTCTAATACTTAAACATTATTAAACAATGCCACGGTATACATAAGCGTGGAAAATTTTAGGGAATCACACTTGTAATTAAGCGAATTTCGTGTAATAGTTCAAGTTTCCTTTCCGATGAAAAGTGATTCTAGCGTGTTCAAAGTCTATCCACGGAAATGAAAACAGCGAATTACTTTTGCGACTGTTTCAGTAAAAACTTGCATTTTTCGTACAAGCATGCATATTGGAAAAAATGGAATTTACAAAATCTGATATTTGTTTCAGCCGTACTTTAGAAATAGAGTTCGGAAAATACACTGATGAAAGCAAACAAACACCCACTAGTAATATTTGCTTTACTACCAAACATACCTGAGTGGGTAGGTGGTTGCTGCATTGCTCCAAACGAATCCAATTTTGACGACACCATTACTAACCCTCTGGACATTACTTGAATAGATTCCTGCAAAGACGACACTGTCTTATTCAGATCTTCATACTTCTGATCCTAAACAAACAAGCAAAAGGTATTGAATAACACCTATTGTGGCAAAATAGTGTACACACAAATCAAAACCAATACCAATAAACATGTTGCTCCAAAATGATGACCACTATTTTGTTAACAAAGCCACTTTAGTGGAGTTTGGTGCCAAAGGGCTATTAAGCATAAAATGCTTACATGCCACATAATAAAGTGTACCACTATGTAAGTCAAAACAAACCTTAACATCAGCTGAACTGGGTAGAGAAGGATGCAATTCTGCGCTCATGTCATCATCATACTAGTATATTAAAACTATACTAAATTTTAACACAGCTAATATAGCATGCATACCCTATTGTACAAGAAGTCATCAAAATCCATATAGAATGGATCCTCTCGATACATTTCAATCACCTAAAAGTATCCAGAGCATTTTTTGATAATCAGACTGTTATTCTTACTGGTATATCAATTTCTTGGGTGTTCACATCACTAACGATTTCTTTGCTCATAGCATCCGTACCAGTTTCATTGCTCATCGCATCCCTATCAGTTTCATTGCTCATCGCATCCCTATCAGTTTCATTGCTCATCGCATCCCTATCAGTTTCATTGCTCATCGCATCCCTATCAGTTTCATCGCTTGCCATCTTCCCTTTGTCTACCTAGAGATAAAAACATTAAGCATTCCCTTAATTCTATTTAAATGGCCCTTCGGATCTATAAGACACTTTGTCGAATTTATAACACTTACTTTAGTGATGTCAACATCTTTAGGGGTGTCAGGACCAACCTCCAACACCGGCTTTTCCTAGATCAAAGTAAAGTATTATGTATACATTAATTGAGGTTACAATTCTGTATGCAGTACTAAATAAGACAGCACGAATGCAAGTAACTCAGTATAATAGCATTGGCCAGTGGTTTAAACGTGTAGAGAACAATCAAGGAAACCCAAAACGTGTAAATCACAATGGGATTTGTGGTACTTTTGATGATATCATAAGCCTAAAGCTTAAGAAATTTATGCAGCAGTGTGGTGTTTTGCATGCCGTGATGCCACATTTAAAGACTGATTGCACTTGCTGTCTATCCTAGTGAGTTATCTCAAATAGACCCGTCAGCCTTGGTGAGTGGTAAAAGTTGTCTCTTTTCATGACTTTCATTGTGCACCCCAACTTGCTAATATCCAGCTGGAAGATCTAAGCTAGTAAAATAACAAAGCTTTCCAAACTGGTCCAAGTTGTAGATTTTTGGTTAAGATAATTCCCAAACTGCTAACCAGAATTACCTGAAATTTTGAGTATCAACTCCATATACACTGTAGATAATGTCAAGAATAATAGTAAAAAAAACAAATGTGCGAACAATACGGGTTTCGGTTGAGACGGTCACATACATATAGACACAACACACTTACCACCTCTTCTTAGTCCTTCTTTTCTTTGCTACAGTATCACCTTTCAATTTATCACCCTCACTCTTGGTCTTGACTTTTTGGACAGGGACTCTCCTTGTCTGCTTGCTACCTGTCTGCTTTTGCTTCTTAACAGCAGTATCAGATTTACACTTCTGGGATAAAAGTAAAAGAAATAAAATATACAACACAACCTGTTGAAATAGAGCATGCCAGTCAGGTGATTATAATTTTAATAGCATGCCTACGATAACCACAACATTCCAACAATGGCTTATAGTGGCCCCACCTGGTTAGTTGATCACCTAGTAACAGGGCATTGTATGAAAAACAAGCTGACAGGTCAGACTATTAACCCTCTTACCGCCACATACAAGTGTTAGTGTATGATGCCGTAAAAAAAAAGTGACCATAAAAGAAAACAACAAAAACTTCCACCTGTCTAGCATTGTGATTCCATGAGCACTTATCTGATAAAATTTGAACAATCCATTTATTTTCCATTCTAAATTATGAAGCAGTCATAAAAATGTTTGAAAAAATGCAAACTGGTTGGGTTTTTTGTTCAGTGGGTCATCACATATGATTAGTGATCAGAAAAGTTAGCAACCAATTCAACATACCTGCTTTCTTTTGTTTTGCCTGGGTTCAACATTCTCTTTTCCATCACGGCTATCTTTGCACTTATCTTCTATCTGATCACTGCATGTATTATCCTGTGTATCTTTACTACCATCCATTTCAATCTGACTGTAGTCATCCATGAAATTCTCTCTGTCCTCTTCACTACCATTATTTGACTGGCTGTCTTCATCATCCTCATCATACTTTTCCTGGTCCTGCTTACATTCTTTTTGTGTTCCTGCAGTTGTGCTAAAATAGACAAACAACAGAAACACACCTTTCTTACCTAAAGACAATATTTTTACTTCATAAATGGCTTTTCCCTCCGTGATTTGAGCTATACCATCAATAAACAGGGATGTTCCTTTAAGCATACGAGTGGGAACAACTGCAGTGTAGATCTCATCGACGTATTCAATGAAGGCATAAGGAGCTACACCTGTAAAAATTTATGTGCATAACTTTCCAATAAACTTAAACTAGGCTGTGCAACAAAACATAATATATTTGCACTTCTAAAATAATGAATACACATTTTAGCTAACTGTTACAAGCACTTCTGTCAAGTGTGGGATCCAACTGCTCAGGCTCAATCATGCTGCAAAGGCACTTCTAATACTACTCTAACACATTACATAACAGTGTCTTTTAAATTTACTGTTTATCTAAGCTTGCAACACCATGTGACTGCTTTCTCTTTATAAAGCCCAGTATGGAATCCATCTGCTCAAGCTCAATCATTCCACTAAATAACTTCTAATACTACTCTAACACATAACCTAACAGTGTCTTTTAAATTCTTACTGTTTACCTTAGCATTTACTGTGCCATGTGACTGCTTTCTCCATTTAATGCTCATTCTATCAAGTTTGCTTAAGCTCGATCATGCACCTAATCCATCTGCTAAACCACAATCATGCTAGTAAATCACTTCACTCTAACACATCAAGGCCGACTATTAACGGAGTTTTAGTTTTTTGTTGTTGTTGCATGCCGTGAAATTGGTTAGCTGCAAACACTCTATAACAACTAGCTATACACAAACAAAATAGAAGTTTACTTTTCTTTGCCTTTGTTGACCTTTTCGCCACTCTTTCTGATGCCATCACAATCGCTCCTCGTCACAATCACACACGACACAATCACACAACACTCTCCTTTGCACATGCGCACACTATTGCGTGAAATATTTAGAATTGTGCTTTTATTTAAAGTGATAAATTGAAGGCATTGAAGATCATACAACATTGCTGACAGGATCTCACTAATGATTGCTCCAAACTTCACTAGAGCGTAAGTCATTGGTTTTAATCTAATAAGCGCTTGTACGTATCTAGTATTAAACTAATAAGCGCTTATGATATGTATTAGCATTAGGCACCACTTGCTCGAGCGAGTGTAGCAACCCCTCGAGCAAACTCTCATTCGAGTGAGTACCCCCTTCGAGCAAGAGCACTCGATAAGGAACGCTCGATCGAGTGCGGGTGCTTAGCGAGTGGTATCCTATGACTCGCGCGCGAGTGCGACGTTGCGTTAAATCTGTACCGTAGGTAATTATACTAGACTGTCATAGCACTCAGAATAATGGTAAACTATTAGCTGGTTATTCATGATATGTTTGTCATGATGAACAAATGGCAATAAAAAGGTTGAATTTTGAGTGGAAGCCAATTTTCATGCTTGCCTCCATGTGGTAATGATTGTTTTAAAGCTGCTTCAAATCTTTACAAACGAAATTGTAGAACTATTGAGCTAAGCGTGAAGAAGAGTTTAGCTAAGCTTAAAGCTATTGTTTGTTCTATGGGCAAGCAGCACAGCTCTTTTTATAGAAAACTCATCCATAGACACTTGAATTTGGGCTTGAGTTTGTGCTTAAAATTAAGATGCATTCTAATAGCTTTTAAAGCTTTTTTCAGGTAGCAACATCTGCCACTAAATTCCTTATTAATATAATAGTGACAACGTGATTTCACTAGTATCAATCCTCAACAGTGTTAATTGTGTTCAACATTTCTGTTTTTAAAATGATTAAAGTTATCCCATTGATACAAAGTATATATACTATAATTTTCTTGAATTAATGCTGCAGCTACTAAATTTCCTCTACTCAGACATCTTGTTCCACATGTGAGCTCCTGGCATTAGTAAATAAACTGTATAGTAACTGCAGTATTGATATATATTTATTTGTTAAATTTTGTGTTGCTCCTGATTTTATAAGTTGAAACACCTTAGTTCACAAGTATCCAAAGACTGTATGAAAATATGAGTGTTCAATGGAGCCAATTCTTGTGCCAATGCTTGAGCTGGAATGTTCACTTGGTATTGTACTTATATTCTTTCAATTCTGTGTAACTGCTACAAGTACGTGGTTAACCCTATGAAAGAGCATTTTGCTATACTTACCAAGCACCATAAGAAGAATTTATACAGAAACTGGACTCTAAATGTTGGTACACATGGTAACTGCAAATCGCACCACCGCAAGACTTAATTTTCATGACATTTTTTTTAATTACTTGGATTATGTCTTCATTGTGAACTTTTATTAAGCGGTTGCACCTAACAAACGGACTTTATGGTTGTCTTTTCTGCTCTTGTTTGGGCCAAAGAGATTCCTTATCTATTAAGTACATTAGACTGTACACATTAAAGGGAGTCCAAGTAACCATGACCTGACTAGACACATTTTATTGCGTAATTGTATGTTCTTGAAGATGTTGTGGTTTGACACCTAACTTGGGCCTTTCATAATTTTTTTGTGACTACAACTATACAAGTGTTATAAAATCTGCATTTTTCTTTAAAAAGAACTGGAACCCACAATCATTTACTTTAGACTAGTCTATATAAGTTGCACCGTATATATATTTGTATACATATACTAGTATTTAAAAATATTTTTTTGGAAAGGCCCTCCAGTGCATTTTTTCTGGAGGTGCCTGAATTCCTAATGTTTTTAAGATGAGTAGTACTGAACTTAGTCTCATGCCCAGTCCCCACCCACTGAGTAGGGTCTGGTGACAAATGCATAGGCTTTGGGTCCTATGCCATTTTTTTCATTTTGTACTAATCAGATGCTTTAATTCAGCTACATTGTGATTTGATAGGCTAGAATAACAAAGATGGTTGACATACAAATGCATAAATAATATGGCGGCAGGCCCAAAAATGTAGCCTAAGTCACCAGACCCTTCTCAACGCAGTGGGTGGGGTCTGGGCACGAGACTATGGTGAACTTTGCTGGGTCATTTTTGATCAATATTTTTTTTTGAAATGTTTTTGATGAATTATGAGTTAGTTTTCTGTATGCTGTGGCAGCACAAGAGGTGGAAACAATGGGGCCGACCCCCACTTTACTGGTTAAAAATAAAGATTAAGATATTCTAATAGAGCAGTAACCTAATCTAATAGACTTGTTAACATTTCTAAGTATCTATTTAAGTTTCTATTTTGAATCTCAAGGCCTCTTAATATCTGAGTGGGCATGTCCCCACACCTCCCACAATGGAATACATTTCCATTAACAATTATAAACAGACCACATAAAGGGAGCTACATACGTAACCTTACACTATATCTAGAGTAGACTAATCTTGTTTTATTGTGTCTTGTTTCTTGTAAATGTGAATGCTACTAAATGTCATTTTTGTGAATTAGCCTGCTTTTGGTTTTGTTGTTTGTTGTATTTTCATGTCAATACATAGTAAAACATGTACGTTTAGTTTTATGGTCAACTTCATATAACTTTACCTTACTGTTTATTCACTCATATAGTTGTGATGGATGATATTGAACAAGGCCTCAGTCAGGTTCATAGTGACAGCAAGGATCTACAACAACTACAGTTAGACAGGAACAAAATAAAGGCTATTACTTGTAGTATAGTCTTGTTATAGTAATGATGGTGTTACTTTTTGATGTGGTAAACTAAACAGCAGTTTAAAATGTACGACAATGTTTTTATCTTATAATACAAGGTAAAATGCACTTACTACATACAATTTTGTGGTTGGCTTATTTTCAGTTTACTGCTTGCAAACATAATTTCAGATAAGGCTCATTGATACCTAACACCAAAAAAACCAATACTGATACTAGTAGATCACATGAGATCACATGATCATTAGTTGTGAACATCAGTCTACAGTACTGATGGCATTTTATGCATGATTAAAGCACTGTTTGTACTGTATTTACTAACAAGGTGGTTATTTTGTTTGAGTGGTGGTTAATGCTGACCACTATGGGCTCATCAATGCTTACAACAAAGAAGGCGATGTGTTGTACACTATGTTATAGAACTTTGCGTGGGCGAGATCAAAGGAAAAAGTGTACTTTAAATTTCATAAAGTACACTCTCAGCCGGCCAACAGCTTCATTGACCACAAAGAGTACTTTATTGCACTGCAAAGAGTGCTTTATTTGTTCAATAAAGCACTCTGTGGGCAATAAAGCACATTTGCCCACATGCTCTACACGCCAGTACGACTAATCACCCAAGTCGGTAAAGGCTGATAGCCTCGCTGCGCTGAGTGATCAATCACCCAGCCAATACAAGTTCTACTGCTAGATTGCTTTTATAAACATACCTAAATGCTTCAACGATGGGTGGGAGAAGGTAACGTTGCTGTTACGTTTGTTAATGTAAACGGACAAGTCCTGGAGATATCACGGAAATATTTCACTATGTGACTCACAATGGAATCGATTGTGGGTTGCGAGCAAAACCTGCCAAAATATGCAATGAACGTCTACCATGCCAAACTGTGGTGAAATACACGTAAGTTACTTTGTTAAACTAGTTTGTGTGCGTTCAGGCTGCTAATAGTTCAAGCAATGCGTGTTAATTACGAGTCCTCGTGTATAGTGAAGCAACACGACTAGAAAGTTCCATAAATCATTTAAAGCATAGTCTTGCTCATGCTATATGAAAAATAAAGTACTTGGCGCTTCACCTCGATGCTAATAAAGCACTCGGCTTTGCCTCGTACTTTATTAGCATCTCGGCCGCACGCCTCGTACTTTATTTTTCATATAGCACACACGGCTATGCTTTAACATATACATACATACTTGCACTTTGACCTTTCGGACTTAATTAATTTTGAACATGAAATGATGCATAACTATGAACTAAGGCAGAGAATCAGGTTTCTATTACTGCTCGTAATAGGTGTCTTCGAGGGTTGTCTTCAAGGATCTAAAACCTGAGGTGACGTCAATAATTACTGTGCCTCAGTAATTATTGACATCACCGTTGGTTGATAAAGCCTGGAAGACTCCTATTATGAGTGTCTAAGTATTTTAGACAACAGTGTAGGAGCAGTGAGTTAGTATAGAGAGTAATATTATGTACTCTTGATGATACAAGCATCCATTATACGTAAGATCACATGATTTATTGTATACCACTGAATTCCATAGCACTTGAGGATTTTAATAGTGCTTAGTTTATGGCCAAGTATGGTGAAGCAATATACAGCCATGAAGAATACTGTTTTCTAAGTGGTGTGTTGAAACCAACTGCATTGGTGCTTGGTGGAGTTCATGGCTAGTAATGTAGTTACTGCAGGATCTTTCTATTGCTAATACTAGCAAAGTTATTTTAGTATAGAAGCATGTGTCAAAGCCTTAATATGGGATTACCAAGTTTGTAGTGTTAACATACTTAACGTGGTTTTAGTCATGCTAATAAGGTATCGAATACTTAACACCCAGCCCTAGTACTTACGTACTTTTAAAGGCCTCCAATTGTGTATGACCTTTTCCAAAAAATACAATCGAAAACTTTTAGTATAACAATAGCAAAATTGTGACAGTGTTTTTATAGTTGCAGTCATTACAATTGATTGTGGGTTTGCATTTCAAGTATTGAAAATAAGGGGCAGGCATTGACTGGCTGTTAATGGCAAGCCGACATCCAACTGCTATTCTTCCACTGCTGATTTTCAAGTCATACATTTTGCCTGAAATTATAATGACAACATCACATATATGTATATGTTTAGGCATTGCTGTGTGTGCTGTACCAGAAAATAAGGCATGGATCACACAGGCAGGATTCAAAACAGTTATGCACCAATCGATTGGCAAATAATCAGAAATCGGTTTATCAGCCAAATTTCAGCAATATCTTCATCGGTAACTATTATTTAGCCAATTAATTTACTGACCCTGATGTTACTGGGGGGGGGGGGGGGATAAATAAAATTTTAAAATGGCAATTTTACAAAATATATGTGAATTTTTTGGTAAACATAATATCTTATCAGTATCAGCCATTATATGAATTTAATATCAGCTAATCAGATAATCAGAAAATCTCTTATCTGTGCATCACTAGTTCAAATAACACACTTCTGGGAAATGGCCACCCAAAAGTGAAGTTTGTGTGACCATCTGATAGATTGCACTGGATCACAGTGTGCTGTTTACTTTTGAGGTGGCTCAATACAGTTTCCATAGTTTCACCATGAAATTTGCAGGGCTTAAAACAAGCAAGCTATTGCCATATAGTGCTTTGTACTAACACAAGTTAATGAAGCATTTTATTTTCTACCCCTTACAATAAACAGGCACTCTCTGGGATGTGTGTAGCACTAGTTCCAAGTTTGATGTTTCAGAGTGGATACTCCCTTTGTGTTTGGCACAATGACAATGGATTTGACACTATTTACTGGAGTATCTACCATTGTGTGGAGCTACTTTTCTTACCAGGTCTTTAGTTTACGCTCTAATTCTACCTGTGTCACACAAAGATTTGTAACCGGTTTTTTAAGAATTTGCCACCACCAGGTGGAAGCGAGTATTAAAATTATAATATTTTATAGTGCTCTGCGATATATCAGTAATACCGTTTATCATGATAAATTATCATAACCGATTATCATACCGTGTCAGCATTTGATAGCCAATATATCAAAATGCTGGTATATTGATGAATATCGGTTTAGGATTGCTTTTAACCCAGCCTTTGGTGTTTAATTATCCAATTTGTTGATGGTTTAGCAGACACGCCCTAAACAAAAACTTGAGGTTGTCACATTACAAAACATGCCCACTTGTACTGAACTATATATTTTTTGGTTTTTCGCATGATACCGCTTCAATACTAGTGATGCAATAGTTACAATAACAAGCTAACTATATATCGATATACCACGATATTTTCCTGTTACCAATACCATGTATTCAAATTTCAATACCGCCAAGCTATATAGTTGTTATGCATGGTTCTATCATATTCACTTGCATTAATATTGAATTAACCAAAATTGAGCAATTTCAGTTGGGTTCCAGAGGATAATTGGGCTGTCTTGTTGTTATAAAGGTCTCCAAAAGTGTATGACCTTTTCCAAAAAATATGATATTTGACGTTTAGTTTATATCAACAGGATGAAGTATCAACACATTATTGTGTTTATTTTATAGCTGCACTTATTACAATTGATTGTGGGTTTATATTTCTATATTGCTAGAATAGAAGAGTCAGAAATGGTTTTTGGCAGATAAAAGTTATTACTTTAACGCTACTGACTTGAAACTTTTGTCTGCCATTAAATCAAGATTAGTGACAGAGTCTGATGGTGCACATTAAACCCTACACTGTACACATTTCATCACTGGAAATTTCATCATGGTTTCAAGTATTAAAGTAGGTAAATTGATGATACTACAAGTAACAAAACTCTTCATCACATATGTGTGCTGTGTAACTGATGTTTTTTTTTTATATTTAGAGGTCCTTTTCTTTAAAAGCGTATTCCCGAGACTTGTTCTTTGAAAATATATGCCACAATTCAAAGTTTACAAGTCTCCTTTACGTAGTCCATTGTTTGGTTTGGATGCATGTGTTCTTCGGTTTAACCATAGATAATGTATATCGCATGGATTGAAAACGCCCGTATTATTTACATAGTGATGTCATGGGCTATCCTCGTTTCGCTGCACATAAACTTTATGGCCTCGACAGGTGGAAGATTTCTCTGTCCTTGTAACCAGCAAATTAGTGTTTGTTGTTTACAGCTGGGTTAGTTACCACCTACACTAATTGGAGGCTGGACTGGGTAGGGAAACTGGAGAGTAGTAAACAATAACGTAAGGAAATTCAGGTTCAAAGGTGAAATATGGTGTTTCAAAACGGTTGTGCAAAATTCCTGAAGAAACAGAAAGTGTAGCATTGTTTTTTTGCTACTGTTTACACCACTTGTAGCAGGTAGTGTAGTAGGCTAGCTAGATATTCACTGCTTCGCTGTATGTTTTCACTGCTTCAATAAAACGTCAGAAAACAGTCATTACTTTGTGCTATTGTTTAGCTCAAGCTGAGCAGTACTGTAGCATAAAATTTATTTCAATGTATCACACATTTCTTTGGTTGTGTAAATGCGGTGATGAGAAGTTGGCTAATAGTACTGTTGCTGAATTATTAGCTGGTGCGTACCTGCCATTGTCACCTGTCGCAAACAATATTTATCCTGGTGCCCACAGACACGCTGTGTTCTTGTTCAGTACACAATGCAACGCAATAAACAATGTAAAAGGAATGTCCACGCCTTCAAACTGGCCTTCAAACAAGCGAGAGAAAGCCAAACAGCCACTCAACAAATTTCCCAATGTATTGGTGCGCCATAACTAGGATAGGAAAGTAATGTAACAGACGTTTCCAATCCATTAGGAACACATACATTATCTATGGTTTAACTCAGTATTAATCATTAAACAGTATCGTTGCTTTAAATCAACAGCTTATCCGAAATGGTCTTGAAACTGTTCTACTATGTTTCAATCTCCACTTTGCATATGTACAGTAGTGTTGTATCATAACCTTCCTCTAGTTAGACCTCCTGAAATACGAAAACTACTTTAAAGAAATGTGTTTCAGGATGGTCCCATTCTATACAGAATAGACTGTTTTTCACTAGGATAAAGTCTATTTTGTTTTTACTACTTAGTCAGCTAAATTGGTCAGAACAAGGAACAGTGACCAGTTTCTAGCTCAGGGCATCAGAGTAGGTCTGCCATACCCAGCACTTTCCAGACCAGAAATAGCCACAATAAGATCAGTATACTAGATCTAATACAGCAGTCAGAAATTTTACACTAAAATTCGTTTTGCTGTAAGTACCTCCAAAAGTGTAGGGCTTTTTTCTAAAAAAACAACATAATAGAATACACATACATGTTTCCAGTAAAAGTGTTGGTAATAGTAACTTGTGGTGCATATGCTACAAATGATTGTGGGTTTGAGTTTTTCAAATACAGTGATATGTAAAATACAAATAAATAATAAACATGTTACAGGTGTTTACTAAAATGGTTGTAACTTACTGACATATGAAGTTTGGATTTGCACCATTGTATTCGCCATGAATAGGAGAATAGATTACTGGGTAAGTTTAAACTTTTGTCACTTTTGTTCACTGCTTACAAAGGCAGAAAAATTGATCACTTACAATTGCTTTGATACATGACTTAAATAAACACCTGAAACTTGAGTCTACTACAACAAAACGAAGATTTTCCAACTCCTCCTGAGTAGGTGAATAAGATGAAATCCAGGTTTTTTATTGGTAGCCCTTTCCTCCACTAAAAAATACATTCAAAAATACATGGAATTTTTCAATTAATACACAAATATTTCATCCACTGTGTCCAACATTCTATACTAACTTAGGCTTGTGTTGGATTTACTCAGGTTAGGCCACAAATGTGTATTGTGCATGTTTCTACATACATTAATATTGAATAAACTCTAATGGTAAATACATTTTACGAATGGAGAGATTTCAGTTCGGTACCAGAATATTTAGAGTATTACTTTAGATAGTTGAGTTACATATCTTATTGTTATAAAGGTCTCCAAAAGTGTATGACCTTTTCCAAAAAATTGATATTTAGATTTTATCTCTGGGATGAAGTATCAACACATTACTTGTAGATTGTATTTTATAGCTGCACTTATTACAATTGATTGTGGGTTTATATTTCTAGTGCTAGAATGGAAGAGTTAGGAATGGCTTTTGGCAGCCATTATTAAATAGATTAGTGACTGGCACAATTTTCCCTACAACAATGTACATGTTTCATTACTAGACATTTCATAATGGTCCCATATAATGTTTTGAATAGGTAATTATTGATGATAATACTAGTAAAGTATCAGTTACAAAACAGTTTTCATCACCTAAGTGCAGGGGCGGATATAGGATTTATCAAAGGGGGGGGGGGGGGGGGGGGGGCTAACTCAAGGTACTAATCTCTTGGGTGGAGGCATGCGAAACACACCTCCCAGCATGCAAAGCATGCTGAAACTAGGGGGGCCTGGGGGCATGCCTCCCCAGGGAAATGTTTAAAAATATGTGCTAAAATGCTGTAATTTGGAGACATTTCCATATAAAATATATTTTATATACTGCCTTTAGATATATGGTTCTTTGTAGCATTTGCTAATGGAAAGGTTTGGGTAGGTTCAGACAACCAAGCACATGGTGCACCCTCTCACAATTGCAAGTGTGATAGAATAATAATGTTGAAACTGGAAAATTTTGAAATTTGAGATTGAATCTGAGAGCATTTTCAATTGAAATTGTGTACCTGAATTAAGTATACCAGTACCGGTAATGACTACACAAGTAGATGAACAAGCCTTTAAAATAGACTAATGCACTTCATTGTATGTATAGGCACAGGCAGATTTGGAAAAATTCCATAACAGAACCAACTTTTATGCTTACACTGAATGTTCTGTTAGAGTAGTTAGGTGACTGTTCTATTAGAGTATTTCGATTTTGTACACCTCCAATGCTGATCCAGGTCCTTGTTGCATAACTTTTAGCATAAATCCACTTGGAAAGATGTTTATAAGGTGGGTTTATGAGTATTTGTATTATTAGTGATCATATAATTATACTAAGACAAAATTTCATTATAATCCTCAGCATATTGATCAAGTAAAGCCTAAAAGTGAAGGGGGGCTTCAACCCCCAAAGCCCACCCCCTAGATCCGCCCTGAAGTGTATTGTGTAGCTGATGATATTTCAAAGGGGCCCTTTTCTTTGAAAACGTATTCCTGTAGCTTGTTGGTCTTTGACAATAAATTCCACAATTCAAAGTTTCCTTTAGGTGGTCCATTGTTTTAGTGTGGATGCATGTGTTCTTCAAGTTTATCTCAGTGTTAATGATTGTAATCGTTGAACAGTATCATCATTACTTCAAGTTAACAACTGATCCAGAATGGTCTATGCAGGGTAATATCATGTGAATACCTGTTACATTCAATTATTAATAAGGGTCAGAAATACATCATTGTTTACAGGTTTTACAAGTTAGTGATGGCCTCCCATTGTAAATATAATGTAAATTTATGGACTTTTAGTCAGCTAAATTGATCAGAGAATGGAACAGTGACCAACTTCTAGCTCAGTGGCATCAGAGTAGGTCTGTCACACCCAGTACTTTCCAGTCCAAAATTGATTGATATATATACTCTAAGATGCTTTTCACTGAATCCAAAGTATCTTCTTGTTTTGTTACAAAGACCTCCAAAAGTGTATGGCCTTTTCCAAAAAATAAATTCTATTTGAACACACACGTTTCCAGTAAACGTGTTGCTAATAGTAATTTATAGGTGCACATGTTACAAATGATTGTGGGTGTGAGTTTTGCAAATACAGTAACATGTCAATAATTTTCAATTATGCTTGTATGATGCAGTGATACAGCCTATATTTCACAAACATTGTACTGAATTTGAAAAAACTTAACGCATGCACTTTAAGAAATGCTCCTTATGTTCAGCCCGTTACACTGCATTACAAACAAAGAATACTGTGGGAAAGACCGCTCATTCAATCCTGCCATAATCGAAATCTTGGTGAGCACCCTTAATACTCGTGAGCATAACGGATTCCATGCCCTTTAATTAGTAAGTTTTTTAATCACTTGCACTCTCACAAGACGACGTTACATTTGAGCAGTGCTGTATAAATACCCAACAAGCTTTGTTTCAAGTCTTACAGAACAAATTACATCGCTAACCTTGATGCGCCTTGTAGGCACGAAGAAGTCATCATGCCATACTACAATTAAACCATTACCAAATATAGTAGCAAGCTTTTAGCGTACTTTGTGTGGGCGAGATCAAAACTAAAAGTGTGCTTATTTTCCGTAACACATTGTAGTGTGCTATATTTTCTATTTGTGTCACGATAAAGTGCAGTTATGCATTGGTTTGGAAAATAAAGAACAGTTATGCAAATATTTCCGAAAAACAAGATTACATGCGTAACATTTCTAATCGCCAAAAGTAGCCCAAAAGATACTATTTATTTACTTTACTACCACACCTGTACTACAGAGACACCTACTGATTGTCTGATGACTGAAAACCAATGGGGGTTCGAGTTCATGAAATGAATGCTCCAAACAAGATAGCACTTTAAACCAGTTAAAGCACCGCTACGCTTGTACAACATGAAAATAAAAGCACTCGGGAATGATCTCGAGCCTAATATAGCACTCAGCTTCGCCTCGTGCTATATTGGTCTCATGTCTATTGTGTTCCAAATGATTATGGTTTTGAGTTTTACAAAAATTCAATGCTATAATAATTAACAATTTTTTTTTTATATTGACTATTTTTAATACATTTTTGTGTTATCTGCAAGTTTACGTGTCTTTCTTTGTTTCGTTACTTTAGTATGAATATTATATTTTATTGCTTAATGATGATGAAAAGATATTGTACGTGTTATCTTCTTTTAGGCTTTTTTTCTACGATATTGAGTACTTCATGTCTCTGGAATGTGTCAAGGATGAGATGGCAAGTAATTTGGAGACATATTTGAAGTTGTGTCTACCTGGGAGTGAACCAACTTTGCTGCATCAGGAAGTTCAGAGCCTAAATCAAGACTACGAAGATATGTGTATAGAAGTAAGTGTGTAGTGTGTATCATATGTGACCCACTGAACAAAACCCAACCCTTTGCATTTTTGTCAAACTTCATTTATGACTTCTTGTTGTCTAAAGGGAAAAAACAGTGACTGCTAAAGTTTCTGTAAATACTTTTGGAGTCATGAGTGCATATGTACTTCTCTGTGTAAAAAATCATATGCATGTGTGCAAGTGTATGTGTACTGACAAGCTCCATAAATAAGTGAATATTCAATATTTATATAATCTTGTACTTGCATTTTGTGCATACGTACGCATTTAATTCAGCAATGGGTTCAATTTGAAAATGGTTGTACGTATGTCATTTGGTTTAGGTGGAATTCCTGTAGAAATTCTTAGAAGAAGGACTAGAGACATTGAAGAGATTTCATAACAGCATTACCAAGTTTGAAGAGTGGCTAGCTACTACCAAAGAAGCTGTGTACCATGATTACTATGGCAACAGTTACCAAGAGCTGCTCACATACTACAATCTTGTAAAAGTCAGTAAATTCTTGTGTTTCTGTAATGTACACAGTGGCGTATCCAGGATGGGGCATTTGGGGCAAATGCCCCCCCTCACCTTGTGGAGGAGCCAGCAATACTTCTGATTAAAAATTAAAATACTAAACTTTGTGTCGGGCCATGAAACTCATGAAAATACACATATTTTACTAGCATTTATTACAAATTCGCCTGAAACTAAGGCAAACCAAAGTCAAGCTAGCTGTGAAACAGCTACCCAGCACCTTCGTGCAGACTAAGCACCTCCAAAAACAAGTTGATGTTGTGCTACTTCTAAAAACCAGGCACCATGCAGCTAGCTAACTCATCTGGAATTAACTATAGACAGTATATGCTACTATGAATTAACCAACTATGTATTACTACTTTACAATAGGGTAGTTTTGGGTTGTGCAATAATATTAGCTAATTCTCGTATTTCATACTTCATGAAATGTTCGTAATTCGTTCAATTACGTTGCTATGCATTGCTAAGGAAGCGTTTCTTAAACAAACCGCTTTTACCAACATATTACACACAGAACTATCTTCTAAACTGTTTTATAGTGTGACTAACGTGTTTTTTCCCACAAATTCTCGACAAAGCCTCAAAGCTGCTCTTCATTTCCGTTCGCGTACGTAAGGGATACGCCCCCTTTCAACTCGAAGCGATAGGCTATTCCTGGTAGTGTACGAGGCCTGCACCGTTGTTTTTCAGTTGCAAAATGCCTGAGATACCTCAAGGGAATGTAGTCTGAGGAAAGTCACCACACCCGTATTTCATTCCGCCGAAAAGAAACTACCTCAGAGCAAAGTTCACCTGTGTAGAAGTTTAATACAGACTTCATTTCACTTTTACTTCATACGTAAAAGCTGCTTTTACCATTATTAAACAATTTTGCTCACGTGGGTGCGTACGGACAAACATACAGTAGGTAGGTAGATAGGTACACACACACACACTTTTACGAAAACAATTTCAGTAAGCCAGGCGCCTGGTTTAATAATTATAGTGTAGCTGTTGTTTAAGACATTCAGAGCCTTTTACAACAGCTTTTAATACTTCACAACTATCTGCAAAGGCCAAAATGGCAAAAATCAACAGTGAGATACTACTAAGAGGTGATTATTTGCTCCTTCAAAAATGCAGCAACTAACAAGATAATCTGGCTCTCCCCAACTACCTACAACTTAGCCTGTTTGTGCCCCTCCCCTTGCCAGCTCCTGGATGCGCCCCTGATACGTGGTTCCAAGTGCATGTGTACTCCACTATAGTGACCATGTCAAGTAAATCCCTAGCATAGATATATGTATAGTGATGTGCGATATATCGAAAAAATATCGATTTCGCGATAATTTTGTCGATATCGTTATCGTATTGATTTTTGATACTGCTTTAGCAGATTTCGATATTTATCGAAAAGGTAATATTTTGCGATAATTATCAAAATATCGAAGAATATTTTGATAAATCTACAGCATTTAGTGTGTGATTGTGCAATCACGCTAGAAATGAAGGTTGGTTCTGTACTATCTAGCCACTTTGAAAACTTGTCTACCAGTTTCCTAGGCTTATTATTAGTTTTATGCAATAGTTTGTGTGTAAATGTATTTCAAGCATATTTATAAATATCGGCCGCCCACGCAATTACACCACCCACACAATTAAAAATTATCGAAAATCGTATCAAAATTTCGATATTTACCCCAATATCGTATCGATAACATATCGAAATAAAAATCCTGATATCGCACACCACTATATATGTATCTAAAAACTACAAACACCATGTTACTCACCGTTAAATATTGGTTTAAATGGGTCCATCCTTCGTCTCATACTTTCATTCCAGAACTTCACTCTGTGCCTTTAAAGTACAAAAGAACTATTATATCAATACACCAAAGGCCATAATTCGGCTATACTGCATCATAGAAACATTTTCTTGATGTCATCTTGGTCGTCATGTGATGGCGATTCCGTTGATATACAGCTATCACGTGATTGACAAAATGGTCGGCAAGAGCACTAACGATACGGACGTGAAATGAAACAACTGATTCAATGTTTCGTAGCGCCAGGAGCTCATAAGCGCCGCAAGGCGCAAAGGAGCATAACACTCAGGATATAGCTGCGTTCTATCTTTTGTTAATGAAACATGTCCTTATAAAGAGAGCAGTAATTTCCTGGGCTGTGCTTGATTATGTTAACAGGTGCTAGCAGTTAATATGCAGCCATAGAATGTCAGCAATACTGGTAGAATATAATTAAAAGAATGATTTCTACATAGCTTTGTTTCTGGTCCTCTACAGCACAGAGAGCTTACAAAATATATGGTTACTTAGCTTACTGCTTTGAGTTGTTCAGGCTCTTTTAGTTTACAAATATAGCACACAAGTACTTTGACTCATCATGGCTTCCTTTGAAAATTAACAGCTTTGAAGGTGATGATGCAATAAACCACTGAGTAGCAGTGAATATAGGATGAAGGCCCTACATGGATTGAGGTTTAAGTAATTAGTCAAATGTTGGAACTACTATTATCACGCTCCTTTGCACCTTCGGTGCTTAATAGCTCCTGGTAGCGCGTGAGTTCCTTGTTGTTTGTTAAAAGTTTGTACAATGTTACAAAGAGTAGGCCTTTCCAAGTAAGAAAGTTTCTAGATTGGATAAATGCTTCGCAAGATATGCCTGTTTAAAACCATGTATGTAAAATAGGCTAAAATATTGTGTTTTTCATTCGTGTTTTATCAAATCCAGTTTTCGGGCTTAAGGGTTAAATGTATGCAGCATTTGGGCAATTGGCTCATGTAAGAAGAGTTGTCAACTTACTTGAAGACCATATAGTGACCGTGTCAAGTAGGTCCCAAACATAGCTAAGTGTATCCAAACATAGCTAAGGTTTATTTCATGACCTCATTAATAAGACCACCTCATTATAGTAACCATGTCAAGTAGGTCCTTAACATAGATAAGGTGTACTTCGTGACATCTTAAAATAAGTCTGCTATATGGTTGAGGTCATCTTCCCTTGGAATTACATGTAGGTCGTCAATAAATGACTAAAGTAAAATAAGACAAACACGTGAACTGTGTACAGTGGTTTGAAAAGTTAGCATGGTGACAACTCATGAAAGACTACAGTATGTATGTGCTATGTTTGGAGTCACTATAATGAGATGATCTTATTAATAGATCATTGCTCAGATAATGTTGAAAAACAGCTTCAAGAGAAATTTGAGCAGCTCAATGATCGATGGTTGATTGTTTCTGACATCATTGTCAATTTAGAGATCAGTGTGTACCAAGTTTTTGAGTGGTGGACAGCATACGAGAAGCGTTACAATGAAGTGGAGACGTTTATTGCTGATGTGTCCAGTCAGATAACTGATGAACCTCTGGAATCTTCTGATAAAGATTTTAGTTTGTTGCCAATATATACGTAAGGAATGAATTGTAAATGTCAAGGATATGCACTTGTATCTATGTGTAAACCCTTATTTAATCACCCCTGACTACTGACTAGAGGTGTACGCAAAAAAAAATTTTTTTAAAGGGCTCCCTCTACAGCAAAGTGACTGTTATATTAGAGTAGTTTATAGGGCTGGAACAAAGTTTCAAAACTTTCAGAAGTTTTGTAACCTTCAAAGCTGGCTTTACCCCTCCAAAGCTTTGTAACCATGGATACTGCCATGTGTAATCAGTCAAAAAGCCATGCATGCTTCTTGGAATCATAGTTGTACTATAGCCTGCAACTGCAACAAAGTATGAGACCATATGGGTGTACACCCATCACTGATTACTAACATGGCATAATCAACAAAGCTTTGAAGCTTTTATGGTTTTATTGCAAGAAACTTCAAACGATAAAATTTGACCTTGAATCCAGCTCTATTGCCCAACTGCTTTATTAAAGTATCTTGATCTTTCACCAAAATTATTGTTCAGAACAATACTACAAGTGTTGCTATCATGTGAGAACAGTGTTATTTTACTAGATTACATGTCCTGATTTTGGAAACTGATTCTCAATGTTTCAAGTAGTGTGTAAAATCCAGAGGGGTTCCCCAAAAAACCCCTGGGTATGCCCCTGCTGACCACACATGTTTATATACATGTGTTAGACTGAGTTTTGTTAGTAAATGCAAGAACTTCAGTCATAGGAGGAATAAAAACAAATGATTTATCTTTATTCTTGTTAATCTAACACAAATACATGCAAACAGACTTACACAAATACGTAACAAGCACACATAGCACGCATGTACCTGCATTAACTGGAACCCCAATCGTTAGATTGCCAGAAAGTGTAATGATTTACTGCTGGTGACATCATTCATTTTCATTACGTAGTTGTAGAAGTCTTGTTCTAAAACAACTTAAACCTTGTACCAGAACTTTTACTAATATTTTACTTCGTTTAAAAATCTTCAGAGTAGCAATTGCGTAGGTATAGTATCTACATATATACGTACTTGTTTGTTTATCTCTTATTAGGCATTGCAAAAGCAGATTGGTGAGAATATGAAGGACTAGTAAACTCACTAGCACAGAACTTAGTTGGCCATGAAAAACTTGGTACCAATGAAGAAGTTGAATCTTGCGGTTAAGCAAACAATCACATCTAACATGGATGAATTGAGAACTAAGTGGGATCTTCTCTAACTGCATCTATCGATGTGCTCCAGCAAGAACTTTCTAGTTGGTTTTCTTCAATATAAGTGCAACTACAGGTGTAGATAACAAAAGCAGACCAACTTCTCCAGCAAATGTCTGCAGTTGTGTCTGTAGGTGCTCAATATAATGATAACTTGAATAATCAAATTCAGACTACCAATAAAATCATTGAAAATCACTCCATCGTTTGCTCTGAGGAAAACTCACAAAACTTCTACGCTCTATTGGATGAAGTTTACGAACGCAGGCCTCCTGCAGATTTAGAAACAGTTGATATTTCTGAGCTAGATTATGAGCCACTGTCGCCTGAAGATATTACCCAAATTTAGAAAATGGAAAACACTTGGAATATTTACCGGGATCATAGGAAGCGCTACCTTATCTTCTTAAACTTGCACATGAAAGAGTTAGAGTACACGACAGTCACATCGGAAGGACAGACATTTTGCAGTAGACATTTTGAAGTCGATTTGGAGGGCCTAGAAAATGCTTTGTACAATTATGAGGTAAGATAATTTTTTCCCGAGGCATTAAAGATAGTTTTATCCTGTGACATGTTAGGACTTTACAAGCATGAATAGATTATGCAAAGTATATAAAATGCTTGACTATTGACAGATAGTTGTCAGAAAAATAATATAACACTTAGTTTAGAAAGTTATTGTGTTTTGTGTTCATCCGGAAAACTAATTTTGTTTTATCAATTTGTTTTTCTTATAGAACAAGTTCAGTGAAGGATATTTTGACTCACTGCAATCACAGAAAAAAAAGAAACACAATCTGTAGCCAATTAGTTCAGCAAGAGCTGTCCTGAAGATGGTGACGATGAGTTTTCCAAAGGGGATAGCAATGAGAAAGTACTAGCACAGCTACATGAATCTTGTGACACCGTCACGATGACCGTTAATGATCATTGTGCCTTACTAGCTCAGTACATAGCATTGTGGAAGAATTACAGTTCTACTAAAGATGTTGTTGAGGCAACAATTGAAGAGGTACAGAATGATGTGGAAGAGTTGACAGAGAGATCTTTTTCCTAAACAATTACAGTAACCAGGCAAGCAGCCTGCACATGTGCCTGGTTAATTACATTCAAAGGCCTCCAGTAATTGTATGACCTTCTCCAAAAAATGGATTAATAATGGGTTTTAATTTTGTATGTAACCCAGTGTATCACAGTTGTTTATATAGTGTCACATGCTAATTTCGATTGTGGGTTTAAGTTTATACAACTGTAGAATGGTTTAGGTTTGTAAAAATATTGAAAAATAATATTAACGGTTATATATAGTGATCCACTTGCTGACTTGTCATGTACAAGTATAGTAAATTTTTTAGCCTACCTTTACCATTATGTAAAAGGTATATCCAACAGTGATGGGAGATAAAAATAAAACGTTATTGGTACCGATAATGAAGTGTTCAAAATTTTGATATAAACTTTTTGCTGTTAGTTTGTATATTGTACTTGGTATAAGAAAAGTACCACTCCTGTTACGTGGTATAGCTTGAGTATAATAATATATATATCAAACTTGGATTTCTGGACAATTAGCCATAACAGTTAGCCATCAGTCATTTCTTACCAGTTTTTTCTGGCCAAAATCCCTTTGTTTGGACAAACTAATGTACATTACATTTTAGATGAAAATAATCCTAAAAAAATAATATAAAAAAAAAATAAAAAAATTAAAATAAAAAAAAAAAACAGTCACTACCCTCTTACCACCACTAACCTATTTCTAACCCATTGTGAATGAACTCTGTATAAATACATACATACGTACGTACAAGTGAAGTAAAATTATGTCATCGTTGTTCTTTCCACAGGTGACAGCTACAGTTGTTCACATAGAAGCACCTGAAAGAAGAAATACAAAGTAACACATGGCACAAACTGTTCCTTGTGTTTTGTTTGATAATCTTGTTACAAAGGTCACCTCGAATGATTTAATAGCACCTGTGAAGCCCTTTGAACACCAGAACTGTTTGTTAAACAATTGTTGTGATATGAGAAAAAACAAAAAAAAATTGTTGGGCTGTACAAATAAAGAAATTCAACTTAATCTTGATACATGTATTTATCTTGACAATGAAGTTATGGTGTAGAACAGTTATACAAGACCATTGTTAATGTTGAATTAATAGTATTATTAAATTGACAACTTTATTACTGCTACATAATAGGTAGACTTCAGACCACAGGGATCTAAGTAATTTAGTAATTCAATGGCCCTGTGTCATGGTACCTGAGCAAAGTGAAAGCGCTACCATGGGGCCTGCAAAGTTACAAAATTACTTAGACCCCTGTGGTATGAAGCCTAACTTGTTTAGACCTTATCATAGTTAACACTGTTGACAGCTGTTTGTAACAGAGAAATGTAGCGTCAAGAGTTAATAATAAGAGAGGAGAGTGTCTAACGCTGTATAGGCCTGTAATAGATGATTGCGCAGAAGTTAAATGGCTTTCTTTCCGTGTAACGTTTAGGGTTCTAGTATTTGTTCGTTTCCTTACCGCAATTAGTTTAGCCGCACTGTGATGAATCCTCGAGAATATTCGAAGACTGAACTAAAGACTGAGCTGTATGTACAGGGAACAGCGCTCCTTCAATTGAAGAATGCTCAAAGGTAGGGTAACATGGTGATGCAGTGAAAATTAGAAGCGATACTCCGCCTTTGGTTCAGTGTTTATTGGTTTCTCAAACGCTCTCCCCCAGAGTTATCTTCGAGGTTAACAGCCACACTTCTTTACGCAACAGAGCGATGCTCTTCGTGGTGAACTTGAACATGGAGTTGAACGCACGCCCTTGTGTCTGGGATAGCCTTTGTGGTTAAATGCGAAAAAATACTAGCCAGTCTGTACGTTACGCGGAAAAGAAGCCGTTTAACTTCTGCGCAATCATCTATTACAGGACTATATGGCGTTAGACACTCTCCTCTCTTATTATTAACTCTTGGTAGCGTTCATTAGTAGAAACAAGCCATCACTCCATCCTTAACAACAGTTACAGGTTTAAAATTAATTGATACGTTGCCAATGCTACCAGTGCAGGTGCACACAATAAACATGAAAGGGTCAAAGTAACTTAGACACCTCCAGGGTCTAATACTAGTTAGACACCCTTCTCTCTAAATGACTGCTATTACAAATATGTGGTAGTTTGCAGTGTATTATCATGATAGATGAAATCATATGTGACTGGATCTGCAAGAATCCCACATGTTAGCACATGCCTAATTTTTCTCCTATTTTTGCCTTTGCCCTGGTTGTGTGCAGGAAAGACCTAGAAGAGCAATGGATTTGACCATTCATGGAGAATGTGATTGTGTAACTCTAGAGGACTGCATATTTATCATTTAATTAGTGTATTTTCTGTAATTTGATAATGTGCTTATGTACATGTAGGGTTCTTGCATATCTGGCCACATATAGCTAATCGTCTTATAAATTTGCTCAGTAGTAAATACATTATAACTACGGCCAAGACTGCCCATGAGATAGTACTGCTTGTATGATGTACTGTTTAATGAAAACATGGTCTTTCCAACACAAAATTAATGAGACACATTAACGATATATATGACTGTCTAAAAAAAAATTTGACACCCTACTTTAGGCCCATGACACAGGACACATGGAACTCCATAATTATTGCTTCACATTGTGTAATGGTACAGTTATATAATGTCACTTGTCACAATGCATTGTGGGTTTTGGTTTATAGAACTGTTTTTCCCCCATTAAGTGCATAATTACAGTTTATAGCTGATACCGAATATCCGAAAATTTTTGTGGTGCGTAATTTTAATAGTTAGTAAAGCTACCGTGAAATTTTTATTACATGAAAATAGTGTGGCTCCTGAAGTATGGTAATGCATTTGTGGACTCCATTACAAACAGTATCACCCATTCAAGTGGGCATGGATCACAAAAGAAACTGGCCTACTGCAAGGCTAGACTTGTTCAGAGATTTCCACTATTGTTCTACTTAGTTCAGATGTGCTTTTGCAATCTATACGATGCTTTTGCAATCTATATGATGCTTTTGCAATCTATACGATACTTGAAGTAAAAATCAATCCAGACCCTCATAGCTGAACAAAAATCTTCAATCGAGCAACACTGATCCGTGAAATTTAAAACGCAAAAATCCTGACAAAGTTCACAGTCGTGAAAATTAATATATACATACCCTGAAAATTTCTGGGTATACAGTATATAGCTCTATAATGACCCACACTATGCAGCCTTTGATATGTAACTGATTGTAAGTGCACCTCAATACAGTTTATACAATCAACATATACCGTAAGTAAAAAAAATGTCAACTATTACAAAGTCTGGTTTCCTACAATGCATTATCATTCGCACCAAGTGTATTAGTTCATTTCAAACACTCAGTTTTGTGACAATGCCGGGATGTGGAAAGCTATCTAGTACTACCGTATAGCTGGTAATTTTCGAAAGGTTTTTATTTTCGGATATTTCGAAGAGACCCTTCTCTTCGAAAACAAATTCCCACAAGTGAAAGCAATGATCCAACTTTCGGTGATTCGCTTGTGTATTCCTCGAGTTTTGGCTCAGTACTACAGATGATAATGGGTAAACTGTATCATCACTGTGCCAATAACCAGAAAACAGGTGATCCAGAGTGGGAATTGATGCCGTCTGCTTTATAATCTATGCTAGCTACGATCGAGCATGCGAGCCAGTGAATTTATTCCACTCGAAACTCCCTCAGTCTTCTCTCCAGTGCACAGGGATGGGGGTTATTCCATCAGTAAGTCAGTTTTTGGCAAACATTCATGATTTGTGATATGAATTTCCGTTTATTTGAAATCCATCCGGACTTCGAAATAAACACTCTTCGAAATTCAGATTTTGCTCCTTGTGCAAAATTTTCTGTTTCGAAAATAACCCGCTATACGGTATTTCAAACTCCTTGCTGTTTGCAAAAAGTCTGCCAAAAATTGAAATTTAAACACAATGACATCACAATCAATCAGAAATGTTGTAGATGTTGTATTCTTATATACCTTACTGTAGAACAACTGATTGTGGGTTTCAATTCTGGACTGCTCAATTTCTACCACTCAATACACACTCAGACGATTTAGTGCTAACTGAATATTTTCAGGGTGGTACAGAGTCTTACTACCTAGCTTTTGACTGGTGTTGTGGTACAACTACTAATACAGTAGAGTCTGTTAATCAGGAAACTTGAGAAAGCCTATGTACTTTGGACACTTGGTATATAATGGCACCAAAGTATCCCTTAACATTATAAACTTACTTGAAAAATCAGGACATCTTGAAAATCGGGATACTTTGGTCAGTCCAAGGTGTTCTTAATACTCAAGTTTCATTGTAGCTTGTAAACCATTATTAAATCATACGTAGAAAAGCCACAATACTATATGGAGCCTTGTGATACTGAAATCCAAAAATAATAATACTGAATGCACTATAATTATATGTAGTGGTAAAAGCATTAAGATGTCAAGGTATCAAAATAAACTGTCTGTTGACAATAAGGGTATACTGAGTACAAATTTATAATTTTGATCATGATCGATGCAGTCTGATCATGCAATCTCATGCTGCAAACCTGCAATGCACAAACATTACATTAATACTTTATAGTAATAATTTAAAATCATATTGGTTTTTATAGTAATACTGCATGCAGGGCCTTAATAGTTTGTGAAATTATAAATTTACTCATGCTACATACGTACTGTAGTTTCGGTTTCAACTAAAGGGGTCAGAGAGAAGGAACAATTTAATAATAATATTATGTTGCTCACAATATTATATTGTTCTGCAATTGCCACTCTTGGGCAGTTATGTGGGGGAGGATGCCCACCCCCCTTCCCTGATCCCCTAGACTAGCTGCCTCCAGCAGCATTAGAGTTGAGCCTTACCACTTTTACTTCCTTAGACTTCCCTAGCTAGCTACTTGTGGTACCTATGTGTTAAAACATATTGAACTGTTGGGCTATGCAACAGTGACAAAAACTACTATATCTCGATACAGGTAAATGAAAACAACATAATTATCTTGATAACAAAGTAATGTAATAGAGAAGAACTTCCATAATATTAATACTGAATTAAAATCTTATTAAATTGACGACTTTATAACTGCTATATACTACTAACAAGTACACAAACACAATTGGAATTTTCAACTAGAGTAGGGACCATAGCACATCAATAAAAAGTGTTGAAACAAGCTGGAGTAGTGCACAATATAATCACAGTAAAACAAATTACAATATGAAGTATTATATCCCTACTGTGCTCAAGATACCATGCACAGTAGGGATATAACACTTCTTATTGTTTTACTGTGATTTAATATCATGCACTACTCCAACTTGTTTCAGTACTTTTATCCATGTGCTATGGTCCCTATTCTAGGTGAATTATTTTGTGTACCTGTTTGTTAACTTTTTTTGTTTAAAAATAAAATTGTTGTGACTGGTGAACCCATACATACTGCGTCAAGAAAGAAATGGCACCGTGCACCCCAGCTATCAATTATTGTCTCAAAAGTGAAGTATCCATTACGCTTCATTGTCAGATATGTTTAACCCGTTACACAACATCACAAATCAAGAACTGTTCGAAAAGCACCTCTGGAATCAAAGTAACTAACTACTATGAAAAATACAGACAATTTCCATTATGAAGGGAAGCCATCACGTGCTACTGCCAAATCGAAACTTTTCGCTGTCAGCAATTGCAAATTGAATGGGACATAAAGGAGGGCACTGGTAAGTCCATGAAGAATGCATTGTACGTACTGCAGTATGCCAAAAGGCAGCTCTTGGGCCAAAGCAACATCGAACAGTGAAAAAATCTAACTTGTAACTTGGCTGTTATTGAGTTACACTTGTTTGAAGGCATCAGTCATGCAATCAGCCAGTCAGTTACTCAGTCAGTTAGTAGAAAATAGCTACTGAGAATTGACACCTTGAGCTGTCAGCGAAAAGAAATAGGACACTAAGGAGTACAAAGGTAAGTCCATGATGCTGTGGTATGCCATGAAAAGGCACGTCTCTGGACAAAGCAACATCGAACAGTGAAAGCCGTAGCCTTAGCTGATATAGGTTAGGCTTGTCTAAAGGCATTAGTCAGTCAGTAAGTCAGTCAGTAGAAAATTTCGTAGCAACTTTTTGGAAGCATTTCAAGTCATACTGAAAGAACTTTTGGGCTTGGTTTTACCTGGCCAATCCTGCCAAAGTGCAATGAAGATATTGCAAGGCTAGTTTTAGGGTAATATTTTTGGCCAGAAATCCCAAACTTTCATGATTCCTAATAATACAGTGCCACTGTACTGTATGATAAAGCTTCATAGATACACAGCAAAAACTGTTTTCCAATAATAAGAATTTATCTACAGTAGAACCTCAGTTATTTGAACTCCAATGTGTCTCAGGCAATAGTAAAAGTGTTCAGATAAGTGAATAGTTCGGATAACTGAAGCCTATATATACATTTATATACAGAGTTCTGTCGAAATACTAATAGAACATACGCCTGTTCACAAAATACTCTAATAGAACAGTCATTTCCAATTTCGTATAAACAAGGGTACAGATAAACAAGGGTCAGATAACTGAGGGTCTACTGTACTAAAATTACTCTAATCATAAACTACACTTCTAATTCTAAGATAGCATTAATCTAAAAGATAACATTTAAGCTAGCACTTGTTGATATTTGAAGTGTAACAAAATCGGTCCTCCTGCTGTACCGATACCGATATTGGTAAAAATTATCTTATCGGTGGCTGATATTTCAGCTGATCCAATTATCGGTATACACCTCTAGACAACACAGGGATTTTTGGGTTTCTAAATTCTGTGTTTTGATGTCTAACTACTACATATAGTAGTAATACATGTGTAATTATATTGCAGAAGTTATTTCATAACTGGTATAAATTTGTTAGCATGGAAATGAAGTACAGTACAAGTAGACAGTTGCATTGTTTAACTGGTCACGCTCAATTAAGTTACCGTATGTATATATTTCTTTAAAATTGTTCTCTCACAAGAGTTGCAGTTTTATTGAGTAATCATTTAATATGTACCTGCATGTTGTAAGGATACGGTTAAACTGCAGTTAACAGACGGAAAATATTACAAGCATGCATGATGACTATATGCACCTATAATTAGGGATGCGGCGATTATGCCGGCATAATTTCGGGCATAATAGGTATGTGTGAGAATCAGGAATTATGCTAGCATTTTGAGGTGATTATAAAGCTTTAACAGTAGGAAAATATGCAGATTGCACAATTCCGTTTAAAAAGATTGAGATACTCTAATAGAGCAGTCAGAAACTCTAATAGAACAGTCACTGAAGATTATTTACTCTAATAAAACAGTCACATTGAAATGAGATACTCTAATACAGCAACCAGCTAAAGAATTCAAGACTATTTGAAGCTTAAACATCAATGAAAACGGTATGATACAGCAATAAACTGGCATTATTAGCCAATTATAGTGGCATAATTTTGGGAATAATGGGCAATTCTCAAAAGCATAATAGGTGATTTTTTTAGCACTACTCAAAAGCATAATGCTCAATTTTTGGAGCATAATAGCCTCATGCCTATCTATAATTAATATTACTGCAGTGCTCAAATATACATAGAATTGAGTACAGTGGACATACAGTCCCTTACGCTTTAACCAGATTAAAAAACTCCACTACCAAAGCAAGATATCTCTCATAATAATCTCTGCATGCCAATCAATGGTGTAGACAAAGTTCCATGTGATTTAATTATATTCAATATCTTATATCACAAAGGCCTCCGAAAGTGTGACCTTTTACCAAAGTAAACAAATCAGATTCTCTGCTGTTTGCAAGATTCTGTCCAAAAATTCTTGTATCTTAATCATATGTACCCTAGAAATTCCTTATATGTTATACTATGGAAAAGTGATTGTGGGTTTTAGTTATCACTAACACTACACGCTCAAACCATTTAACACCTAGGGTGGTACCTTAATGCTTTCTTGGTGTTGTGTAATTATTTTTATAGTTTCATTGTATGTATAGTTCAGTTACATGTACGCTAGGCTTGAGAGATGCAATTAGCATTGTACAACCACTGGATCAAAGTGCCATTGGAAAACAATGGTTATTAAAATTTTCATTACTTACAAAGTATATGGTATGTTCCAATTAATCTTCGCATGGTCGCAAATTTGCTGTAATATAACTACATATTATTTCATAGCCCAATGCTGCTATTACTATATAGCTATAGTACCTTGTTAAGTGACTTAGTTGACATCACTAAGATGCATGATCTATATGGTTACTCACTGTTGTTATCTCCTTTTATTCAATTTTAGATTTATTCAGAAGTTTTACTGGTGTACATTTCTAGTATCTGGGCACTTACGTACATACTTCAATGGAGGGTTGCAGAAGAAGGGTGGTCAAGTATTATGAAACTGTTGCAGAAATCTGTTTGTTGAATCAGCATAGGTGGTGGAGATGGGGGGCCATGCCCCCCACACTTTTATGAGACAATATTTGCAAGAAAAGATCGAGATACTCTAATAGAACAGTCAGGATCTAGATACTCTAACAGAGCAGCCACAGTATTCAGAGAAGCAGTGTAGCAAGCTACTTAGCTGGAGATATATAGTTGGTGGAGGACAGCTATTGTCAGCAGGTAATTACCTTTTTTGGTCTTCCTTACAGCTGGCCTGGCCCCCTCACTCTTTGGCCTACTCCACCGCCCCTGGTTGAATGTACATATGCTATTGTTTGTAGATGTAAAAATCTTCTTCAATAAAATTGCCTTCATACGTATGTGTATGCACAAATGACTACAGGGCTAAAACCATGCATCCATTGATTTGCCAATTCATGGTGAAAATTTTAAGCAAAATTCTAATGGTGTAGACCAATGCAAAAGAAGTTATGTTAGCTTAGGTAAGCCTGCAAATCTAAGTGCTTGTATAGTTTTAAATTATTTTCAGCATAGTTGCTTACAAATCGATTCCTACTGTCCAGCGCTATCATTCCAAAATTACTTGCCACAAAATTTGGTGATCCATTCCTTGGTCACTGTATATAAATAGTGCTGAGAAAATGAAAAGAATTTTGGAAGTTGTGCAAACTGTGCTGAGACAGTCACATAAATTTATTAAATCAGACATGCGCCCACAGCCAACCGAAGGTCAGCTGTGGGCACATGCCTGGTTTACTGAAACGTGTGTGTGTGTGTGTGTGTGTGTGTGTGTGTGTGTGTGTGTGTGTGTGTGTGTGTGTGTGTGTGTGTGTGTGTGTGTGTGTGTGTGTGTGTGTGTGTGTACACCTACCTACTTATGTTTGTTTGTCTGTACGCACCCATGTAAGCATAAACTTTAAAAATGGTAAAAAGCAGCCAGGATCTAAGAAAAGAAAGTTAAAGTAAGCCTGTATTAAACTTCCACATACATAAGCCTTGTGGTTTCTTCACAACGGTCTGAAATACAGGTATGGTGACTCTTCATACACTTCATGAACGGTCTTCCTATTTGGTTTTATAGACATGTAACAACTTAAGAACAATACTGAAGGCCTCTTAGGCTACCAGAGATAACATATTCTTTACATGGTTGATCAATTGTCTATAAATGGGATAGTATTAACTGCATGGGCACCTGGTTTTTAGAAGTAGCATAACATCAACTATCCACATTCTCTTCCACCATGTCTCTACCTAGATTTAAAAACCTAATTTAGCAAACTGAAGTAGTAAGTGTAATTGTTCATGTTGGCACTGTACAGATTTCATGTTTAAAGAATTCTTAATAGCTGCTTGTTCTTCTGAATTCTCATTTTAGAGACAATAAAAATGAGAGGCTTGGCTTTGAACAGCTTCAAGTGAGTGTGATGTTGATTAGTCTTATACATACGTGTTTATTTATAGTATTCTGACATTCTGTTCACTATGATTGTCTCTCTTATAATGGTCATGGAATCAAGTTACAGAATGTAACTGGTTTCCTGTGAATCAATGCATTTAGCTTTAACCCTAAATTGTAACTAGTGTGCTGGCGTCCGTCCCTTCACTCTAGCATACAACAGGTTACACCAAAGAGATTGTGTTATTGGTTATTACTAAATTATTGTGACGTTTGTTTTGGAATTACCATAGATACTATAGAATTATGTGATGTGCAGAAATTAAAGTTTGTCATGAAGTTATGTGAAGATGTGATATGATTGAGGCTGCCAACAGGGTGTTGTTAAAATGATGGAGAGTATTGTACATGTACTGTAGTTAGAGCTGACCTAGCTATATGTAATGCTGTCTAATCAACATGGAAAGAGAGTTGGTTATGTTAGCAATTGTTATTTTGAGAACTACTACTTACTTTGTGTGTGACCCCCTGAGCAAAAATAGGTTGTTTTCACAAAAAATCTGTTTTGCTATAAAAAAATATTGAAATAAAAATATGCATGCTACATGATATTTTTATGCACGTTTGGTATGTACTGAAACAAAGCTCAAATCAATAAAACCTGTACACCAATAGATTCTCCTGTTCATTGGGAGTACTTCTTTGTCCACATGGAGACACACAGGGAAAACACTACACCTTGATCGATGTGCCAGTTCATGGTGAACATATTGAGCTAAACCCCATCTTCATAGCCTGTTTCAGTCATGAGTTATCAAGTGATTGATTAAATAAGTACCTTTATTTTATTTCCCGTATTGTTGCTGTATATTATTCCTGTTCCAACTGTCTAGCGCTATAACTCCAAGACTATTCATCACAAAAGGCTGAAACTTTGGTTGTCCACTCCTTTGCTTTTATAGCTAACAGAGTACTAAAATGGAATTTGATGGATGTGTGAAAACGGCTGGTTTTTGTTCAGCAGGTCATGTATGGTTGTCCGATGTGACATGCTTGCTGCTGTTAATGTTTACTTACGTTCTGTCTGTAATGCAAGTGACCAGACCTTAGCTACCTTTTCATGAAAAGGGGCAGATGCTGCCGACTAATACAATGTTTTGCCCCCATTTCCTCACTAGCCATTAGGGAAAGCACATTAGCATACCGTAAGTTATTGCATAATCTATATCACGTGATTAGTCTGGTCTTCCTGGCCACGAGGCAATGATGAAATGCCTCGCGGAATACAGTACGGATGTTCATACGACTGGTTAGCCTTTTAATTAGTCTATAGAGATTAGAATGGTAGTGAAGGAACACTTTCCTGAGCCTGTTTTGTCTCGAGGTTAGAGAACTGACTCGCTTTAATGTCACATCGGGTAGTAAAAGTTAGGTTAGGGTTAGGGTAATAGTTAGGCAATCATTCATAATCTACTAGGTTAGGGTTAGGGTAAGAGTTAGTCAATCTTTATAATCTGTTAGGTTAGGGTTAGGGTAAGAGTTAGGCAATCATTTCTATTCTGTTAGGGTTAGGGAACTGGATACGGGTAGTAATATTAGGTTAGGAAATAGTTTTAAAATATATGTACGAGGTTAGGGTTAGGCAGCCATTCAGAAGTCGATAGTAAAGATAGAAAGCTCTTGCAACTGAATTGGCTTGCAGTGTCTTTACTAGGGCTCAATAGTGTTTGAGTTTTATAGCTAGAATTAGTAAGTAGTATACAAGTTGTCACAGTAGCGAAGCAGTAGTACATGAGGCTTGAAACCAAGCGGTCAAAGGTTCGATTCCTGCTGTAGTTCACTTTTTTTTTTCGCTTGAGACTTTTCAGTTTTTTTCAGTACAGTCTGAAAACGTTTGCAAGATGTTGTTTATAGATACCCACCATTGATTTCAGCTAGGGGGAGGGGGGGATAAAAATGATGCGCTGAAATTCACACTCGATGTGGCCCCGGAGCCGCAAGTCCGCAGCGAACGCACCCAGATGATGACGCATTACACAACGTGGACCTGCATGACGCCATCAGGCCACGTGAGCCCCAATCCCACGGAGTGCCAATGCGCTCCCCCTAACGCCTGGTCATTTCCTCAGGCATACATGCATGGACACCCAAATGTCAAATGCCCATAGGAGGGCAAATCTAGCATGTCCAATCACCACCACAAACACCAGGCTCAACGCAGGGATTTAACATTGTATACATACGTACAGCTACATGCAACTTGACTAAGTCAAGTTGCATGTAGCTCAGACTACTTGTCAAATGCCCCAAGTTTCCTGTCAACCAACGGGGTGGGGAAGATGGTGCGTAAACAACCTAGATCATGACCACAGCGAGGGAATCCACTGCACACATATAACATGGCACGTACGTACCAATCGTCGTACATTAGCCGCGTAGATATCATAGTCCTCCTCGCGCCCTTGGTTCCCTGCGAATCTACGATGGTAGCGCAGGATGGAGCTTAATTAGTAGACCGCAAAATAAGAGGCGCTCTCTGAGATGTTACACACATTTTGTGATGTCATCTTGGCCGAAGAAGACGCGAACTTGATTTGATTCTAGAAGGGAGTTCTCAGTGGACACAGGGATGCAGCTACCATCAATGGCGTACGACTTCCCCACAGGTATCCGTGATGTTTGTCTCACGTGCTCGCATGTGTCTTTGATTTGAAAGTCAGACAAGCTTGAACGAACCCCGGTATTGCCCATGACAGTATTGTTTGGGTAATGCACCTATCAATATTATGCCCCACCACCCCACTCCCGGGCAAGGGTTAGTCTGGCGGGGCCGCCCCTTCGCAAACAGGAGGGTCTGGAGACTAGCATATGTGTGTGAATGGAATGTAATTAGTGGGAGAGACGTGGTTTTCCGTACTTAGATTTGCACTGTTATGGTTAATCATTGCGATACTCATATCCAGTGGAGTGCTAAAAAAAACAAAAAACTCACAAGACTACTTTAATAACGTACTCATTGTACTTTTTTAAAAATACGCCATCCTTATTCCTTCACGATAAGTTGTTCTATCTGGACAAGACTTGAGGCAAGCTAAACAGAAGCCATAGTTTGCCATATATGAAGTTAGCCAAAACGGATATCCACGTCACTAAATGAGCAGGCAAGCGATTTGATTGGACGTACCAGTTTTCAGTAAGTTCACACAAGTACACAATGCTAGAGTCCCCAGACCCTTCCTGTTTGCGAAGGGGTGGCTGCGCCAGACGGGTGGGGGATTTGACTTTTCAAAAATCAAATTCCCCACCCATGGGACATGACGAGTAGTCAAATCCCCATGTAGTGTACTTTGGGAAAGTAGGTTATTCTTGCAGGAGATGCCATAGCCTTATAAAGTCAAGCAAATGCTAGAATTTTTGAACAGTCAAATGTCCCACTAGTGGGGCGATTTTAAAGATCAAATCAGATCAAATCCCCCACTATTCCCCCATGTACACCCGGGATGGGGGTAGTGGGGCTTAATATCGATAGGTGCATAAAATCAAGCCCCAAAGTACCTTCAGATCGACCAGAAACGCTTTCGTGGAGTTGTTACAGATTTTTTCTTCTAAAAAGCCAGCTGTGCGTAGTCCATATACGTAGTCGCACACACGGAAATTTCCTGAAGAACATGTGGATTAAGAAGAGAGATTAAGAACGTAACAGGGCTAAAGTTCACAAAATAAGCAATGTTAAGAAGCCCCCCTCCCAGTACAGGGAGGATGGGGATTTGACCTGGAATCCCCAACCTGGGGATAAATTGCTCAACTTGTGGCATGTTATAAGACCAAAACCTTGTGTCAAATTCTTTCTTATCGCCACATCTTAGGGTTGGGTAAATGTGGAGATTCAACTACTAGCGCATGCACTAATACACTTACGATACGCGTGTGCTCGCAGTGATAAAGCGTGATACTGTAGAAGCTATTATTGTAACGTAGATGTTTTCCTTTGTTGCTTCAGTATTTAACACTACCTAGTGTTAGGGCTGTAGTGATGAGCCAGTTTATTTGCATAGCCCCATCACCTCGCAACCTAGCTACCTGCTAAGAATAATTACTGGCTCGTCTCTATAGCTGTAACACCAGTGCTAAAGCAATAAAGGAATCTATGCTACAACAACAGCCTGTATCACTGCTAGCAGAAGAGGTTGGACACGATACAAGCGCTTCTGAAATTTATTACTGTTAATTGTGACGAGGAGTAAGTGTTAGAAGAAGTGTTTAGCAATATCCACACCACGTTACCTTGTGCTTCTTAAGATGAACAGCAAATTCTTATTGCAAGGCGGGTGTGTGACTTTCTAATTCTCTTCTCGGTTCTCTGTGAGGCCAGACTAGCGGCATCTGCTCTTCTTTTTCAATACCCTGAGAGGCTTTGTTAGCATGCACATTGCTTTCTTCGACAATTATTGTGCTTAAATACACGTACATAAGGCGTCCCTATAGTATTACACATTGATTCCACCCAGCAAACGGTTACACACATGATTTCTGTAGATTTCAAGAGCAATTTACCTACCTGGAGTAGTGGGGTTGAATAGGGTTGACCGGTTGAATAGACTAAACTTGAAGAGCATTCTCGAATGGCATTTGTGAAAACTTTCGCGAACGCTTGGTTAAACTCTCAATACAAAATGTATGTGCTCACGTGTGCGTGTCCAACCTCCTCTGCACTGCTAGTATGCATTTTTCGTAAGTGTATTCTAATTAAATAGTGCATGCACTAGTTTCATGACTTGTAAGGAAGAGCAGTACCAACAGTTGTAGCTCTGTGTCTCCAGTGTTGCAAGAGATGGATAATGCCTGATTATTGTTTAAAAGTTGTTTCCAGCTCAGTCCGTGAGTCCAGTCCGGAGTCCAATCCGTGATTCCAGTCCGTGGAGTAAAGTAGGCATACCCCACAATGCTTTTACTATTTATTGTTATATGACTGTAAATGTGTACGTTTCACACACTTTTACTGTTTGAATAGATGTAAACAAAATGGCAAATTATTGTTTTAAGTCTCGAATAGGTAAATACTGAATAATTGTTTTAGCTCTAGCATTATGGATAGCATTAACATTACCGCTTATTTTGAAGGTTGATCTTCAGTGGTGTGTAGAAACTACACCAAATAAATCATAAACTACATTTTGTGTTGTGGTAGACTTAACTAGTTTGATCTTTTTTTTAAATGTTTTTTGTTAGGAGACACTAGCAATGGTTCAAGGAAGCCAGCACAACTTGGTATCCAACATCCTGGTTGTCCCTGGCAACTACACTGAGTCTACAGATCAGTTGAGGTAAGACAGATACAGTATACGACCAACTGTACTTAATCTGGTGCCGCCTGACCCTTTGCAAAAAGTATGGGTCCGGTGAAGTACATATACTAAATCATTTCTAACTCCCAAATTCGGCAGTAACCAATTAATGCATGCCAATGACATTCACACACAAATCGCCTTGGCAACGCAATGAATTAAAGGGCAATCATTTACTGTAACCATCAGTTTCTAATTGAATCTGATATATGGTATCTATGCAACCTACATTTCACCAGACCCTTACTTTTAGTGAAGGGACGGGCGATCCCAGACTACAACTGTATATTGTGTTCAAGTACAGTTTTTTTTTAGCTAAGTGGAACTGTGATTCTCTCATGCAAAGTACAGTATGTATGTATTTATGTACATATAACAACACATTTAGGCTTTTGAAATCGGAATATGTCTAATACATGTGTCTGAAATACAGGCTGGGTGTTTCTGTTAGGCATGTTTTAACAAACTACACTCATAAACAAAGACACCCGTGAAATTTAGGCACTTTGTTGAGTCTTATTATTTTCGTTATATAAAAGTCTACATTTTCCATTACACACTGAACTGGTTTTGAGCCAACTCTTTCTCAGCTTGGCTTGGTTAGTATGAAAAAAACAACTATTCTTTTAGTGGGTAGGATACCGTAGATTTTGGTGGCAAATTCGGATAGTGAATGGTGTTTCGCCAAACTAAAATCCGTCAAATCGTTTGTCCAAAAATCTATATCTGTATTAGCTACTAACAAATTGGCAAACATTTTTCTCGCCAAAATCTCATCACAGCAAATTTGCCAAAGTTTCTTCCCGTCGAACTATCCTGGTACAAGACCTTCATGTAGGGGAGACCACACATACAGGTTACTTGTATGTATATCAGTAATACTGAAGGTATGATATATATTTGTATGAGAACTGTGGTGTACATTTTTGTACTTGACTATAAACTTATTATTGTTATTGTTATTAAGCCATGAATTCCTACTGTACATAAAAAGTATTTGTTCATATATCTATTGTGGTGGGCCTGATAACATGTTGGTGGTGTGGCTAAATGGCAGCTATACTGTTGTCTTTGATTTTGTGGTGGAGACCAGACAGAGCGGTGGCCTGGGAAGCCACCTAACAAATGTTACATCTCGTTCACACTATCCCGGGTTAGCCAGAGTGTTTTGAACTCGGATTGGCACTTGTTCACACTACTGCATCTGACACGAGCTCGAGCGCCGAATAATAATTAGAATTAGCTAAGACAAGCGCATGAGCTTTTTGGTGCTTAATAAAAATGCACTAGAATTGTAGCAAGGAAGCATAAAGCCAGCTGAAATAAGTTGTACTATGTTAGAGACACCATGTTTACACTAGTGGATGCTCCTTTCTCCAGGATTATAAATGCGTCATTCGAGCGTATCTGTCACGAAGTCTACTAGAACTATGGTACATAGTAGCCATTTTGAAGAATTGTTTTAGAACATAGAATATACTCCCTGTGTGGCCAACAGAAGCAAGTTATATTGTTAACCTGAGTTGGCCAGCTCGAAATGCGTTCACACTGTACGCTATCCCGAGCCAACTTGGGGCTAACCCGTGCCAGCCCACTCTCCTTGTCGTGCTGTGTTGGACCTGGTTTGGCATGGCTTGATTGAAATTTGTTTCAAGCCGTACTGTACTCTACCCAGGTTAGAGTGTAGTGTGAACGGGGTGTAAGACCAAAATTAATAAAGGAATTGGATGGCAATCTTGCTAATTGGTCAGTAAAATGGCCTACGGCTGACTGTTATAATCACCTCTGAACACTGTCATGTGTACACCACATGATTTTATATATCTGGCATTGGTTTATGATTTACCCTCTACCTCTGGCAATCGGCAACTACCGCTTTTCCTTGCCAGAGCAGCACACGAATACATATAACTAGCTATTGACTAACAAATCCATATAAAACTGAACCCATACTTGCTTTAACACTTTGATCATCTCACACGCGATGATCAATATTATACTTTCTGGTGTTCACAGAAGTAGTATTTTTAAACCAAGCGTGCACCCTTCGGCCGGCTATGGGCACACTCCTGGTTTATTAAAATTGTTTTTGTAAAAGTTTGTGCATGCGTGCGTGTGTGTGTGTGTGATGTATCTATCTACCTATATTTATCCGTATGCACCCACATGAGCAAAATCGTTAAATAATGGTAAAAGTAGCTTTTATGTATAAAGTAAAAGTGAAATGAACACTGTATTAAAATTCCGCACAGATAACTTTGCTCTGAGGTGGTTATTTTTAATACGGGTGTGGCGGCTCTCCTCAGGCTTTGTGAATTACTTCCTTTTGGTTAAAATAGTTGGCTAAAATATTATTGGTTAACATAGTAATGCACAGATGGTTAATTCCAGATGAGTTAGCTAGCTACATGACACCTGCTTTTTAGAAGTAGTACTACATCAACTTGTTTAAACTTAGACCTATAAAAAGCACATTTCCCCTAATTTGGGCTTGGCCTTAATGCCTACTTTGCTAGTTTTGCTATTTAGAGTTGGATTAGCGTTCGAATGCATTGATAGGAGAACTTGAAAGTTGGCCCTTTTAGAGAGGTTGCACAGGTGACCAGGTTCCACTGTATTACAGAGCAAACCAATGCCATTAGCTTACTGAGCAGATTTTTCATTTGAAGTAGCTTAACATTAACATGTATTTTGTGACTGTTTTTATTCCTATAGGATTAACAGTCGATTGCCAAATGATCGATGGTGGAAGAGGTGTTCAAGTCTCCGATGTTGCCTGCTTCACTGCCAACGTTGATCATTACAAGAACGATTGTCGTTTATTGGTGGTCTGCGAAAGAAGGATCTAAAGATGATGGAGGGATTTTTCAAAGCAGTTACATGATAAACAATGAAGGTATATGATATGGTATAGCTGCAAAGCTGTTATAACTTCGAATTTCAAAATGAGCTAAAGTCATGACACACGTAAAATTAACATATGTATGGACACACTAAAAAACTTTACAACTCATCAAACCCATAGAGGTGAATAGTATTATGTTTATTGTAGACATTTAGGAGGGTATATTCTAATAACCAAAACCCACAATCAGTTGTACAATGTACATTTATATAAGGAAGTCAGTAATCTGAAGTAAAGTGTCACTAAATGTTGCGCTTTATTTGTAATAATTAAATTTTTGGAGCAGACTTTTTGCTATAAGCATCAAGTCTTTGATCTCGTTTCAAAGTTGATTCTCATCAAGCATGTTTTCATGAAGTAGTTGTGTATCATTATGGGATGACCACTATTTATATGTTAAAGCTTAGCTGTGAGTGCTATATGAAAAATAAAGTACAAGGCGTGCAGCCAAGATGCCAATAAAGCTAAGGCAAAGCCGAGTGCCTTATTAGCATCAAAGCCAGCACCGAGTACTTTATTTTTCTTATAGCATGAGCAAGGCTATGCTTTAAATGATTTATGGAATTTTCTACTCGTGTAGCTTCACCATGTACTAGGACTCGCACGTGTTGCACAAATTATTAGCAGCTTGAATGCTAGTTTAACAAAGTAACTAACTCGTATTTCACCATAGTTTGGCATGGTAGACGTTCGTCGCGTATTTTGGTAGGTTTTGCTCGCAACCCACAATCAATTCTATTGTAAGTCCATGGTGAAATATTCCATGATATCTCCAGGACTTGTCCATTTACACTAACAAACGTAACAGCAACGTTACCTTCTCCCACCCATCATTGAAGCATTTAGGTATGTCTATAAAAGCAATCCAGTGGTAGCACTCATGTTGGCTGGGGTGATTGACCACTCAGCGCGGAAAGGGCTATCAGCCTTCACCGGCTTTGGTGATTAATCGTACTGGCGTGAGCCCCGCAGGCTATTAGCCTGCACTAGAGTACGTGGGCAACTGTGTTTTATTTCCCACAAAGAGTGCTTTATTGAAGCACCATTTGTGGTGCAATAAGGCACTCTTTGTGGTCCGCTGAGAGTGTACTTTGTGAACTTTAAAGTACACTTTCTCTTTTCCCTAACGCAAAGTTCTATAATAACAGTTAGTATAGGACTAAAGTGTTGATTGAGTGTCTACTAGTATAGCTACAGGTGTAGATGATCTACCTTGTTGGTGTGTAATTCTTGTTATTGTTGTTCATAAATGAGAGTTTCAGTTCCTATTTTATGAAGGTCACCAATGTTATGAGGCGCCCTTCAAAGTATCAACACTATTCTATTGTTTCGTCACATAGAGTCTTTCGGGTTTCTAAATTCTGTAGAACCCTGTGTTTCAATGTCTAACTATTATGTAAAACCTCTTGTAATAGGATGACCGTTGACCTTTCTTTGCTGACACTAGTTCTATATCGTGAATTTTAATAATTGTTTAATTATGAATTTTTTTGTCAGTTGTTAGAATGTCTACATATGTGACCGGATTTCACACAACCCGGCTTCCACACACACGAAATCAAACTTACGTTTTTACCAGAAATAGATTGCTGGTCTAACACACTATCATATTCCACTCTGTATTCCCTTCAGGACTACCAAGTCTGGTTTCTGCAGCAGCTTTCTTCCGACCCTGTCAAAGCCACGAATGGAAGATTGGCTCCATTAAATGGCCATGGCTTTGTTGTAATGATGTGTAGTGAGCTGGAACTTCACAGAGAGCTGGCCAATAGTGTTATCAATCAATTTGGAGTGATTTGAGGGCCATGGAGGGCCCAAACTTGGCCTCTGGATTCCATTCGTCTTCTTGCTCCATTTTATACTCCTATATTAAGTCCACCTGCCACCCCCCACCCACCACCTCTATTACTACCACCTATGATATTATTACCCGATCGAAAAAAGCTGCCCAAAACAAGGCATATTTTGGGTATCAGAAACTTATACACCCACACAGTGATAGCTAGTAAATAGATGAGTAATTGGTGCAAATTTTGTTTGCACAGCTGTAGGCACTGGGAAGTTACTACACAATGATTACTTGAAATCGCCATATCTCCTAATGGAGCTTTGTGCGTCGAAGCTGGGTTTTGTCATATTTAGTCACATATATTTATTACACAGCAGATCAAAGCCATTTAGCTTACTGGCAATGTCGTGACTGTTTTTGTTCTTACAGGATTTATGAAAGAAGTCAATTGCCAAATGACTAATTATGGAGAAGACGTTCAAGACTCCAGCTTCATTACCAGAGGAGAGGCAATGGTCATTACAAAGAGGATTGTCTTTTATTGGTAAGGAGGAATCCCAAAGGAAGATGGAGGAATTTTGTGAAGCAGTTACATGATAAATGACGGAAGGTGTATGACATGATCAGAGATTGTCTGAGCAACAAGGTGTGTACATGGCAGTGTATGTGGGTGTGTGTGAAGTGTAGTGCAATGTGTGTGTGCGCGTGTGTGTGTATGTGTAGTACTGTGTGTTGTATGTGTATGTGTGTGTGCATCATCATTGAAACCGGGTTGGGTCATCCGCCGCTTTAAGAGTTATCCGGCTCCGACCTGGACTGGATCACGTGTGAGGCAAATTAATTAGTTGGGTGGTATGGAAGTATATAAACACATTATAGTCAAGTCCTGATGCAACCAAATTTCTTTTTTGCGCTACCCCCACTGATTGGACGACTGTCTGCAGCCATACATGCAGCCACGCCCATTTATCAGTATTAAAGTCTATAGGTATGCATGAAACCATGTTCATAGCTGCTTGCAGGGTTATGTAAAGCCACACCCACTAATTGGTTGTTGTTGTACGAGATATGGCCTATTTCGTGAGCCATGCCCCACTTATATCAGAAATGTGCCACTTGTAATTAAGCCACACCCACTCAGGAAATGTATCTTGCTAACTGCAAACTTATGTGGAACCATCCACTGATTAACATGTTAATTATTATCTGGTAAGTTTTCATATACGTAGCTACCTTTGTGCTTAGCGTGCTAGTCGAGCACTCAAAATGTACGTAGCTTATGGGCCTCACTTTTAATTAATCCGGGTCATATCCGGGTGAAATCCCGGATTGCTATCCAGGTTAGCAGGTCATCTGGGTCAGCAGTAGTGACCCAGTTACAATGCTGGTGTGCGTGTGTGTAGTGTATTGTAATGTGTGTAGTGTATTGTAATGTGTGTAGTGTAGAGTAGTGCGTGTGTGGATGCATGCACGTGTGTCTGCTATGTCTGTATCTATTTAATGTATGTATGTTTGTATTTGTGTGTACCGTGGGCCTGTTTGCATGTGTATCATGTGTGTGTGCCTCTTTTTGAGGTTGCGTCTGTGATAAATATTGCTATAATATTATAATTAACATTATAAATACATAGAAATATTGAAACAGTTCTTGTGTAATAATTGTTCTTGTCTCGTAGTATATATAATAGTTATACGGGCACAATGTGGAGTCTATGAAATTTATAAACTCAAAGGCCCGGGCTGTAGCGCACGAGCGAAGCGAGGGCGCTACTAAGGGCCTGAGGGTTTATAAATTTCATAGACTCCACATTGTGCCCGTATAACTGCTTTAGACTCTATTTCACATTACACTCAGATCACTTACCTCATCCATGGCTGTTTCTGCTGTAGGCTCGGCAAAAGCGGCTGGTTTTCTTACGATAATACTAGCGCCATGGCAACTATGCGTCCTCATGTGACTAAATAATCGCGCTCGTTAAATCACTGCACGTGAACAACGCATAGCGATTGGACAAATCCGATTTTGAGCATATGTCATATTGTGCTTAAAGGCGTGGAGTATATTAGAAAACAAGGTGGAGTATATGAGATTTATTACCCACCCAAAACAGCCTAAATAGAGTCTAAATCTGTATTAGCTGTAACAACTTTAACTGAGGTTGACTGATGAAGTAGCTTTTAATACATTATATAAAAGTTAACTTGAAGAAAAGGTGCATGATGAGCCTTTAACAATTAAAAGGGAATTTATAGATAATGATGATTTGGTGCCATACAATTTTTCCACTACACTTCCCCAACTTGTTATCAAAAAGTAAGGTGCGTCAGACCATTGTATCATGGTGTGTAATAGTGTAGCCAAAAAACTGTGTTAATGCATAATCAACCTTAGACTCTATTTAGGCTGTTTTGGGTGGGTAATAAATCTCATATACTCCACCTTGTTTTCTAATATACTCCACGCCTTTAAGCACAATATGACATATGCTCAAAATCGGATTTGTCCAATCGCTATGCGTTGTTCACGTGCAGTGATTTAACGAGCGCCGATTATTTAGTCACGTGAGGACGCATAGTTGCCATGGCGCTAGTATTATCGTAAGAAAACCAGCCGCTTTTGCCAAGCCTACAGCAGAAACAGCCATGGATGAGGTAAGTGATCTGAGTGTAATGTGAAATAGAGTCTAAAGCAGTTATACGGGCACAATGTGGAGTCTATGAAATTTATAAACCCTCAGGCCCTTAGTAGCGCCCTCGCTTCGCTCGTGCGCTACAGCCCGGGCCTTCGGGTTTATAAATTTCATAGACTCCACATTGTGCCCGTATAACTATTATTTCTACTTTGTATCTCTCATTTTTGTTTGATGTTTTTTTTTGTTTGCTTGCAAAACTCTATGTGCTTTGAATTGTGTAAAAGTTTGTAGGCTTTTTTTGTCATTGAAGTTTAGGCTAAATACAGGAAAGTTTTAAGATCCCAGCTGTTGGCTAATTGTGTTTTGACAATGTTACTGTGAGATTTTTAATCACTTCGTAATAATGGTAAGTTATCTTAAAACGGCGCATAATGTCCCAGTTTAAGAATTTTACTACTAATATAACACAAATACTGTAAGTAAACACCTCTTGTATTGTTTTGATAAGTAAAACCCACAATCAATTGTAGTATGTACATGTATATAAGGAACTCGGAAATCTTAACAAACATCACACACACATTGTAATGTTGTTACAAATGTATCTAATATAATTTTTGGCAAGACTTTTTGCTGTAAGCATCAAGTCTTTGATCTCATTACAAAGTTGATTCACATCAAAGATGGTTTTCTACAGTATGGACAACTTGATAATGTAAATCATTAAAGGATGACTATAGCTACTATTGACATGTTGTATATGACTACAGTAGGAAGTATATGTCAACTAGTATAGCTAACAGGTGTTGATGACCTCTCTTGTTTCATTACTTTATTATTTTCATGATCCCTACTGAAGTGTTATAGAGTTGACCTTCTGAAAGTACTTCTTTTCAGATCCATTTTCAGCTTTCGATTGTGGATATTATTTTTAAATGAAAATCTTCCATATTGTAAATCAAGAAAATTGGTGGTTCATGATTGGCTGTATTGATAAAAAAATTTCACTAAACAAATTACAAGCTACCTTCCACAAATCAGACGAATAACACTTGATAGTTCCACTCCACTACAGCTAGCTAATTCTGGCTTCATCTAACAACTATTTGGTTTCTTACTACACTATTTTAAAACGAGACCGGCGACTATACAAGACCGGAGTTTATATCAAGACACACGATAGTGTGTCGTGCGGCCCAAGAAGCCGGCGCGCCACACCGTGAGTATATTAACAGGAAGAAAGAAAACGCATTTTTCACACCTATGTAGCTGTGTGATCCCTTATCCGATTGGAACCAAATTTGCTAGAGACGTGCCGCCCAGTTAGGGGAGTCTACATACCAATTTTGAAGAAAATCGCTCCAGCCATTTCCGAGATACGAGCGAACAAAATTTCGTTTTAATTTCTTCGTTTTTTTTCTTCTTCATCTTCATTTCGCACACTTCGCAAAATTCGCCATAAAACACGAATGCGTGCTCGGATTGGGCTGAAATTTGGCACACTTAAAGGGCTCATTAAGGCAGATCTCCGTACCAACTTTGGTAGGAATCCGATGAACATTCACAGAGTTATTACCGATTATTTGCGTAAAATAAGGTCGAAGGTCTGTCACGCCTACAGGGTAACCCCTTGGAGGAATCAGTTGAAAATTAATATGTAGATGGAGCAACCATCGTAGGAGTGCCTTTTTGTGGTTTGAAAGGAATCGGGATAAAGACCATGGAGATATGACACAAAACCCAACCTGTGTCAAAATTACGCGATCGATTTTTATGAATAAAAAAACTATTAGTTTTCGTGTCTACTAGGCAAACCGCTTAGAGCAACGCGCTGAAAATCAGTATGTAGCTGGAATAATCATCATAGAAAGTTCTTGCAGTAGTACAGAAGAATCGGATTACAAATCACTGAGTTATGATTCAAAAGGCAACTATGTGCAGCAAATGCGAGATCGTGATACTCTAATAGAACAGTCACCCTAATAAAGCATTCAGCTGCATGTATAATTTACACAGTTATATTACATTGCAAGTTATTCTGTAGGGAATTCAGCTACAAACAAGTCACCCTGTAGTCAGATCAGCTAGAAGAAGGTACCTAATAGAGAGTTCAGCTACAAAGAAGCCATCATGTAGAGAGTTCAGCTCAAATAAATCACCCTGTAGAGAATTCAGCTACAAACAAATTGCCCTGTAGAGAGATCAGCTAGAAGAAGTTACCTTGTAGAGAGTTCAGTTACAAAGAAACAATCATGCAAAGAGTTTAGCTGCAAACAAATCACCCAGTAGAAAGTTCCGCTATGAACAGATCACACTATAGAGAGTTCAGTTAGAAACAAGTCATCCTGTAGAGAGATCAGCTAGAAGAAGTCACATTGTAGAGAGTTCAGTTACAAAGAAACAATCATGCAAAGAGTTTAGCAGCAAACAAATCATTCAGTAAAAAGTTCCGCTATGAACAGATCCCACTGTAGAGAGTTCAGTTAGAAACAAGTAATCCTGTAGAGAGATCAGCTAGAAGAAGTTACCTTGTAGAGAGTTCAGTTACAAAGAAACAATCATGCAAAGAGTTTAGCTGCAAACAAATCACCCAGTAGAAAGTTCCGCTATGAACAGATAACACTGTAGAGAGTTCAGTTAGAAACAAGTCATCCTGTAATTAGATCAGCTAGAAGAAGTCACTTTGTAGAGAGTTCAGCTACAAAGAAACCACCATGTAAGAGAGTTCAGATGCAAACAAATCACCTGTAGAGAGTTCAGGTAGGAACAAGTCACCCTGTACAGAGATCAGCTAGAAACAAGTCACCCTGTAGAGAGTTCAGCTAGAAGAAGTTACATTGTAGAGAGTTCAGCTACAAAGAAACTACCATGTAGAGAGTTCAGCTGCAAACAAATCGCCGTGTAGAAAGATCAGCTAGAAGAAGTTACCTTGTAGAGAGTTCAGCTACAAACAAATCACCCTGTAGAGAGTTCAGCTAGAAACAAGTCAACTTGTAGAGAGATCAGCTAGAAGAAGTTACATTGTAGAGAGTTCAGCTACAAACAAATCACACTGTAGAAAGATCAGCTAGAAGAAGTTACCTTGTAGAGAGTTCAGCTACAAACAAGTCACCCTGTAGAGAGTTCAGCTAGAAGAAGTTACATTGTAGAGAATTCAGCTACAAAGAAACTACCATGTAGAGAGTTCAGTAGCAAACAAATTGCCCTGTAGAGAATTCAGCTACAGACAAATCACCTTGTAGAAAGATCAGCTAGAAGAAGTTACCTTGTAGAGAATTCAGTTACAAACAAATCACCCTGTAGAGAGTTCAGCTAGAAACAAGTTACACTGTAGAGAGATGAGCTAGAAACAAGTCACCCTGTAGAGAGTTCAGCTAGAAGAAGTCACATTGTAGAGAGTTCAGCTACAAAGAAACTACCATGTAGAGAGTTCAGCTGCAAACAAATTGCCCTGTAGAGAATTCAGCTACAAACAAATCACCCTGTAGAAAGATCAGCTAGAAGAAGTTACCTTGTAGAGAGTTCAGCTAGAAACAAATCACCCTGTAGAGAGTTCAGCTAGAAACAAGCCACCCGTAGAGAGTTTAGCTAGAAGAAGTTACATTGTAGAGAGTTCAGCAGTTTAGCTGCAAACAAATCGCCCTGTAGAGAATTCAGCTGCAAACAAATCACCCTGTAGAAAGATCAGCTAGAAGAAATTACCTTGTAGAGAGTTCAGCTACAAACAAATCACCCTGTAGAGAGTTCAGCTACAAACAAGTCATCCGGTAGAGAGATCAGCTAGAAGGATCACCTTGCAGAGAGGTCAGCTACAAAGAAATCACCCTGCTTCATCTTTTCTCCTTCCTGTAGTAAAGAAAAAATGACAAGTTAAAAAGCCCTAAAGCCGGCCATAGGCCGGCTTTGGGGTATACAAATACAAAAAGAAGTGAAATCTAATCCAAAACAGCCAAGCTGTAAAAAAAGAGTGCGGCCCTGGGAAAGGCTATGGTGAAAAAAGATGTGAAATCCAAGGTGGCGGCCAAGAAATGGCTGTGATGGTAGGTTAATGGTAAAAATTTTTATAACAACAATTCAGGTGAATTTGGTGCCGCTTGGTCTTGGCACAAAATTCACTTGAATTGTCGTTATTAAAATTTTTACCATTAACCTACCATCACAGCCATTTCTTGGCCGCCACCTTGGATTTCACATCTTTTTTCACCATAGCCTTTCTCAGGGCCGCACTCTTTTTTTGCAGCTTGGCTGTTTTGGATTAGATACTATATACCTGATCAACATTCACGAGTCAACTTCATACCTTTGTGCTGTACTCCCCTGGACTCTCCTTGATGTTTCCCTCAGTACATTTTACAGATTCAATCTTAAAAGGAACTCTATGAAATGTTCCTCGCTTCATCGTTTGTAACACCACCCGGAATTGTTTAAAATAATGACTGCACTAGATGTTTATTTGAGACCTGACGTTTATTCGAAACCCGGCATTTATAATTGTTATGATGCTGTATACCCCTGGCGACTAAACGGGACCAGGCATTTATACGAGACCGGCCGTAATTCGAGGCAATACAGTAGTTCAATCTTCTAAATACAAGCTAATCTCCTGCAACTACAAATGACATGAGCAAGACATGGGGTGTAGTTCAGGCACTAAACATACTTTGTTGTAGTTTCTTTCCCTTAAGTGCACTTCCCATACACTATCGCTCTTTGTTCATGTCTGCAACATTGTTTCCAGTGCTGTGTAGACCAAATTGCTACTAGTAACGTGTAGGATACAGTGCACAGTATAAAGAAGTAACACATTACAATTTCTGAGTGTATGTAACTATGTATATTATTCATTACTGAGAATTAATAATACAGTACACATCAAATTAACATATTTGCACTCGTATTACCGTTGTACGTAGTGCAAAATTTCTACAGCTGTACTGTATTATGGAGTAGCCATAGTTTGTAGTGTATAGCTCAGATGACAATGTGGGATGGATCTTTTCAACATGGGTATGAGTTTCAGTGTAAAGATGGCTTGTATGCAATATGGAGTTTGAGTCTTCCAACCTTAAAGGCTGATTTCCATATAGCCACAAATCACCTACACATTGCCTGCGATTATTACCGGGGTCTTGACGGAGGGGGGGGGGGGGAGGGGCACTTTAAACAATATGGAAACATACCTCGGCGGTATTGCAACAACTGTGCCGCAGTCTCCATAAAAGTTGGATGAGGTTCAACCTTCCCAGCTCTTCCAGCATTGTAGGAAGGATGATTTTTATGGGAACAAATACCACAGGCAAACGCCAGCAATGTTCAACACGAAGAAGACAAGCATGATGCCTACAAGTATACCATTGCTGTCACTAAAACACCTGTAACATGTCCTGTAACATACCTTTGCTGTGAGGGCCATGTCCAAGTCTTGCTAAACTTATAAAATATGGAAAAATGCAGACGTATAACCAACTGATAATCCATTTTGGCTATGGTCGCAGACCAATTGCAGCAAGTCGCAGGCTACTGTACACTCTAGCTCAGGCAATAACGCAGGCAGTTTGCAGCCAATTGGAAACCAGCCATAAGTCCTTACACAAGCTGTGTGTAGAGCTTAAATATACATTTCAAATGTCACTGTAGGTTTAAGAAGTGTGACAATGATGTTAACAAAGTGTCAAACGTGTGCTGATCAGTTTACCAAGAGTTTTGATGATAAACTAAGGGGAATGAGAAACAGTTTTACTATCATTATAGGAATGATTAACCTTCAATGCTGTAATTTTAAAGATCACACAAAGGCTGACATGCATAATAAGGCAATGTCCCTGTACTGCCAAAAGATGGCTACATACTTCTAGTGTTATCCTGTATGCTCCAATTACCAGAGCTCTGATTCTTGCATCATTGTAGATGCCGAAGTCGATTGAATTTACTAGTAGTGGTTAAGAATACAGCAAACAATAAGACAGCTACCCAAAAATACGATTAGCATTTATTCTAAGTAATGCGCTATTGCAAAAGTCACTGTAATTTTGCTGGGGTTAGATGGGGCTAGGTACATTAAACGATTTCTACAATAGTGACTTACTATTCCTGACAATGTGTAAATAGAATGCTAAACTTCATGGTTTACTGGCTCAATTGCAAAATGTATAGTACACATATGTCATGCAATTATTTTGACATCATGTCCTACCGCCCCTGGGTGATACACATGGCCTGCTCTACGCTTGTTGATTTCATTGCTGCGGCTAAGTTTATCAAAGCTTATCAAGTATTTTGGTCTGTACATGGACGGAAGAAGAAAACATATTTCTGTATACCTATCTGGATGTCAGGGATGGCCTGATATATGTCGCGATATTCCTGAAGATGGCGTATGTACAAGTGTCAATCATACACATGTTAAAGCCTTGGAAGTTTTACTTAATCAAAAAATTACCCAGGTTAGACCCTGTATAAGTGTTACACCCACTCAAAATGCAGTTAAAATATTTTCCAAATGACTAATAAAAATTCTAATGATTAAACCCTTCAAAACCAAAACCCACAATCAGTAGTACAAAGTGCTTCTATAAATAAAACTACACAATCCTGTTGCACCAACATTATTTATTATTTATTTATTTTTTGGAAAAAGGTCACCCTTTTTGGAGACCTTTGAAACACAAGTTGATCTAGATGTAAAACAGCCAAACACTCTGTCATATATGCCATTTTAGTGTGGTTGTTCAAAGGCACTGCTTGGTGTTTAACTTGCATATTGCCCGGGTATTGTCATGGGAAAGCAGTTTTCAAATGACTTTGATACTCATCCAGTTGAAAGAATCGATGCGCTTTGACTCATTATATTGAACAACATAGAGCTTTGTATTGTGGGACTCTTTTGTAGTGGTTGCTAAGATAGACTAGTTGGTTGTTAGTAAAGGATAATGAAGTCACAAAATAATTGTTTGGGTGATTGTGGATGTGTATTTCTACCCACCGCGTATCAGCCTTTGAACAGACCACAGAACGGAAAAACTACTACTGCTACGCTGAAATACGTTAGTAACTTACAGTTCTAAGTACTTAACTTAATATAATAACTTACTTACTGTCCCAATAGCAAAGTTAGTTGGCTTACCTTAGTACAAAAATGATAGCAATATAAACTCCATCCCACAATCGCAAGTTTTCTAACATTGCATGTTGAAGCATATTAGTGTATTAATGACATTGTAATGTATGGACAACATTTTGATGGCTATTAGCCCATGCTATTAAAACCACGATCGATCTTCAGATGCTTCTGTATAAAACAAACGGGATGAGTTCTCGTTAGTTCTTTCACCTATTAGGTGAGTGTGCCCCAAGTAATACATATCACTTATGCCACGGCTGCTTGGGATTTTGCTGTCATATACACCCACAGCCATGGATGGTGCAACTATTATATGTAGCTCCATATATATGAATATATGGTAGGTTGCATACTACGATGAAATTTAAACCGATATGGTTTGTGAGAGGTGCACTATGATGTGTTTTTTTGCATTCTTGGATAATGATAAATTTTTGAAATTTATAGCAGCACTTTGTTGACTACGTAGGTTTCTGAGATACATTTTTACATAATAGTTGAACTTCAAATACGGGGCTCTACAGAATTTAGTAACGTAAAGGCCCTGTATTGTGCCACACATGCAAAGCGAGTGCGCTACTACAGGGCATGAAGGTTTCTTAATTCTGTGCAACCCTATGTTTGTAAGTCTAACTAATTTATTATTATTATTATTATTATTATTATTTGGGGGGAAAGGGCAGACGGCAAAGCTGATTAAGCCCAATTTAGACCACAGCTCCTTCATAGCTGCTTCTGACATGAGAAATATAGCTTCATTAGTAGAAACAAGCCAAGTGCACCTCACTCTAATTTGTTTGGCTCTTATTATCCAGTTAAAAGCCCATGCGTTGCTAATGTTACAGGCTAATATTACAGGTAAATTAGTGATGTGCTTTGTATTGCCAGAGATCTGTTGAGATGGTCTATAGGATTTAGATACCTGTAAGGAGCCAATATAATTTTGGTTGGATATTGAGAAGTATTGCAGCTGGATCCCAAGGACAAATAGTATAGACAGGATAGTTGGACATGTGAAGTATCAATGTCTAAAATGACAAGTCAGATCCTATAAGGGCAACTATTTGGGGTGGTCGTGGAAGGGATTCTCAGGACAGTGTAGCTACTGAATTATTTTGACAGTGAGCACAACTACTAAAGGGATATTAAGGACAACTTTAGGATTGTCCAGACAATATGTGGCAAAGCTGGACATGAATACAGGAATTAGCTAGCAATTTTGATGTTTCAAATTACAAAATTGCAATTCGAATATTCGGTATATCCTAGTTTAAAATGTCTTAATGACTATCCTTGTGTGATTGATAACTCCATAAGCAAATTTCTTGTTCAACAGTGGTCAAAATGATGATTGAATTATGAATGATGATTGATCCTCTCATTGTACCACTCCACTGCTGCTGTGATGAAATTCCGGCACCATTCAAGAGGCAACTCTTCTATCATATTTTTGAAAGTGGCTAAATTCTCATGCCCACACATTTTTTGCCTATTAACAGCCATGACTCACCCAGGATGAGTCAAAATAACCTTCACTACTTAAACATCTTCATACTACTCTCTTCCTTGCTCCTATTAATGAGGCCACATTTAGAGAGACATCTGAGGCAAAGTAAAATAGCATGTGTACATTTGTCTGTGCTGCAGAAGTGATTATGTAACTACTGTGACGTCAGGTGTTATTGCTCTATACTAGTACAAGTACACAGAAAATTTTGGAATTTTCAACTAGAGTAGGGACCATAACACATTGATAAAAAGTACTGAAACAAGCTGGAGTAGTACACAATATTAAATCACAGTAAAACAACAAGAAGTGTTATATCCCTACTGTGCATTTCCATTATGGTATCTTGAGCACAGTAGGGATATAACACTTCTTATTGTTTTACTGTGATTTAATATCATGTACTACTCCAGCTTGTCTTGTTTCAGTACTTTTTTATCGATGTGCTATGGACCAGGTCCCTTCTCTAGTTGAAAATTCCAATTTTCTCTGTGTAGTTGTTTGTTAACTTTTTTTAGAAATAAGTTTATGACTGGTGAACCCACGCATCCGCATCTGAAATGACACCGCACCCGCATCTGAAATGACACTGCACCCGCATCTGAAATGACACTGCACCCCCCCAATTATCATCTGAAAAGTAAAGTATCCATTACACTTCATTGTCAGCTTTGTTCAACCTGTTACACAACATTTTGAATCAGGAACTGTTTGAAAAGCACCTCTGTACTCCATGTATACCGAAAGAAATGGTGCCGCACGCCTTGGTTATATGTATCAATTATCATCTGAAAAGTGAAGTATCCATTACACTTTGTTGTCGCTATGTTAAACTCGTTACACAGCAGTATGAATCAAGAACTGTTTGAAAAGCACCTCTGCTATCAAAATACACACTATGACAAATACGGACGATTTCCATTACAAAGGAAAACCATTACATGCTATTGCCAAATCGACACCTTTCGCTGTCAGCAAAGATGAATGGAACACAAAGGAGGATACTGGTAAGTCCACGAAGAATGCATTATATGTACTGCGGTATGCCAAAAGGCACCTCTCAGGCCGAAGCAACGTCGAACAGTGAAAAAATCAAGCCCGTAGCCTTAGCTGTTATCAAGTTACGCTTGTCTGAAGGCATCAGTTGCACACTTAGTCAGTCAGTTACTAGAAAATTCTGTCAAATAAGTTTTTTAAATTCTGTAGCAACTTGTTGAAAGCATTTCGGGTTGATCTGAAAGCTTGTTTGGACTTAGTTTAACCTAATCAATACTGCCTCATTGTTGTAAGGGGAAATTGAGGCTGTTTTATGGGTGATATTATTTCGTGGGCCACGCCTACTCCTTTGTGGTCTCTACTATACAGTACTATCATACTGTATGAATGATACATTCATTTCATCAGCTTTTAAGCCAAACTGGCATCGTGCAAGAAACTATCAAATATCAGATCGAATCAAAATCCTAGCATCACCCATCCTTAACAATGTCACCACTAAGGCCTCCAAAACTGTATGACCTTTTCCAAAAAATAATGACGAATGAATAACGTTCTGAGCTAGCACATAGTGGTGAAGACAATACTTTATAGGTGGACATGTTGTAATTAATTGTGGGTTTGAGTTTTGTTGTAAATTCATTCACATATATGATGCTCTACACCCTATTGAAACTTCAGACCACAGTAAGATCACAGTCTTTATGCTTATCTAGCTCCTTTGTGGGACATTTAGGAAAGTCTTGAGAGCACATGGACAGTCTTCAGCAACATCTTCTACTGACACAGACGGGTCGATCAAGTATAGGTAGCTAGGGTTAACAGGCAAGTGATCAAATAGCTCTCTCTTGTAAATGGCATAGGTGCTGTCATCACTATCAAAGGGCACATGACGCTCGTCACAGTAAAATAGTCTGTGGCATTACTGGACATACCTTAGCTAATTAAAGTAAAGATGGCGGGCACTAGTAATGAGGAATCTTTGTCAGTCTCTACAACTGGAACATCAGATACTGGACTAGGGATGTACTAATAATGCACCAATCAATTTATTCCCCCACTACCCCCTCCCCCCCGGACATATATGGGGCTATAGTGGGGATTTGACATAACCGAATGTCAAATGCCCCATGTTAGGGCAAACCTATCATGTGAAATCCCCACCGTTTCAATGCAGGGATTTTTGACATAGCATAGAAAGTTACAACAAAAAATACTTTGGTGCTTAATGTTAAATGCCTCATAGAGAGGCAAAAGTTTCGCGTTAATCTCTCCAGTAAAGCCCCACCTTCGCCCGAGGGGAGTGGGTGGGTGGGGCAATACATTGATAGGTGCATAATTGGATCGGTGATTGCGAGAGTGATCAGATTGGTTGCTGATATGCCTTTCATTTTAGTAATGGACACAAACATTCAAAGCCTGTTGGTGACATACCGACACAAAAACATGCAGTTTGGCCCAACCAATTTCAGGTGCGCGTCTGGTTTAAAAAGGGAATAGCTAAAATGAACTGAAGCAAGAGAGGTCACATGTACTTGTAGATATACTAGTGGACTAATTAAGTATATAACTAAAATTTTTCAAGAAACCTGTGCACAATAGGCTTCAGGAATCTTTCCAAAAAATTATTAACCATTAATATTGTTCATGGCAGACTCACATGTAACGTATCAATTTATACTGCATCATATGAGAAGTGATTGTGGGTTTCAGTTTTGATCCTGACGCATTCATAAAATGTGATGAAACTAACAATAACCGCAAAACATTTACACATTAAAACGATCTACATTAAAACAATCTATAAATTATTGTAATAGCCTTTCGAACAGTGAAAAAATAATTGTGACTGGATCTGTGAAAACCTGACATAATGGCGCAAGCCAAAATTTTCAGTATAGGCTATTGATTGCAATGTGTAAAATATTTGCGTAAATGAAAAAAAAATTGTAAAATTTTTAAACACTTTGTTCTTTACAAAGAAAGGATGCAATGACCAAAACACGGGTGCCATCTTATTCGCCTACACAAGAGGAGTTCGAAAATCTTTGTTTTGTAGTAGTATCCTAAAGGACATGTGAGTTATGGGCATTTGTTTGCGTCATGTTGAAGCGGTCGTACACGATCAATTTTTCTTCACTGATTTTGCCTCTGTATGTAATGAAGAAAGGTGGAAGGAGAAAAAACTCACCATGTAATGGACTCTCCTATTCATGGCGAGCACGATGGTGCAAGTTGCAACTCTGCACTGCATTGCATTTGTAAGTTGCAACTCTGCACTGCATTACATTTGTAAGTTACAGTCGTTTTTGTAAGCACCTGTAATTTATTTTTTCAGTACTTGCTGTACAAATCGATCATTATGTTGCTGCTACTTTGTAGGGCTGTAACTCCAAAAGTTGTTGACATACAAGGCTGAAACTTGGCACTCAGCTAAGTAGATTATAAATATTCAATAATAAAGAATTTGAAAAATGCGCCATTATGTCAGGTTTTCACAGATCCAGTCACAATTGCTATTTGTTTCAGCACTAATTATTTTTAGAAGTGTGTTCATGATTTACCATTTCTGTTGCTCCTTCACCAAGTTGCAAACAAGACGACTGGTTGTTCAATTATTCTTTTGGTATGAAAAATACTCATTTCTCTGTTGGACAGCAAGGTAAAGCCTGAGACTTTTATATAATCAAATTTTCAGTACGACTATGCCACTTTGTTCACAGTCTGAAGCTTCTAGGTCGGCTTTATTCATCTTACTATACAGTGCTAAAGACTGTTTGAATAGCATGTTAACAAATCAAGTAGTGTCGTTCCGACTGAATAGTTAAATGTCCGAATAATCGTTCAACACTACAAAAAAATTAACTCAGATTTTCTTCACATCATGTTATGTTCACATCATTTCTGATGTATTGTATTCGATTGTGAGTTTTAGTTTTGATATTGCAAATTGCCAAAGTTGTATTCAAGTTTCAAATTTACATGTTAACACTGATAATTGGCTGTTTATTCCAGATAGTTGTATATATTAGTTAGACATTGAAACACAGGGTTTTACAGAATTTAGTAATCTTGTGTTATGGTATATGAGTGAAGTGTGGGAACTACTACAGGGCCTGAGGGTTTCTAAATTCCATGAAACCCTGTGTTTTGATCTCTAACTATTTTAGACCACAGCTCGTTGTACCTTTGGTGCTGTTTGTTGTATTTCACAGCTGCTTGTAACATAAGTAATGGGATAGCTGAACTCTCTTTTTTTTTTTTTTTTAGCAGCCTAAGGCTACACATTGATCGAAAATCTATTCACCGTTATGAGATTTACTTCATTCCACTTGTGGTGTATAAGGATTAAAATTATGCCAAGGAGTTTGCCCTTGTTCTCAAGCCTTGTACTCAAGCCGGGCATTTAACTTGTAAGCAACTTTCAGTAAATAAACACATACATGTAAATCATTTACATACAGTGTACCTTTATAAAATGATCCGTAACTCAATGGTGGCTGCTCCTATTCACTATTTGCCATTAGAATTTGAATCAGGCTATATGTGACTCATGTGATTAAACCCACAATCAAAGTTGTGAGAAATTAGAATCACAGAGTTACTGTTGTTGCATTGTTTCATAACAAATAAGCCCTGTTGTACATTGTTTATTTGCACTTCTTAATAGTAAGTACACTTTGAAAATTATAATACACTTTATTTACAGCGATACATATTTACCTTTATAAAGGCTTATGCGCCTTTAAGAGTTTATGTTGAAGAAGTTCGCTTTTACTCTGTTACTACGTAGCTTGCATGACAAATAATAAAAGTAAGTCATTTTTGCCTTGTCTGACACCTGAGACATATTTCAGACTCTTTGCTGTTTGCAAAAGTCTTTCCAAAAATTTTAGATAGCATAAATGTCATTGCATGAAACGTGTTGAGCAAAGTTGTTCAATTCATTATATATACAACCAGACAGCAACTGATTGTGGGTTTTGGTTATCATGTTATATCTTGTGAATTACAGCCACATACTCAAAATCATTTTGTATTCCGTGTGAGTATGTAATGTCCAAATACAAAGAAGTTAATATCCCCTACTGTGCTATGGAGATTCTACAAATAAAATGCACAGTGGGGATCATATTTCTTATTGTTTTACATTGTTATGGACATTACATACTCCGATCCAGCTTGATTCAGTTCTTTTTATTGTGGTTCTACATTGTCCCTACTCTAGTGTAGTTTTCCTTGTGGTTACTGGGTTTGACCCCTGGTTTCCAAAATTGTTTTCTGAAGAGTATGTGTATGTATGTTTGTTTGTCCGCACATTTTGCCTTGTGTGGCAAAGAAGCTTTATCTTTAAAAGAGCCAGCAGTGTGAGCAGTTGATAAATAGATCCTGTATTAAACTTACAGGCTGGTAATCTTTACTGTGAGGCTTATACTTTGTGCTAATTCAAAATGTGGATGAAAGTGGTTTCTGAATGCGGTGTGAACAGCTTTCCAGTAGATTATACAGGCATTTTTGTGCACAAAAACAACAGTGCTGGCCTTAGTAAGTTATCAGAAAACATGCATTACTAATCTGCCCTGGTGCACCTGGTTTTTAGAAGTAGCAGAAAATCAACTTGTTTCAATTGGCATGTAATTTATGCCTATGCCAATTGCGTAATTTCACTGAGCTTGGCAGTTTTAATCTAAAACACTGCTACAGAAAGACCTACAGTACGTACGTATGTATGTATAGTCATAGAAAACTAACACTCATTGATAAAGTAACTTAACATCCATCTGTTTAGCTCATGGAGTAAAGTTCTGGTAATTAACAGAACATCAAAGGCATTAAATTTCTATGCTAAACAATTACAGTAAAACTACAATTTGCAATTACTCAGTTATTACAATTACATTACTTTATTTTGATATCTACTATAGCCATTTCTTGTACCAGCATAATCATGATAGTGCCATTAATCCTTGTTGGAATGCTTCACGTGCAGGGAATACCGTGTAGTAAAAAAACTTTGGCTGTAAAAAACTTTGACAAATTTGGCGAATAGCATTCAATTCGCCGAAGTTTTTTTCACCAATTGTTTTAGATGATCACACAAGCACATTGAGAGTCACATTGAGTAACTAGAACTTGAGATGAAGGTGAGTTCGTACCACCACGCAATAAAGATTGAGCTGACTTTGGAGATCTTGATCTTCCGGCCTAGGAATGTGTCCCGCAGTTGTAATTAGCACTCCTTGGGCGATAGCATTTCCAACCGGCTCCCCATTCGCACGTCAGTTAGTTCATCATCTCGTGATGGATTTGGTCAAATATTTTGATACTGATACGTGATAATCTCTGCTACTGTAGTTCACTGAGAAGCAAATATGGTCGCTCTCGGTTAGTCTCATGTGGCCAGACCGCTTTTTTCTCTTTGTCATTGAGTAGGGGGAAAAAAGAGTCTGGAACAGTTCAAATTCCACAATTGTCTTGACACGTCACGAGACTACGTCATAAGTATGCAACCCATGTGCTTAAACTCCATTGTACAAGAATGCCACAGCACAACAATAAACAAAGACTTAACTTACCTAAATAACTAACAGTCTATTTAATCTATTATCGCCTCAAAGGTAGCTTTATTACTTATTGGTTGATAAATACGTGCTTGTAATTGATGAACGCAAGTGGCTACTGTTTAAAAACGCATCACGTTTCTTTGGTTAACACTCCCCAATTATCTGGGGAGTGCCAAGACGAGTGTGGGATTTGAACTGTTCCAGACCCTTTTTCTTCCTACCCAATGACAAAGAGAAAAAAGTGGTCTGGCCACGCGAGACTAGCTCTCGGTATCACAGGAGATAGAGAAGCACGCCTTTGCTAGCACACCGCCAGATCAGTAGACCTAGCTACAAAAGTACTGCTACAACAACAACGCTAACTACCTATACACTTACTACACTACTTAACTGATGAGTTGACACCTTGTTGTTTTATCCTTACCGAGATCCTTACGTACCGTACAGTAAAAACTTTGTCGGTAAAAAAACTTTGACGAATATTATTTCAATCGCCAAAGTTTTTTCTGCCAATTTTTTCAACAGAGGGGTTTCATCACACCTTTTTACCGCCAAGGTTTTTTACTATACGGTACATTGTAATTATCTCTCAGTACAAACTCTTGTAGAGTCTCACAGAATGCTGTGGCAAACCCACCATTGTGAAATCTGCATTTATTCTGTAATTTGTGCAATTAAGCATGCGTTGTACCACTACACCTGCTGGACAGGTTTTTTCCACAACAGCTGGGCATTACAGGGCAAAATTGTGAATACTAGTAATGGACAGGTTATATAATCATCATGCCACAGTTAGGCGTTTTAGTGGCAGAGTTGGATTTTCTGAGTTTAGTGTGCATTCTCTAGTTCCAGAGTTGACGATAGTACATAGGAACATGAACACTAATCACTGGTTGCCAAATTGTGGGGGATGATTATCACTTCATGTTTGTTTATAAACTAATATTATGTTATAACATAGCGCCAAAGATGAAAATGGTCTGACTCAGGAATGTAGGTCCATACCCAGGGGCCGCCAAGAGAATCCAAGAAAATTTAGGGGGTCTGGGGCAAATCAAGAATGCGGGGCCCTATAACTACAGTGAATGTAGCTTTGGGATCTGGGGCCCAAGGAAAATTGCCCCAGTTGCCCCCCCCCCCCCCTCCCCCCTGTCGGCGGCCCTGTCCATACCTCCTTGTTGTTAGCTCTGGTAGAATTCCCTGAACTCTGTACAGAGAGATGCCACATTTTAAAAAACTTAATCACAATCCCATGGTGACTGCCTGAAAGCCACTTGACCGCCATCTTAAATTAAACCTGTGTGTAATCAAGTCACTGTGCAATAGGTCACCTGTTTAAACTGACCAACTTGACGAAATAGACCAGTTAATTTTAAAAACCTTAACATGTAATTAGTATTAATCGCGTATGACATAAAAACTGGATGCTGTGGTTGCCCATAAAGCGGACATAAACAAGCCATTGGAAACAATGATAATCAATGGTTAATTTAATCTCTGTTAGTTACAAAGAGTATGGTGTGTTCTAATTATCTGTAGCTAAGTGTTTTATTTTTCATGGTTGTCCACTGTGAGTAAAGAATAAGCAAGTTATAGAACCATAAATTTTGCTGAACAATGCTTTCCATAGCTGATAATTATATGTTTGTACTTGAAAAAGTACTCAGAACTGATTGACAAAGCTTAGTAGTAGAGTGTTTCATGGATTGCATCAAAGATGTAGACTACAATCATCTTGACAGGCCAACAAACAAACACCATGTTTAGTCAGTCAGCAACTCTTTCCAGGTAATCCTAACTCTTGCTTTTATTCCGTATAAACATAGAAAAAAGCATATGCTTGTATGTTTCATTTTTCACCAGGTGTTTTCAACTTTAGTAGCTCATAACTCACCAATCACAACACCTAGAAGCAACACACAACCACCAACAGGTGTAGAAATCAATGTCGTTTTCCATACTGTTTTGAAAACCTCTTTAATTTTTATATAACAAAGGTTTTAGTGTCCGTGGTTGTATATGGTTTCTGTACATTTTCATGGCTAACCGCAGCATCCAGTATCATGCAATAGTAAATACTGGAGCAAGTAAAATGCTCTCTCCTTACTATTGTCATTTGTTGAATTTGAAGTGACCTGAACTAATGCTTTGTGTGGTCAGGAAATTTAGCTGCCTGTATGGCGATCAAAAATGTTGTGTCTGTCTCAGCGAAACCGGAATTGTTTGCACAACTTCTGATTTTTTTTTCTTAGCAGTCCAATGAATGAATCGCCAAAGTTTCAGTAGACTGTAGGAAGAGCGAAAAATAAACTACAGGCACTTACCATATTGTCTCGAATTATAGCCAGGGCGTTTATTTCTTTCAAGCAACTTTTTACCCCAGCTACTAAACGAGACCGGCAACTATACGAGACCAGTATTTATATACCTGATCAACATTCACGAGTCAACTACATACCTTGGTGTTGTACCCTCCTGGACTCTCCTTGATGTATCCCTCACAGATTCAAGCTTGAAAGGAACTCTATAACACATTCTTCACTTCATCGTTTAGAACACCGCCCGGAATTATTAAAAATAGTGACTGCACTAAATGTTAATTTGAAGACCCGGCATTTATTTGAAACCTGGCATTTATTTTTATTGTGATGCTGTATACCCCCGGCGACTAAACAGGACCAGGAGTTTATACGAGACTGGCCGTAATTCAAGGCAATGTGGCACATTCACAGTAATAACTTTTGTTTGCATTAATCTGTAATGTTGGAATTTGGCTTAAAATGTTCACCATGGATTAGCAAATCAACCAAGAATGCTGTTCTTATGTATCTGTGTATATCTCAATCCCACAATCAGTTTCTCCTAGGACTCCTATAAAAACAGTAGATTTACTAGTGATTTGTTGTTAACACTTAACACATCACAGATGTATATCACACATGTTTATACATAATTTTTGGAAAGGGAGTGCTGCAAATGACAGCAACAACCCTGACTTGTAGTGTAGCTACAGTAGGGGGGGTGGGTAGGACAAGCCCACGTGTATTATGCAATGCACTTAAGTGATGCTTGAAAATATTTCACGTGAGCGAATGGTTACTGTACAAAATATCGATGAAGAGGCTTGACAAGGTTTGATAGATATTTGAGTTCTACCATGTTTGTACTTTACGAAGGTGTGATTTTTGTGAAGAAATACAAAACTGTTACAAAGAAATCAGCATTCCGAAATGACGACACGTGGCAATCACCAATTCGCCACTAACAGTCTCCGCATTTATCAAACAACCACAAACAATCGTCCGTGTTGGATATATCCCTATAGAGAGGTAGAAGAAGCTGTTTTCTTTTGAATATATTTTAGTAGCGCTAAGGGCCTTACGTAATTCCATTATGAATTCACGTGGGCTTGTCCTACCCCCCTGGTACAGTAGCTATTAAATGTGACTGAATTTGCAAAAAGGTACCTTTTTCACACAGAAAATTTTACCAATTTTTTTAACTTTAAAATTTCATAACTTTTTGATCATGGCATATAATTACTTGAACTTTTCAATGAATGTAGCTACAATATCTGGCTACATTTTGATACTCAAGCAAGTTAATCAGTGTAAGGAGTCCAGTGTTACATCATTTTGTTTGCTGGTATGCCAAATGTGTGGAAAAGGCAGATCTGGTCACAAATATTTTTATTAGTGCCTATTGTACTAAATTCCTACATATACGATGATACTGTATGGTAGGGACCTCCAAACAAAGTGGCACCTCTCATAATGTTGCCTTTGAAAATCATCATTAAAGTATTAAGGTGACAAAAAGTCCTATCACTAAAGAGTCTCAGTTTATCAAGTGTGTTGTTTAAAACATACAGATTTACAGAAGCGGTAATTAACCATTAGCGAGGTATTGGTTAAAAACTACGCAATAACATGAATTTCTTGCAAGCTCCTCTAAAACAATTCAAATTCAAGATTAAAGTTCTCTTTGTATTAAAGGTAGGTTACATACGTTAACCTGTTCATTTTACAAATGAATTTGTCCATTATTAAAAATGTCTCGTACTACTCATCTAAAACCTAAATACTGATTTACTAGGTTAAATGCTACACCTTCAGTAGTAGCTGTGCTTGAGTGGTGCAGTGATTGATTTTGAAAATAAGGGCTGTAACACCATTTCCGAGCATCAAGTGGTGATCAATTTCGAAGAGTTGCCGCATTAATTTTTTAGAACTTCATAAGATAATAAATGCTGCAGTGTTTAACCGGGTAAATACAGTATCACTTTTGCTGTATTGTTGTTTTTTTTCTGATCTAGTAAACATTTTAACAACCCTTAGAATAAAAGTTATGGGGGGTGGGTGAATTGGAGACATATGTCTCCTGCATTCAGCAAAGTTTTGAGATCAAGACACTGATGGCCAGAGCAAGATGTGTATATCATATTTATTGGGTCATATTTACTGCGTAGTTTTGTAGTTAACTTTTGTAGTGAACTGCACGTGTGCTTTAACTTATTGCGTATTGTGTATTCACTCATAGTTGTGATGAACAAGGACTCAGTCAGCTTCATAGTGATATACAACAACTACAGTTAGAGAGGACCAGAAAGAAGGTACGTAGATATTTAGTAGTGCTGAGTGGTATTGAAATATAGCAAACGGTATTAATCTAAAAGCCATTGGTATTAAAGTAACTGCCATTTACCTCGACAAAAGTACCAAATACCCTTGGTAGCTCAGTAAACCTCAGGTACAAATTACCACAAACAAACTTGTTTACACATAGTTTGGTTAGCTGACTACATCAGCACCTGCCTACAAACATTGTCACATGTCTGGTTACCTTCCAAATATGGGATGAAACAAGCCCACGGGAGGCCATAGTGCCCAGACGATATGGCAGTATTAAAAAAAAAAACAGGCAGTATCAAAACCGATATGACTTAAATACTACAGATTACTAGCAACACCAGTATACCGCCCAGCTCTAATATTTAGTGTCATAGCAAGTTTTGTAGAATAATGTATATGCTGATATTTAAATAAATTGTTGCGGCCTTAAAATCTGCAAATGTGCATGCGTGTGTGTAGCATCAATGCTTAGCAGTGTTGGGGTCGTTGTGGAACTTTGGGTTCCGTGACCTCTCTCTGTGAGACCTGGACAGTCCTTATGCAGGTTACTAGTCCTGCCCCGGGAGGATTTGCCTGCACACAGCTCAAGTGCCTGAGTGGTGCACAGGTATCCCAGTGCTGGTTCAATGGGCAGCAGTAGTTGTGTTTCAACACTGCTGTAGGCTTTGCTTTGCTTTTTGCTCAGTGTGTGTGTGTTCTGGTATGCTAAAGTATTAATGCTAAACTACAAGATATGCAATTTTCATATATGGGAGTTAGCGAGTTTTTTAGATTTTTTTGCAGCCTGAGATAAAACTATGTATATTGCAAGTTATGGTTGGGTATAATAAATGTATGACAAATTTTTGAAACTTATAACTTATAATCATAACAGTACTTTAGGTAAAAATACTCATGCTACATAAAAATATTATGCACATTTTAATTACTTCGGTATGTAATGAAACAAGTAATAAAACCTAAACATCATCAGATTCACCTGTTCACAGGGAATAAGAAACTCTTTGTTTTGTGTTCATGTAGCATACAACATGTGAGTTATGGATGCTTGTTTGTGGTGCGGTATAAATAGAGTTTACCATCATCATTTCATTGTTGAAATGGCCTTCTTCTTTGTCCCCACGGATACACAGAGGGACAACACTACAATGCATGTGCCAGTTCGTGATATGGTAAAGAGACTAAGCCAAACCTGTATTCGTAGCTTGTTTCAGTTGTGAGTTAAGATTGATTAAATAAGCACCTGTAATTTATTTGCTGTATCATTGCTGTACAAAGTGTGTTTTATCCTGCTGCTGCTGCTGCTGCTGCTATACTGTAGCTCCAAGACTATTTACTCACAAAGACTGAAACTTTGGCTGTCCACTCCTTTGTTACTATAGATAACAGAGAATAGAACCTCAGGAATGCACGAAAATGGCCAGTTTTTGCTCAGTGGGTCGCAAATGTCAAAACATTTGGTTAGCTATTCACAATCAGTCAGTACAGTCACACAGTGATTTTTCTAGAACTCCAACCCAGAGAAGGGAAAATCAAGGTATTAGTAGGGTAAGCAATAGCATGTTCCATCTCTCCGAGGAAAGTTTTGAAAAACAGATACCATAAAATTAAATTGGGAACAATCTAAAGCTCTAAAGTTTCAATAGGGTGTTGAGCATGCATGACTATTTAAACATGCTTTCCCATGTGAGTCTGTGGTATTTATCCAGGGGAAAACAAGTATTGTGAGTAATTTCACTGTATCCCACGGATGCATACAAATGTTTTAATTAATTAATAGCTAGGCTTACTCTTCAGCCAGGTGGTTAACTCTGAGGAAATCCTATATAAGTGTAAACAAGAATTGCATACATGTGCAACAAATTCAGCTGCAAAATCTTTAAAATGCAATGCTTCATTGTGCCACATTATAATACATTTGTTGTGAGAGATATGTTGCACTTATACACCACACACATGTGTGTACACTCATACTGACACGTACACACTGCAGTCAGGCAATACAGTATATTATGTGGAATTATTTATGAAACTCAAACCCACAATTATTTACAACTTGTGCACCTATAAAAGTACAGTCCACAACACCAGGTAAATGAACGTTATTCATTCATCGTATTTTGTGGAAAAGGTCATACACTTTTTGGAGGCATTTGTGATTTCATGATTTCTCTATTAATGTAAGAATATAATTTTATGTAATGCTTTCACACCTCAGATGAAAGGAGTCGCCCGGGCTACATTTCGCATGTAGCCCAGCTAACCGGGCTACATACGAAATGTATAACTGGGCAGTGATTATATAGACGTCGATGCCGAAATCGACTGTGGGGATTGATAAATACTCACGTGATTAGGATGTACGACTTGGATTTTGCCATGAAAACCACTCAGACGGAGAGTGTTTTGTTATCCTCGCCATCCTATGAGTTGAAAAACGTTAGGAAAAGGTGAAAACTAGCTGCTGTAGCTTATTCACCAATCGTTTCAGCACGTTTTTGAATACGGACACACCCCCATCATGAAGCTACCACTCTGCATGGAGTAACTACTCTACAAGCAAGCTTACCTATCTAGGCCTTTAGTAAACTCCTTCATTATCCCATAAACAATTCAATAGCACTGATTATAACACTAAACTCGCGTAACCGAAATTCTCTGTGATATCTCTAGGATATGTCCGTTCATCATAGCTGAACGTAACCAGAACGCACTAGCTGCTGACCCATAATCGAAAATTTTAGGTATGCATATATAATACATCCAGTGGCTGCACTCGTATTGGCTTGGGTGATTGATCGCCCTGTACAGGCTATCAGCCTGAGAAGTATTACATATTAGCTGTAACATGGGACATTCGGGCTTTGCCTGATATGTATGCCCTCGGGAAATCAGGCATGCATATCAGGCAAAGCCCTCATGCCCATGTTACAACTATTACATGTAGCATCTCTGGTTTGCCATCCTCAAGTTCAGCATTACTCTATCTCCAGCTTCCTGCATAGTTCTTTGTTTTAACCCCAAAGTTCACATGAAATTTTTAGTATTAAAAATGAATATGCAGCGGCCTGTATACATAACCACAGAAAAAATGTTGCTCTTGAACCATTAACCCTATGGCTATACAATTTGTGTCATTATATTTGTGATATAATAAGGAATATAATGATAACCCTACCCAAAAGAAGAGGCTAAAATTCACCATGAAGCAATGTATGCAAGTTAACCACTATATACTTTTAGACAGTGATTGAGGTAATTCAAATTCTGATAACATGTATACTCTAAGAGTCCAACTTCACAGACTCTATATGTTACACAATGTTCTTTAATTACACTTATAGAGCTTTGCGTGGGCGAGATCAAAGGAAAAAGTGTACTTTAAATTTCATAAAGTACACTCTCAGCCGGCCAACTGCTTCATCGACCACAAAGAGTGCTTTATTGCACCGCAAAGAGTGCTTTGTTCGTTCAATAAAGCACTCTTTGCGGTGCAATAAAGCACTCTTTGTGGGCAATAAAGCACAGTTACCCACGTGCCTTAGTGTAGGCTAATAGCCTACGGGCCTCGCGCCAGTACGACTAATCACCCAAGCCGGTGAAGGCTGATAGCCTCGCCGCGCTGAGTGATCAATCACCCCAGCCAATACGAGTTCCACCACTGGATTGCTTTTATAGACATACCTAAATGCTTCGATGATGGGTGGGAGAAAGTAACGTTGCTGTTACGTTTGTTAATGTAAACGGACAAGTCCTGGAGATATCACGGAAATACTTCACCATGTGACTCGCAATAGAATTGATTGTGGGTTGCGAGCAAAACCTGCCAAAAGACGCGATGAACGTCTACTATGCCAAACTATGGTGAAATACGCGTGAGTTACTTTGTTAAACTAGTTTGTGTGCGTTCAGGCTGCTAACAGTTCATGTAACGCTTGTTAATTACGAGTCCTAGTGTATGGTGAAGCTACACGACTAGAAAGTTCCATAAATCATTTAAAGCATAGCCTTGCTCGTGCTATATGAAAAATAAAGTACTCGGCGCTTGGCCTCGATGCTAATAAAGCACTCAGTGAAGCTTTATTAACATCTCGGCCGTGCGCCTCGTACTTTATTTTTCATATAGCACTCGCGGCTATGCTTTAACATATACTTAATCCTTAGGTGACTGATGCCTTTAGCCAAACATAGCTCAACAATGCGTTAGATGCCACTTCGTCTTAAGATGTGACTTTGCCAACGCAATACATATATTACACTCATCATATCCTCTGTGTCCCAGTTCTTTTTCCTGACAACGTAAAGTGTTGATTTACAATAGTGCAGTACAATTTCCCTATGGCTATGGTGGTATCACCTGTATTATCATCCATAGTGTTTGCAGAGACATTTCTTGAATGAAACAAGAGAGAATGTCTATGCTCACCCGAAGCCTTTGTATAAAGTTCAAACACCTCAATATGTGCTCTTGATGTGTGCCTTCTGGGCTAGGAAGCCACCTCTCAGGGGTTAATCTAGGGGGGGGGGGGGGGGGGGGGGGCACAGGCCCCCTCTGGGTTAGCTATTGCCCCTCCCTAGGTTTATACCTAAAGCCTTGAGAAATGGAAAGGTTTAATTGATCCCAAAGTTGTATAATCCAATGGTCAATATTCAATGGCATCACAGTAAAATTTCACCAAAATTGAGTATATTTACACCTAAATTTTCAAAATTTTCCTGGGGGAGCATGCTCCCAGACCCCCCTAGAATCCGAAGCGACTTACTTCGCCCCCTCTAGGTTTATATTCTGGGTTGAGCCCTGCCTCTCTCTATAAAGACTTAATATTAGACAGGTTCCAATGCTCAAAATCTTCTCTACATGTCATTGTCAGATCCATGACATATGTACATAGTCAGAGTACCATCTACATGATCTCAGGATCTCTTGCTGTCACAAAGGCCTCCACAAGTGTATGACCTTTCCCAAAAAATCTGGATTAATTACAGAGTTTACTAAAGTAAATGAACTTTTTGGACAGCTCTTTTTATAGGAAAACCAGTTGCATTTAATTGTGGGTTTGAATTTTAAAATTGCGATCACCTACTTTTTTTAAATTTATGTTTGTAGTTATGCAATAATCTACAATTATAAACAGTGTAGTAAGTTTAGTGCAAGGGTGTCGTAACCGGGGTATGTTTTGCCCCTCCCCCACTTTTTGGCCAGACTGAACCATCAGCCAAAGCTATATACATGCACTCACACAGAAATACATACTTGGAACACCTACTAGAGCAGACATCCAAGCTTGCAGTTCCTTCTAGGTACGATGTTTCACTTTGTGGATAACAACTGTTAATGTTGTAATCCTTGTAGTGTGAAATATGTAAAGCATAAAGAAAAGACCTTCACGTGACCATGATTTCTCATGTGATACAGGCATCGAGTACATGCTGTAAATGTAGAGAAGCATAGTGGCAATTAGCAGGATTGGGAGTGAAGATCTATTGCTATGTAGTATAGGTGTAGGGTTATTTGCTAGTGATAAGACACTCAACACCTTTATATAATATTATAAAGACACATATGAACCGGCTACAGGAGCCCTATCATAGGACACTGTGTGTGTGTGTGTGTGTGTCTGCATGAATGTTGATCAGTCTGTGTATCTTTGGCCCCCACTCTTTGGTATAGTGTGTAATAGTGTTGGTGTGATTCCGTGTGTTGTGTGTGTGCGTGCATGCGTGTGTGTGTGTAACCCACAACCGAAAACATTTAATTGGACTTCGCCTATGAGTAGTACCAAGCAATACTCTGTTTATTATCAGCCCCATATGGTACTACAAGTATTTCAACTTAGACAATGAGCATGATCTGTAGTGTGTCCCATGATTATAGAACTGTAACTGTAAGTGACAACTATAATGATTTCTTGTAACAAAACATGGTAGAGACACAGAGTATGTAAAGAGAACACTTCTTTGTATGTATTTGTGTTTCGATTCCATAGTAACCAGTACTTTTACATGTGCATGTTAAATTGCATTGTGGGTATATATTATAGTTACATAATAGTGTAAGGATAGAAAAAAGTAGGAAAAGAAGGGAGGTCACCTACACCTGAAAATATGCTAGTGGACTAGGGATGGATAATTATTCAATTATTATGATAACCACGACTGTACTGTATGATAAGTTATGTATGTACATGGTATTCTATTCTTTATGCTAAAGTTGTTAGGGTGAGTCGGCCATTAGTAATTTCCTACCTATATTTTTTTCTGGTCAAAATCCATTTGTTTTGGAGAAATTACATTTTAAATATACTGACAGAAAACTCAGTACCCTCCTAACACCACTGACCAAATTTTACCCATTTTCGAACACTGCACATACCATACATGCAAACATATGTACAAATGAAGTATAATAGATTATATGGTTTCATTTCATCCATGGTCTTTTTGCAGGCATCAGCTACGTACTGTATGTAGGGAAACATGTACAGTTGTTGATAAAGCAGCACCTGAAAGAAAAGATACAAAGTAACACACAGCACAAACTACTTTCTGTGGTGACTTGAATCTATTTTAAATAGTTTGTAATTGTAGTAATCACCTAACGCCCAGAATTTACATAATATAAATTGCAGCTACATAAGTGTGATATGTTGCACAACAAACAATATGAACTATAACATACTCATGTGCATACACACACTTATAGACATATACACACTGCAGCCAGATCATATATGTGGAATTATTTAAAAAACTCAAAAAAAAAAAAAAACTACAAAAAAAACTGTCCGCAACTCAATGCACTAACTTCTAATAAGCATCATTCGATTAGTCATAATTTTTGGAAACACTCAGGAGGCCTTTGTGACAACATTATAATATATTCAGCTACGTACCTCTATTAATTTATCCTAAGAGTTTAATTTTTTATGTAGCATCTCTTGTTTGTAATCGTCAAATTCAACATTAATAAGTATTGCCTATCTCAAGCTTCCCGCACCCTACTGAAGGTTAGTTATTCTTGATCAGTTTCCGTGTGAATTATCAAGAGTTAGGGACCCGCCGATTATGCTGGCATAATAATGAGCATAATAGGTGCCTGAAAGCATTGAGCATAATGCTAGCATAATAGGAAGAAAACTTGTGCAATGCTATAAATTCTTACTTATCAAAATACATATCCGACAAAAAGATCGATATACTCTAATAGAACAGTCAGTAACTCATAAAATTATCAGGTAGCTGACTGTTCTATTAGAGTATATCGATCTTTTCTGTGACATGCATTTTGACAAGCAAGGATTTACAGTCTGTGCTTCAACCACTTACTGCTTTTCCATAAAGTGCAAAGTTATTAGAAAAACATGGGAACTGAAGTAAAAATATTGAGCATTAATTTAAGCATAATAGGTAAATTTTTGAGCAGTGCAGCATAGCATAATAGGTAAAATAATGAGCATAATCGGCGGGTCCCTATCAAGAGTTTGAAAAGCCCTTTTCCAGCCTGGTCACAATTCATGCTTAGAAAAACTGTCATTATGTTACGAAGGAAATGTCAAAAAAATATTTGAAACAAGTGTGTGTAGATGCTGTGCTGAAATAAACATCAGCCGCTTGGTTAACCCTTTGCACCCGGTAAGCCTATGCTTTGACACATGCCTCTATGTAAGCTAAAATAACCTATGCAAATATTAATGATAGAAAGATCCCACAGCCACTACGTTATGAACTCCACGATAAAATGGCACCTAGCATCAATGCATTTGAGTACAACGCCTTTCATCACACCAATTAGAAAACAGCTTTCTTTAATGTTCACCATGGCTGTACACTGCTTCACTAAACAAGGAATATCTTGGTGCTATGGCCTTTACACCATGCGCCATTAGAATCCTCATGCACTACAGAATCCAGTGGTGCACAGATCATGTGATCTTATAGCGGACACTTGTACCATTAAAAATACGGTCAAGTTCCTATATATATTGCTCTATATGTTTGCCCCACACTGTGCAGCCTTTGATAACTGAGTTGTAATTAGAAACAAAGCAGCATTTAAACAAGGAAAGACAAAGATGATACATATAGTAGTATTATTTGTAATTACATAAGAGAAGTTATTTCAGTGAATTAAATGAAGTATACTATAAGTAGACAGCTATTTAAATACATCACACAATTAAATTACCACATGTGATTCTTTGAAATTGTTCTATAACAAGAGTTGTAGGTTTGTTAAGTAATCATTTACCATGTATCCTTGTGTGCTTAGTACACATGTGGGTGAACTGCTGGAAAATTATACAAGTATAATGACTCATTGGTAGCTATATATACCTTATCATTATTGTAATGTGCATCATCAGCTGGGACAGAAGCTACAGCATTACTATAGCATATCCTTTAGTATTTAAAATTGCCATTTGTTCAGCACTAAATACTATACAAAGCTTCGAGCCATTTCTATGAAGTACTGTTTAAAAAAACATGGTCACTCCTATACAAAATTAATGACATGCATTTACCTTTTGATATTACTGGCTTTTGCAAAAGCTCAGGTGAAACTAAATGTGATCATCTTACCTTTCACTGTAACTGTGTAATATTATAATCAAGTCACATATATGACCAGATCTTACAAAATTGATCCAAATCGCACATCAGGCAAAATCAAACTAACACCACCAGTGGATAGCTACACTATCGTACTAGTAGTTTTGACCTTCAGCACTACTCAGTACTCATGCAAGGCTGGTTTTAACAGATGTCATTTCTGGGTAGTGTGTAGAGCTTGAATGGCAGTTTCTGGCCTTGTGAAGGGTTGCACTGCAAGAATCAGTGATTTATTGGTGGATGACCTGATAATGTTGGACAGACGTTTTTTCTGTTGATTTTGTTACATATATCCACTAAGGAGCCAGCACAGCCCTGTAATCTAGTGTATGGACACCAGTCATGGTCTGCCTCCATTTTGAAGTCTATCTCTTGTCCACCCCTCACCCCTTTGTAAGCACTCGTGATACTACTTTGCTCATCTAACTGCTCAGATTTTCTAAGTATCTTTTTTGGTGAGAAACTCTACAAGTGCTGGAAGTGGTCTGAAAGGTAATGGATTGATACATCTTTGTATAAATTTCATACGCGTGCTTGCTACCCTTGGCGAGTTACGCTGACTTGAATTTGTTTCTCTCGAAATTTCTGATGGGCGGTTTGGATTGTTTTTTCCAAAATCCAGTCACATATTTTAATATATATATATGATGTCTAAACATTTCAATGCCTTACATGATGCTATTATATAATTAGGTAAGGAAAAGTGGAGCTCCATATTATCATCACTTCACATTGTGTAATAGCAAAATTAATTGTTACTTGTCACAATGCATTGTGGGTTTTGGTTTATAAAAATGGTTTTGCCCATCAAGTGCATAATTATCACAGATATAGCTCTACCAGTATATGTTTGCCACACAATATGCAGCCTTTGATAAGCAACTGCATTGAAGCAAATCATCCAATACTATCATAAGAAATACATACTTAAGAAACACAAAACACTTCACTGTAGAAGCCACTACAAGTGATGCAATTTTTTTCCCTTCTTATTCCATTTAGGGCATGCACAATTTGTGATTTAGAGTTCTGAATTGTATGCAGCTCACAAAGGATTATACATCATAATTATGTAGATGTAGCCACCAGATGCTGCACATTATAGTAATTTCTCACCTTTCATGCACGTATTTCCGGAGTTCAAGAATCCATTGTCAGAATTTCCAGCTATTTTAAATACATATTAGTTCTTACCAATTAATTTACTTGTTCACAAACTCTTCCTCAGCAATGCGCGCAGTTCTGAATGACTTCAAAGCCATTATTACCACACACTAGGAAAGCATTACAAAAGTAAAGTCTCTCATGCTCAAAATGTTTTCTAACTCAATTTGAAGATTACGGTTGAGAGCTGAGTATAATTTCCTAGAGGTGTTGCATTAGAGTAAGTAACTGCAGGGGCGTAGCCAGGGGGGGGTTCAAAGGGTTCAGACGAACCCCCTTTTCAGAGTTAAGTTTTTTAAATCGTGATACTGGTTAACTAGAACTGAATTAACTTACACAAATCCACTGAAATGGGTAGCTACAAGTCTTCAGGCAGAGGAATTCAAGTACCTCTACTCGCTATTGCGAATGAATTTATAAGAATACACATGTTTACACGTGCACACCTACGAAATTCTATACTTAGGGCAGAACCCCCCTTTTGGAAATTCTGCCTACGCCCCTGAACTGTCAATTTGCAGCCACTTCTAATCCATAACTAAAGTGGATTAATATTGCATCCCACAAAAATCTAACAGGTTATAAATGCATTTCAATGCAATAAGTTAATTGGCACTACATACAGAGAAACTTAGTGTGGTTACCACTGAACAATCAATATACACCGTAACTAATGTTGAATGACCCGATGTCTGGCTTCCTACAAAGCATCATTATTTATGCCAAGTGTATATTGGTTTATATTATACTATTTGATCAGTTTAGTAATAATACCATGATGTGATCAATAGTACAGTAGTTTACCATCCAGCAATATGTATTTCAGACTCCTTGCTATTTGCAAAAAGTCTGTCCAAAAATTCAAAATTAACAATGACGTCACCATCAGAAGTATTAATAGATGATGGATTCCTTATATACCAAGCTGTAAAACAACTGATTGTGGGTGTCAATTCTGGACAGCTTGTTCTAACACTACACACCCAGATGAGTTAGGATAATAGCATCATGTGGCCTAACTATCAACTGTACTACTAATAGCTTGTAAGGTTCTGTTTTACCTACATGTGACTAGATTTAGCAAAATCAACCATATGGACACAAGAGCCAAAACTGAGATAACACCAGAATAAAGTTGCTGCACTATCAGGCTAACAATTTCCACATCAAAATTTCCTTCAGTTTGCTTTTGGTAGACTGTCTTATGGCCCATATCTTTAAATAAATTTTCTGCTTGCCATTAGACAAAGTTCTGCTATGACCTAACTATACTCAGTATGCGTCTTGTATCACGAAGGCCCCAAAAGCAAATCATTAATTTTATTTCAGATTCTTTGCTATTTGCAAAGAGTCTGTCCAAAAATTCAACTATAACCTTAATAACTGTGTCATCATTATACATGTAGAGTTGCTTGATTCCTTATGTACCATAGTATGGAATAAATGATTGTGGGTTTCAGTTATCAAGTTTTAACTAGATATAATTACTAACACTACACCAGAGTCAATTATTACTGCCTGACATAGGCCATTTGTCAGGCAAATATCATGCATGGCCAACCATACTGGAATCTGCCTACAAAATGTCTGATCAATATAGAAGGAAGTTAGAGAGTTTTATAGTGAAGCATTGTCAATCAATTAGACAACAATGAATGGATTATTATAGGCGACCGGATCTGCAAAAACAAGACATAATTGCATATCTTTCGAACTCCTGGTTATTACATATTTATAATCTACTTAGCCAAGTGCACCTACTGGCAAAGTTTCAGCTTCAATTATGCCAATAGCTTTGGGAGTTACAGCCCTTTCAAAGTAGCAACAACAGAAAAATCGATTTGTACAGCAAATAGAGGGAAAATAAATTACAGGTGCTTACAAAAACGGTTGTAACTTACCAATGGATTTAGGTACGGAGCTAACATTTTCACCATCATGTTTGCCATGAACAGGGGAATCAATTACTGGGTAAGTTTGTCCTTTACTCACCCTTCTTCACTACATACAAAGGCGAAGTTCGTGAAAAAAAATCGATCGCATACGATTGCTTCGACATGACGTAAACAAACACTCATAACTTACGTATCCTTGGGTCTACTGCAACGAAACAAAGATTTTCCAACTCCTCTTGAGCAGGAAAATAAAATGATATCCAGCTTTTATTGTTAGTCCCTTCCTTCACTAAAGAGTGGCAAAAACATTTACAGATTTTTTTCAATAATATGCAAGTATTTCACCCAATTTATTCAATGCTTTATACTGTAAATTTAGGCTTGTGCGATTATGTCCCCTTTTTGCAGATCTGGTCACTGACACTATTCTATTAATGTATCGTAAGGATTTCCGACAAATGGTGTAAAACAGTAGCATATCAATGTCAGGTAATGCTTTAGGTTGCCTGACATTTTCACTGGGATTTAAAAAAAAAAATTATAATTGTCTCTGCACTACATACTCACATCTAGTGTGTTACTTAATGCTTTCTTGGTGTTGTGTGGTACAACTACATTAAGAGTTCATATAACGCAGTCCAATTACATGCAAGGTCTTAAGGATGCAATTACTGCATCCCTAAGGTATTATTGCTATATTAGTTCATATTCATCTATACTAGCATTGATACCTACTATAGGCCTGAGTCAAATATGCTCACAAATTTTGCAGAACTATTTATTATAATACTCTATACCTATCAATTGTGTTACTGTATGCTTCCATATGCTGTGAAACAATACCAGGATGCTGTGAACTTACTATGAGCAAAAAAGTCAAGTTTGAAAAAGTGTGTACCAAAAAGGTAGATAAAACAAACAAAAAAAATGTTGTTCCTGTGGTGGGATTTGAATCTACAGCCTACACAGCCAGTAACTGCAAGTGCTATACCAGCTAAGTTGTTTGGCATGTGGTTTGTTATGGAGCAGATGAAGTTTTCTCTACATCATGAACTTCAATGTGCTGTAGCAGATGAAGTAAAACATGTAGAAGTTTGCAATAAACTTTGTGACATAAAGAGTTTTATTTTGCGTGTGAATCATGTTGATAGTTATTACTTTACACATTGTACACACTTGTAAGTAGCTCTGAGTACGATAATACAGTCTATACTTTGATTTCTGAACAATAAGTCACTATAAAATAGGAGTCGGCCAATAGTCTTTTTTAAACCAATTATTTTTCTGGCCAAAATTCATTTGCTCGGAAACAAATGTAAACTGCAGTAAACAAGAAACATGCCCACAGAAATAATATTACCACTGACCAATCTCTATCCCATTTTTGTACACACACACATACATACATACACACACATAGATACACACACACACACACATACATACATATATACATACATATGTGCAAGTGAAGTATAGTAAATTATATGGTTTCATTTCATCTGTGTTCTTTCCACAGGTAACAGCTACATAATGAAACAAAGAAGCACCTGGAAGAAAAGATAAAAAATAACACACAGCACAAACTACTCTATGTGGTAATTTTTGTATATTAATTTGTATAGTAGAACTTTGTCAACCAAAGCGACACTTTAACACTCCTACGAAGTAGGATATAATATAATTACTGCAGCTATGTACGTAATACAGGAATGTAAGAGTGATAAGTTGCATACCAAATGTGACCGGGCCTGCGAAAATAGGGCATGTGGGCACGTGATTTTTGCCTACTTTTTCAAACTTCAATGATTCATTATTTTTTGTACCATTGTGCTATAGCAATGTAATTTACAGCTCTTCGTACATATTTAATTCGCTTTATAATACAAGTTACAGAATTCAATTATTCTGTCTGAGTACTGAGATATGACCTGTAGAATGACGGGGTGTAGTTTGTGCCCACATGCCCTATTTTCGCAGGCCCAGTCACAAATATACATAGACAGACACAGACACACACTAACACATGCACACTACAGCTAGATCATATATTGTTTAAAACCCACAATTATTTACAATATGTGCAGATATAAAACTACTCTATGTACTAATTTCTAATAAATGTCATTCGAATTTTTTAGGAAAGTTCATATACTTTTGGAGGCCTTTGTGATAATATTCAGCTATCTGTATTAATTTTAATGTGGCATTTGCAATTCTCGATCAAATACACCATTACTATAAGTATTTACCAATCTTGTACCTCCTGTACCTTACCGATGATTATTTCTGACCAAATTTTAAACAAACGTCTTCTACGTAGTTTGTAGATAATTGTCACGAGTTTGAAAAGTGTACAGTGTGGAAGACCCTTTTCCAGCCTGGTCACATGTCAGGTTTAAGTTAATGTTACATTGCAAAGGAACTGTCTAAAAGCGTAAAAACAAGCATGTACAGTAGATGTTGTGCTGGAAAACAAGTTGATGTTGTGCTACTTCTAAAAACCAGGCGCTGTGCAGCTAGCTAACTCATCTTGAATTAATCATGGATAGTATATGCTATTATGAATTAACCAACTATGTATTTACTATTTTATTGTTTTAACCAATAGGGTAGTTTTGGGTTGTGCAATAATATTGCTAGCTATTTCTCGTATTTTATAATTCATGAAATTTTTGTCATCTATTCAATTACGTTGCTATGCACTGCTAAGGAAGCACTTGTTAAACAAACTGCTTGTACCAACATATTATACACAGAAGTATCTTCTAAACTGATTTATTATCATGTTTTTGCTAAAGGTGGACCGATACTGATACCAGTATCGGTATCGATGCCGATACCAGTGGTATCGGTATCGGATCGGTATCGGTAATACAAGGTACAGATACCACAGTAGACACTCACCACTTTTATTAAACCATCTCTAGCTAAGTTTACAGTTGCTAATAACTTAGTTGAGCTAATCAGTAACTTAATTGATCTAACAAAGTAGCGAAACAAAGCCTTTGTTACCCTTTTCCAAGTATTGCTGCAACTGCTCTGTGTGTATTCTAATATATTAGAGTACGTGAATCCTTTGTAATTAAATGGTAATGCAGTTGTTCCTAAAGAAATAAGTTTATGACTACTTGGCTTGCTTTTTCATGAAAAGGTTTGGTTGAAAAGCTGTAACAAACATTGTACAATTTTCGGCCTCACACGCAATTAATTGCCTTATCAATAAGCTTACAAGAAAACTACCTCAAATCAAGAAATTAGTAATCCACAATGATGTTTATCATGTTTAGCTGTTATACAATGAATATTTTAAAACTTGATTGAACTGAGATCAATCAATTACTGTGATATTTTAATAGCTAGCTATGTATCACAACAATGAAATTTCTATAATAAACTTGTCTAGGCTTCAATGTATAGTATTGGTATCGGCAAATAATTTCAGTACAAATACTGGTATCAGAAATATCGGTCCATCTCTAGTTTTTTCCCACAAATTCTCTTGACAAAGCCTCAAAGCTGCTCTTCATTTTCATTCGCATACGTAAGGGATACGCCCCCTTTCAATTCAAAGCGATAGGCTATTTCTAGTAGTGTACAAGGCTTGCATTGTTGTTTTTCAGTTGTTAAATGCCTGAAAACCTCAAAGGGAAGGTAATTTACAAAGTCTGAGGAAAGTTGCCACACCCGTATTTCAGTTAGTCTGGTACATGGCAGATCTTATCCGCTGGGGCTTATCGATTAGAGATTATAAGCAGGCTGATAAGCCCCAGCGGATAGGGTCTGCGATGTACCAGACTATATTTCAGACTGCCGAAAAGACACTACCTCAGAGCAAAATTCACCTGTGCAGAAGTTTAAGACAGACTTCATTTCGTTTTTACTTCTTACGTAAAAGCTGCTTTTACGATTATTTAATGATTTCGCTCACGTGGGTGCATACCGACAAACATAGATAGGCAGATAGGTGCACACACACGCACACACACACACACTTTTACAAAAACAATTTCAGTAAACCAGGTGTGTGCCTATAAAAGGCCGGCTGTGGGCATGCGCCTGGTTCAAAAATAAAAACAATCAATCTAGTTAATTCTATTTCTGCTATGTAATTGTACTGTGCAACTGTAATTGACCCCAAGTACTTTTATTGTTGTCAGAGGGCTCAATTCAGAATATTAAGCTGGCGGGGGAGAGCATAATAAGTTGTTTGGAATGCAGGGGAGAAAGTGTGAGGGCATTCCCCCCCCCAAGGAAAATTTCAGGTGTGAAATACACCATTTTGGTGAACTTTTACTGTGATGTCACTGTATAACCATTTGATTAACAACTTTGGTAGAATCATTTCTAGCTATGTATGATTCAAAGACTTTAGGCATAGACTTGGGGGAAGCAACAGCAGAATCAATCTGCTTGCTTTGACTATTAGGCATGGCACAAAAATTATGGTAATTGTACAAAACTCAAAAGCGAAAACAGTTTACAACCATAGTCTTAAATGTTATTGAGTTACACTTTACTGAAGACGTCAGTCAAGCAAAAGAAAATGTGATGTAATGTAGCAATAATGTATTGTAGTTGCCATGTAAGAGTTCAATAGCTTATAGCCATTCCATAATTATCTCACCATATAATTCTAATTAAAGCCACCCAAAATTTAAAGACTATCTGCCAACTGTGCAGTTACAGTTCTCCGTGACAAAGATTTAAGGACAAGTTTCTACTGTAAACTTGATAGGCTCTGAGCCTAGTCAGGTCAATCTGACCAGTTGGTACCGTACAATGCTGTCTCCACAGTATATACAGTGGAATCTCAGTTATCTGGACCCCACTTATATCCAGATTCTCTGTTAAACAAACTACGGAAATGACTGCTCTATTAGAGTAGTGACTGTTCTATTACGGTAGTCAAAAATACTGATATATATATATAAAAAACTATTTTATACACAGTTTCAAAGATATGGACTTTTTAGACTTATGGACCACCCCTGGTCCCAAGGGGTTCAGATAACTGTACTTAGTGTCTGGCTCTTATTGGTCATTTTTACTGCTTTGTTCATCTCTGTGTTACCCCACCAGAAGTGATGATTAGTAATGCTCCTTTGTGTAATATGGATATTAGGAATCATTTTTGACAAGATGAACTGGTCCTTACATGTTTCAACTGTTTGTTCAAAGATGTCGTTATATTTATTCTGGATAAGCAGCCATAGGAAAAATCTTCCATCGACTGTAGTAAGATGTTAATTGACTCTTTAGTTTTATCTCGACTAGCATTGTTTTGTCTCGGCTAGTGTATGCGTTGCTCACGTGGGATCCTATGCTGTCGAAGTCTCAGATCAACCGTCTTCAGCTTTTACACAATTGGGATACACGTATTACTGCCAATTTATGGAGATCAGATCATGTGACTCACCACTGCAAGAAACTGATTTGGCTATTTGTTCCATCTTTGGTGAAATATCATTCTTTGTGTGCCATGAATAACATTTACACTAAGTATAGGTTAGGAACCTAGATCAAGGCTCTTCGTGGTTTTAGAAATCGAGTGAAGCACGAAGAGCCGAACATGAAGAGCCGAAGGCATGGTTCCTAACCGACTTACAAAATGTGGACATTACATGTATCACTGTGTAGGTGGAACCATTGTGGGATTGAGTTATATGTCGTTTCAAAATCGTCACAGTGTTAAAACAAGTCATGTGGCCAGTAGAGAAGATTGAACGTGTTTTCGAATTAAAGCTTGTAGCTAGCTACATTATCACTGCTTCTGTTAGCTGGTGGATCAAACAAAGAGTGATAGTTACTGTGACAATAAAGTTAAAGCCAGCACTACTACTAAAGTAAGTGTTGTCAATGGTTAATAATACTTAGTCTGGCGCTAGGCCTTCTGTGACTAAGCCAGTATATAAATGATTTCACACCTACATAACTGTTTTTACAAGAACAAATAAACATTCTACAAGAAAGCCTACCTATTTAGTTATTTTAACAAGTACATGAAAAATTTTTGAATTTTCAACTACAGTAGGGACCATAGCACATTGATAAAAAGTACAGAAACAAGTTGGAGTAGTCCATGATATTAAATCACAGTAAAACAATAAGAAGTGTTATATCCCTACCGTGCTCAAGATACCATAACGGAAATACACAGTAGGGATATAACACTTCTTATTGTATTGGTGATTTAATATCATGGACTACTCCAACTCGTTTGTTAACTTTTTATCGATGTGCTATGGTCCCTACTCTAGTTGAAAATTCAAAATTTTTCCGTGTACTTGTTTGTTAACTTTTTTTGTAAATAATTTTATTATAGCTGGTGACCCCACGCATACCGCATCTGAAAAGGCACTGTGTGCCCCAGCTATATCAGTTATCGTGTGAAAAGTGAAGTATCCATTACGCTTCGTTGTCAGCTATGTTCAACCCGTTACACAGCATTTTAATCAAGAACTTGTTGAAAGCATCTCGGGTCGATCTGAAAGCTTGTTTGGGTTTAGTTTTACCTCACCAATACTGCCTCATCGTTGTAAGGGAAAATTGAGGCTGATTTTTGGGTGATATTATTTTGTGGGCCACGCCTACTCCTTTGTGGTCCCTACTATACAGTTACTATCGTACTGTATGATAAGCCCTACTCTATCTTTTACACATTCGTTAACTATAACTTTGTTAACAATGATGTTACCAAATAAGCTATGCTTTCTTTGTACCTGTCATAGGTTAGCTATACAGTACACATTGATCATTGTAGTGGGAATATGGTGGAACACAATAAGTAATTGTTGTACATAAGGATGATGCTGCTGGAGCGACTGACAACTGACAAGGAATTGTGACAAAACATAATATGCAGGGTTTCTATGAGATTATGCACTTAATACATTATTATTCATGCATTGAATTAGAAGTTTTGTATATACATTTTACACTTAATAGTGCTAATAGCTTTAGATTATTTGACTATTCCAATCATGTATGTATATGGCTTTGCTGACTTGTGTAGACAATAGTAAGCACATGCAAGGATACATAAAGAAGTGTTAATACTGTAATAGCGAAGAATGTGTTAGTCGCAAAGAAATGCATTTAGAAACGCAAGCAGTTAAACCTAGTTGCTAAACAACAAACACACTAATACTAAACAAGATGTCTTACGCGTGTATCTTGTCGACGACGTACGATAGGTCCTGTATAAACCAAATGTCAAATCACAAACGTATTCTAAAAGTTTGGTGCGATAACACATGTATTCACAATGATTATGGAAGCCCTATTGATATGGAAGCCCTACTGATAAGCAATGGCCACGATCAAAGGAAAATCAGTAAGCAATAGCACATACATTGTAGGATATTTAAAATACTAAAAGTTTCATCTCCATGAAATTCGAAGCATTTCCGCCAAAGAAGTAAGACTGTAGCTGTAGCCAATTTTCCGCTAGGCTTGACTGAACGCATCAGGCAGGCAGGCAGGCAGGCAGGCAGGCAGGCAGGCAGGCAGGCAGGCAGGCAGGCAGGCAGGCAGGCAGGCAGGCAGGCAGGCAGGCAGGCAGGCAGGCAGGCAGGCAGTAGAAAATTCGCGAAAACAATTAAAAAAAATTTTTTTGTAGCACCTAATCGAAAATGCTGCTGGTCGTTCTGAAAGCATGTTTGGGCTTGGTTATACCTGACCAATACTGTCAAGTGGCCGTGAAGGGTTTGCAAAGATGATTTTGGCTTGATTTATCTTCGTAGACCACGCCCACATCTTTGTCGTCCCTACCATACAGTACTATCGCACTGTATGATAGGGAGTCCGCTTAAAATACAGTAAAAGCATATTACACAGGCTTGAAGCACTGACGGGCATTATCTCCATTATATTTCTGGAATTCTCCGTTTATGATAGCAAACATACCTACAACGCTATAGTCTAGCTCCCATAATCGAATTGGTGTAGGTGTGCTTATAAAAGGAATGGAGTAGGTCAAGCTCTGTTGGGCTATGGGCTATTAGCCTGTATATGCTTTGCAGAGCATGCATAGCAAATCAATGATTAAAAGCGAGATTTGCAATGCTTTGAGGTCTATCTGCTAGCAGGTTTCTTCATGGTTTTTTAAAGATCTCATTATCTGCCAAAGATCAAAGCATACTATGCACAGCATTTTCTAATAGAAATAATAGTTTACTCAATCCATCAATTTCATTTGGACAAAATCACTGTTATTAAAAAAAGATGTTCATCCAAATTTATTCCACCAGACTTCCTCGTACTTTAGTTTCCACAAAAACACTGTTTCAACATAGTGTATCACATTGGTGGAATGAATTGCCAAACCACCTTTTTTCATCTTCTAACTTCCCAGCCACTATTTATGATCGTTTGTTGTTATATGAGTAGTTGTTGTACTTTGTATTCAGCTTGTTATGTGCATGTCTTGTTTAGTTTTTCTTTGTAGGTTGTAATTGTATATTTACTCTTTTGTTGGTTCTTGTAATGTGTATGTGTGTTCACCCTGGTAAGGAAGAACTGCTGTGCCGATTACCGTGAGGTTAAATCGATAATCAACCAATCTGTCTATCAATCAATACAGACATACAATTTTTTTTGACTGGTTGTACAGCCAATAATACCATAAGATACAGTACTATTAGTAAAACTCAAACCCACAAGTGATTGTAACAGGTGGTCCTATAAATACAGTGATCCTATAAAATAACAGTGCTTCTGGATCTCCTGCAATCACTTCATGGAATAAAGATTTAATATTTTTTAGAAAAGGTCATACACTTTTGAAGACCTTTGTGATTGCTGCTATATGGAGCATGCCCTGGTTAGCCACATAGTCTCCTTTCTTGCTCAATAACTTAAAAAAAAAGTGCACCACAGATCATCAAAATTTGGTAGAGGCATTGGTACTGTAAGTGTTACTTTGCAATATAATATGCTTTAAATTTTTGCACTTCAGCCTTGATAGGGTTATTAGCCAGCACTGTAGTCCACAGGTGGCATTTTCACTGATTTCCGTATTATCAGTAAAAAGGAAAGCACAGAATCGTTCCACAAGGTGGGAACCCAAAGTGGCTTAGCGCTAGGTTGTTTATTGGCCAAGTTAAAGAAAAAATCGGATCAAAACTTTAGAGTTGGATAGACATGAAAATAAAGGCATTATTTCACAAACCTCATGGTAAACTAAAACATCACAGGCTATCACAGCAGCTATTTAGGTTGTATAGTAGTAGTTTTGGGGCTACCCTAAAATTACTTATTTAACACGTGTGTTTTTTCTTCATCTGAATTAACTTATTCATGTAGTTGGTTCTAGTGATGCACCGATACCGATACTAGTATCAGTATCGGCCCTATTTTGGCGGTATCAGACTTGTATCGGTAAAGCTATAAATGCCCGATACCAACCGATACTTTAAATGACGTCATTTAATTACTTATCAAGATGGCGGCGTACATAGTGCATTGAACTGAGTTGAGCAAAAGCTGATATAAGTTATGAATTTCTTAAAAGAAGCTAGCTACTAGCATTATTAGTACAGTGGAAACTGAAGTAAGCCACGAAATAAGATTCATTGAAGCCATAAACTTATCTTCGCATAATTGATAGCCACAAAACCAGCAAACTGCAGTTGATGAGATTAGCAAATGAGTTTAGTAAGCTAAATCACTAGCTGTTTCTTGTGAGAAATGCCTGTGGGGCAAAGTATCGGTATCGGCCATTTCTGGCCTCAAATGTATCGGTATCGGATCGGTAGTGAAAAAGTGGTATCGGTGCATCACTAGTTGGTTCAAGGCTACCCTAAACAAACTTGCATAGTGCAAAGATTGTTATTTAAAACTACAGATACCATTTTACTCACTGTAAAGTTATTATTTTAATGGTCCCATTCCTTGTTGCATTTGATAAACCCAGACCTCTTGAATCTGTAAAGAATTATCTTTGCCTTTCTTGTTGACACCGCAATGAATAAAATACCATAACTCAACTGTACTTTGTCCTATCAAAATTTTCTACACATCATTTGGTTTGTCATGAGCTGGTTGATTCAGCAATAAGCACCAATTCCAGTGTACAAGGGTATGGTATGGTTCAACACTTCATAGTGGTTAGGTTTTTGTTAAAAGTCTTATACATATTCAAATTGCTTGTTAGTGATGATTATTAAAATCTTTACATTGGCTGAATGCTATTCAAGATTATGCTTGTTTGAAAATAGACATGTAAATTTGTAAGTGAAATTTACAAATAATAATAATTATACAACTAAGTACTAAAAATAATATGAAATGCAGTTAAAATTACGTCATAAATAAATAACAATGAATAAATAAATAAATAATGTTTGAGAAAACTAAAAGGCCTAAGGCTTTGCACTCACCCAATCCATGTTGTATGAAGATACAATTGTATAATGGATGAGTGTTTCCGTGGAGGTGATAGGAACGGTACAATGATTCTATTTAATACCAATCAAAACAGTTAGCATGTGATACCCACTACTCATCGAGCAGGTGGCTATTTAGACAAGTGAACTACTGTTCAATTGTGTTTGAAAGTGTTGCCAGCTGGTACACTAAGTCTCAAGTCACCATGCCAGATGCCAGTGGATGCTCTCCGTGTAATGTAGGTATCGATTTTGCATTGGATTACATTTTCAATTAGTCTGAGTCAAACTTTTCCTATTAACATGATATAAAGTTTACATATTCATGTACTAAATTATGAATTTTATGTGCTTCTCCTGATTAGGTCATATCATGTGCAGTATTGATACTTAAAGCATATGTGACCGGATTTGCAAAAAGGGGTCTTCCACACACACCCAATTCTATGAACTTGGAAGACCATAACTTTGTTTTCAAGACAGATGCAACCCAGAAATTTTCTCTATCCATTAACCTATGTTGGTGCTAACTACTAGCCAAATTTCAAGGCAACAACTTTTCCCAATCCGAAGTTATAAATTTGGTAAATTAGATGTGTGTGGAAGACCCCTTTTTGCAAATCCGGTCGCATATTTTGATATCTTTAATATGGTATCATGATATATAAACTTAAGACAGTATTGCACAGTTCTAATAACTATACCTGTAAAAATGCTAGATACAATGGCGGATCCAGGATGAGGCATTTGGGGCAAATGCCTCATCCTGGATCCGCCATTGGGTTTTACTAACATTTACTGCAGACTCACCTAAAACAAGTCAAAGCAACTATCAAACTGTCCTAGCATCTTCGTGCATACTAAGCGCCTCTAAAAAATCAAAGCAACCATCAAACTGTCCTAGCATCTTCGTGCATACTAAGCGCCTCTAAAAAATAATTATCATGCTGGTAGTACTTGAGACATTCTAGTCTTTAAAAATAGCTTTTAAGACTTCACAGATGCCAAAATTGCAAAAATAAGGTGTAAGACAATGCTACTTTAAAAAGTCAAGAGAATCTGCTCCTCCAACCATCTACAACTTAGCTTGTTTGTGCCCCTCCCCTTGCCAGCTCCTGGATCCGCCCCTGAGATAGATAAACACATTGTTGTGTTGTTTGTTTGGTGTAAGATACACAAATGCACAATAGTGCATCCTTCGTATTACGCTGGGTAGGTGTTATAAAGGTCTCCAAAAGTGGATGGCCTTTTCCATATTATAATATACATGTTATGGGTTTCCAGTAAATGTATTGTTAATAGTAATTTATAGGTGCACATGCTAAAAACGATTGTGGGTTTGGGTTTTGCAAATACAGTGATATGGAAGTAAATAAATTACAAATACTTTAATAACCAAATCACTAAACGACTGAACCAAATCACTAAACGACTGAACCAAATGATGCACAGAGTTTAAATTTGCACCATCATGTTTGTCATGAATAGGGGAATCAGTTGTTAGGCTGCATACAAAGGTGAATATGTGAAGAAAAATCGATAGCTTCTTCGACGTGATGTAAGCAAATTCTAATAACTTGTGTGTCCTCGAGTCTATTGCAATGAAACAAAGATTTTTTTACTCCTCTTGAGTAGGTAAATAAGAGTATATCTAGGGGTTTTGTTGGTAGCCCTTCCTAAACTAAGAAAAAAATTGTTCAAAAATTTTACGGCAATAATATGCAAACATTTTACCAATTGTACTCAACACTTTATACTGTAAATTTAGACTTGCATGACTGTGCATGTGTTGGGTTTTCGCAGATTTAGTCACAAATGTGTTTAGTGCATGGTTCACACACATTAATATTGAATTAGCCCTAATGATAAGCACATTTTATAAACTGAGAGATTTCAGTTGGGTGAGTTATTTAGCATATTACTAGGGTATCTTGGTGTTACAAAGGTCTCCAAAGTGTATGACCTTTTCCAAAAAATATGACACTAAGAAAAAGTTAATACGACAAAGTACATAAGAGCACATTGTTGCACACTGTTTTATAACTGCACTTATTACAATTGATTGTGGGTTTATATTTGTAGTGCTAGAATGGAAGAGTCAGAAATGGATTTGGCAGATAAAAAGTTATTGCTAACTATTATTTTAATACTACTGACTTTAGAAACTTTATCATGATTAGTGATAGCATCTGAACTAAACTTTACAATACGCATATTTCCCCAATTAATTGATGATACTAGTAAAAAAGTATCAGTTACAAAACTCTTCATCAAATGAGTGTACTGTGTAGCTAGTGGTTAATTTATTGAATTTCAAAGGGGCTCTTCGTTTGAAAACGTATTCCCAAGACTTGTTCTTTTGAAAAAAAATTCATGTTGTCAAATAGTAACAAGAGTTCATATGAACTCTTGATGCAAATCGATTTCCTTGCTTTACCTACTGTCTAACTCTATAACTCGTAAACCATTCACCACAGTAAGCTGAAATTGTGTTGAGCCATTCCTTGGACACTGTAGATAGTGCTGAGAAAATAAAAAGGAATTTGGAAGTTGTGCAAACTGTAGTAACATACAATTATTTTTACTAGAATATTAAAATTAAATTATAAATTTAAAAATGAAGTAGGGATCCAAGTGATGAAAAGTAGTGAAACAAGAGATGAATGATGGTAGCTATTACAGCATAGCTTGGTGGGAAATCCCTACTTTGGCATGGCAATATACTAGTTTGTTTAGTTTTTTTATATATTCATATTGAATTTATGTGGTTAAAAATCAATACATTTATATTTAAAGGGACACGCTCCCAAAAGTACGTAAACTACTTAAAATGGTGTAAAAACACAGTGATTTTTGTGTATTTTCGAAGCACCCACAACATTACGTAGTGGTACCCACAAAAAAAACGATCTACTAATTACTCACATACCTCTAAGGAATACTCCACCTCATTTTCATGGCTGTAGCTGCAGTGGATACGTGGGCCCAGCACAGTTTCTGAACTCGGTTCGTCATTTTGCCCAATGCGTAATGTATTGTGGGATCCACCCGTTACCAAGACTATGGGAATTCACCTGAAACTAATTAGTTTAAACACAAAAAAACGGTCTGGAACATTGTGTACATGAATAATATTTCAGTAATTCGAGGGAATTGTACGAAGAGTTGTTGCCCTAGAGTGGGCCATTTAGTTTAAAAGACAAAAGTAAGGAGAGCCGCTTCGAGAATAGTGCCTTGTGAGTAATTTAGTTTAGAATGGCTATGTTCTAGTTTCTGTAGGCCTATATAAACAGACACCATCTTTCCCAAGCCAACTTTTAGTGGGTTTCTTGTGTGTTTTTGACCTTACCATGTCTGTAGATATGCGGAATTCCGCTAGATTCAGTAAATTTTATTAGGTTTGCAATCCCAATGGCTATTTTCAATATGTCAAGCATACAGCTAGCTATAAACATGTGACTGTTCTATATTAGGTTAGAGTATCTTGAGACAGCCTGCCAAGGTGCGTGGTTATCGTGGTTTTGTTCGATTATTAGAGTATCTCGAGTCGGCCTACCAACTTGAAGGTGCGTGGTCACAAATATAGCTAGCAAAAAAGGGGGGTGATCATCGTGGTCTTGATCGATAATACGTAGAATAAAGAATGGACGTGATCTTGTGATCTGTCGTGAAGATAGAGGTAGCTAGTATGGTACCTCCGTATAGTAGCGTAGTCTAAGCACCTTGTGACATCTATTATGACGCAACTAGACTAATACACTGATCAATCTTTTGCCCCCTATCCCTCAGGCATACATGGAGTCATGATAGTGATTTGACACCCAAATATCAAATGCCCCATAGGAGGGCAAATCTAGCATGTCTTACTAATGGATATGACTAAAACACGGAACGGACTGGGAAAACGGACTAGCAAACGGACTGGAAAGAACTTGTCTGAAAGCGTTTTTTGGCCATAGAAATTCACTGTATAGGTGCTAGAAAGAATATAACACGCAACAACGACCTGAAACAAACCTCTGAACTGCTCTGAACACGATGTCGAAGTTTGCTAAAGCCGATATTAAGCCCTGCGCTTAAAGATAGTCTGAAATTAAATTCATTCTGTGTTTAATTAAAAGCGTACTTTCGTTTCGCATGTGTAAACAAGACAAGACACAAGCTTTAAGCCTGTTAAGACGCTATGTTTTACAGGTGACAGCTCGTGACAGGTAGGCTTCGTGGCGGCCACGTTGTATTTAATCAGCTGGCAAGAAACTGGCTACTACAAATACAGTCTGTGTTACTTTGTTTGCTTAAACTGTAGCTAACCGACAACTTCGCTGTCACAGGCGCTCAAACTGGCAGACTGGCGCTTTGTAAATTATTTCAGGGTAGTAATGGTGGCTCTAGCACACGTTTAGAGGTTTGTTTAAGGCTGTTGTTACGTGTTATATTCTTTGTAGCAGTGATTTAGTGAGTTTCTATGGCAAAAAAAACGTTTTCAGGGGAGTTCCTTCCAGTCCGTTTGTGAGTCCGTTTTCCCAGTCCGTTCCGTGTTTTAGTCATGTCCCTTACTAATTCCCACCACAAACACCAAGTTCAACACAGGGATTTGACATTGTACACATACGTACAGCTACTTACAAGTTGACTACTTGGGTGTTTGTCAACGCCCCACGATGAGGAAGCAAGTTTCATGTCAATTTCTCTGTAAAGCTCCACCTACGGGGTGGGGAAAATCGGTGAATAAACAGTAAACAACCTCAATCTCGACCTCAATCCCACCAGATCGTGAACGCGAGGGAATCTACTGCACACATATAACATGTACGTACGTACGTACCAGTCGTCGTACATTGCAGCGTTGCTTGCCATTAATACAGACATCATAGTTCTTCTCGCTTGTCTTGCGCCGTTGGTTCTCTGCGAATCTATGATGGTAGCGCAGGGTGGTGCTTAATTAGTAGACCGCAAGATAAGAGGCGTTATAAGATGTTAAACGCATTTCGTTATGTTCTCTTGGCTGAAGATGCGAACTTGGTTTGATAGTTCTCGGTGGACACAGAGGTGCAGCTACCTTCAATGGCGTACGACTTCCCCACAGGTATCCGTGAGGTTTGTTTCACGTGCTTGAGATGTGTCCGTGATTTGAAAGCCAAAGGCAATCTTGAACAAGCTCCAGTATTGCCCATAACAGTATTGTTTGGGTAAAATAAAGCCCCAAAGAAACACTTTCGTGAAGTTGCTGCAGATTTTTAAATAATAAGCCAGCTGATGGCTCGGCTGATGGTCAGGTGTAGTCTGTAGTCGCATGTACGGAAATTTTCTGAAGAACACGTGGATCAATATGGAAGAGATTAAGAGTGTGACAGCCCACAAAAAGGTTCAGCACAAAATAAGCAATGTAAGTCCTGCACAGGGAGGGTGGGGGTTTGACCTGGAAGAAAGCCAACTTTCCCAACCTGGGGATAAATTTTTCGACTTGTGGCACATTATAAAACCTAACTATGTGTCAATTTTTTTCTTATCGCCACATCTAAATGTGGGGATTTGACCCGAGCCTCTTAGTGCTTTGTTCAAATTCCCCAGCCTAGGGGGCACATTTCCAACTTCAAATCCCATCCTAAAGCCTGACATTGCCCATACTTGGGGGAGTAGACTAGGTGTGTGTATATAGATTGCTTACAGCCTTAATTTAATTTTTAAGGTGCCAAGGACAAATGTCCTTACATATTCACAAATGTACAGACATAGTCAAATTGTACAGACGTGAGCTTTATACTGTTGGAATAGGGAGTTTCCATTGAAAGTTTTGAGGTTAACAGCAACATATCACCAGGCTGTGGTCAATACAGCTGCTTGTGATAGCAGTACACAAAGGGGAGGTGGGTCAGGTGGCATTGGTAAATCCTTAGTTTGGTAAATCCTTAGTTTGGGAAAATGTAGTATCTCCTAGCAACCAAGTGACAGTTATTGTTAGCACTACAAACAAACATGTACACACCAGCTTTTATGGTACCACTATTGGTTTTGCAAGGACATTATGTGTCTGCCCAAAACTTATTATGTGCAGACATTGTGCTATTTGTGCAAACATTGTGTGGATTTTGTCCATTGACTGCATGTTAATTTAAGGCCTGGCTTAGGTCCAGAAAGTGAGTGGCAGCTAGGCGTGCTGCAGTGACTGGCGAAAAACGGAAAGCTGTATTTCAACTAATAGTAAGAAAGGAAAGACACGTAAGGTCGCTTCAAATAAATTCTCTGTTTCCTGTCCTAGTATTGTTATGTACACTAACACATACTCTACTTTACATGGGAAAATCAAAGTGCCAGTGCGTACAAATCCAATTAGTTACAAAACTGTACTTGAACACAATACACAGTTGTAGTCTGGGGTCGCCCGCCTCTTCACTAGAAGTAAGGGTCGACCTTTTCCTCGCCCCAAAATGCAACTACAGTGAATTTGCCAAAGTTTCTTCCTGCCAAACTATCCTGCTATACGTTAGTACAAGACCTTCATGTAGGGGAGACCACTAAAGGTATAATCAGTGTTGGGAGTAACGCGTTACTTATGTAACGTGTTACGTAATATTATTACTTTTGTGGTAACAAAGTAATATAACGAAATACGCTATGAAAACAGGTAATATAATGCAAGATACTTTACTTACAAACGTAACGCGTTACCTAAGTAATATAATTACTGTAACGAGTCTAATATTACGTAATATTATTACTAAAAGTAACGAAGTTACTAATCTCGTTAGTGATCCTCTGAGTAACGCCTAACCACAACGAAGTAACGAGGCCTACTGAATGAAGCTTATTCACTAGCTTCTTACTTATAACCAAGATTTGCACATTGTCCAACAACGCAATCATGTCACGTGATAAGGTGGTAGTTTCACACGTGACAGCTTAAGGCTGTGGACACAAAGTAATATAATATGTAATATTATTACAGTTACTTTATTTTATGGGTAATATGTAACTGTAACTAAATAGTTCTGTTACAAGTAATATGTAATAAGTAACTAGTTACTTTTACAAAGTAACTTGCCCAACACTGGGTATAATATACATTTGTATGAGAGCTGTGGTGCATTAGACTATAAACTTATTACTATTGTTAAGCCATAACTTCCTACTGTACATAAAAAATATTTGTTCATACATTTATTGTGGTGGGCCTGATAACATGTTGGTGGTGTGGCTAAATGGCAGCTTACCCTATGCACTAATCCTGCTTGTTTCAATACTTTCTTGTCGATATACTATGGTCCCTACGTACTCTAGTTAAAATTCCAAATCTTTGTGTACTTGTGTGTAAAAAGCACATTTCCCCTAATTTGGGCTTGGCCTTTTTAGAGTTGGATTAGTGTTAAAATGCCTTAATAGTATAGGGAACTTAATAGAAAGGTTGCCTATCTTTACAGGTGGCTGCTAAGACAGGCTCCACTGTATTACAGAGCAAACCAATGCCATTTTGCTTACTGAGCAGTACTTTTATTTAAAAGTAGCTTAACATTAACGTGTATTTTGTGACTGTTTCTATATAGGGAACAGTCAATTGCCAAACAACCGATGATAGAGAAGATGTTCGAGTCTCCGATGTTACCTGCTTCACTCCTGGAGGATAGACATTGATTGTTAATTTATTGGTGTCTGCGAAAGAGTAATCTGTAAGATGATGGTGGGATTTTGCAAAGCTGTTACATGATAAATGATGGAAGGTGTATGACATGGGAAGGTGTATGACATGGCGCAAGATCAGAGATTGTCTGAACAACAAGGTGTTTGTGTGTGTGTAGTGTAGTGTAGTGTAGTGTGTGTGTGTGTAGTGTGTTGTGTAGTGTAAGGGTGTGTGTGTTGTGTGTGTGTGTGTTGTGTGTGTGTGTTGTGTGTGTGTGTGTGTGTTGTGTGTGTGTAGTGTTGTGTGTGTGTGTAGTGTAGTGTTGTGTGTGTGTGTAGTGTTGTGTGTAGTGTTGTGTTGTGTTGTGTGTAGTGTTGTTGTGTGTGTGCGTGCGTGCGTGCGTGCGAGCGTGAGCGTGTGCGTGTGTAAGGATGTGTGTGTGTGGTGTTGTGTGTGTGTGTGGTGTTGTGTGTGTGTGTAGTGTATTGTAGTGTAAACGTGTGTGTGTGTGTAGTGTGAGGATGTGTGTGTGTGTGTGTGTGTAGTGTATTGTAGTGTAAACGTGCGTGCGTGCAGACAGACAGACACAAACACGTTAATGCAGACACTATAAGATAATTAGAGATTATTCCATTACCTTTAAGAGCCTGAGACAATAATAGGATTATGCTTGCTAACATTATGCCCTAATTGGGACATACACTTTACCCTGGGAATTTCCCAGCATGCCCTTCACAGGCTCTCATGTAGCATCAATTTCAGGCCCATAATCCCAACTCTTATCCTAGCTCACACGCACAGAGTCTTTTGGTTTCAGTCTGACACCTAGTTAATCACAGCTTAAAGAGTAAAAGCAATATTTATGTTTATTGTGCTGCATAAGAAGGGTATTATCATAACCAAAACCCACAATTAGTTGTAGAATGTAGATGTATATAAGAAACTCAGTAATCTTAAGCAACCAAACTCTTTATTAGCAAACTAATTTTTAGCAAGACTATTTTGCTGTAAGAATCAAGTCTTTGATCTTGTTACAAAGTTGATTCACATCAAAGAGGTTTTCCTGAAGTAGTAAATGTGTACCATTTTGGGATGGTTATAGCACAGATAATAGATCTTAAAATGGATAGGTGATTTCTGGTTTGATTTCCACTACACGTGACTTGGAGCTCCAGTGTGGAAATTAGTGTTCTAAGCAGTGTAAATAGTAATCCAACAGACCACAGCAATTGTTCAGTCCTTTGTGAGAGATTTTGGCAAAAGAATTTAAACCGTAGATTTTGTCACAAAGCGTATCGCATTAACTGTGACTGTTACACACCATTGTAACCTTCACTCATAGTACCTTCATGCCTCATCCATGCTCCTTCTTGTATAGCCGGTTCCACTTTGAGTCTTGTGGTAAGCTCTAGGCATTTCACCAACGCTGTCTTTTTACCCTTGCGTAGTGCTGCTAGTAAGTTTAGACTTTAGTAAGAAATGGAGGCTAATTTGCCATTTCTTTGAGCAACAGTTCCTGTTTTGGTCGGATATTTGCTCTGGTTCACTCAATTAAATGGTAAGGAAAAGGAATATCACAGTTAAAAGTATAGACTATATTTGTGAAGAAAGTTATTAGGTGTACAGTACTTTTTCAGCATTTTTTTCAATTTCATTTTATTTTGCTTTTAATTCCTCGAGGGTTGGTACCATCCTAGTTCCCTCAATTGCTTACTTGAGTTCATTGTAGCAAAGTCTCATAATTGTTGGTTAAAAAATTCTGTCATTATAATAACAATTTTGTTTCTCTTCAAGCGCAGCAAGCATAACGAATATGTTCATTACATAATACACAGAATTCTAATAGAAATACATGTACGTACTTCGTGACGTCATGTTTTCCTATCCTTTGTGTACTCTATTATCTATGGTTATAGCTAGGTAGTATATGACTGAAGGATGGGCAATGGTAAGATATTTGATTCGATCTGATATTTGATACTTCTTGTAAAGTATCGATATGAGACAATACGGTAGCAATGTTACTTAAAGCTGTATACAATGTTTTTTTTTGTTGGTTAAAGGTATAAACAGCACTTTAAAATTAGTTGATCTAGCATTAAAGTGCTATCGTTCATCTTGTAAGATTGCAAGATTCTGTTAGAGATGTGTGTTTTGAACTGTGTGAAAGTTTGTGTTGTTTGTGAAATACAAGTATTTGATGTTTAAGTTTTGACTATCAGTTATTGGCTTAATGTTTCTATCGAATTTTGATCACCTTTTGTAACCTATTGTAAGTGTTGTACTCTTGTCTTGAACAACTTGGACACAATCTCTAAAGAGTAAAAGCAGTACTATTATTATTATGCTGCATAAGAAGGGAATTATTATCATAACCAAAACCCACAAGCAATTGTAGAATGTACATGTATATAAGGAACTCAGTGATCTTAAAGTTTTCATTACACAAATTAGAGATAAGTAAATACATTACACTTATAATTTTTTGCAGGACTTTGCTGTAAGCATGAAGTCTTTGACCTAATTACAAACTTGGTTCACATCTAAGGCATCTTCCTGAAGCAGCAACTATCTAATCCAAAACAGCCAAGTAGTAAAAAAGAGTACGGCCCTCAGAAAGGCTATGGTGAAAAAGATGAAATCCAAGGTGGCGGCCAAGAAATGGCTGTGATGGTAGGTTAATGGTAAAAATTTTGATAACAACAATTCAGGTGAATTTTGGTGCCACTTAAAATTCACCTGGATTGTTATTAAAATTTTTACCATTAACCTACCATCACAGCCATTTCTTGGCTGCCACCTTGGATTTCACATCTTTTTTCACCGTAGCCATTTTTAGGGCTGCACTCTTTTTTTACAGCTTGGCTGTTTTGGATTAGATTTCAGTTCTTTTGTATTTGTATATCCCAAAGCCGCTTTTTTAACCTGTCTTTTTTCTTTACCACAGGACGAAGAAAAGATGAAGCAGATGTTAAATACTTTAAATATTTCTGATTTTATCAGTAAATGTACAAATTAAATGTTATATGTATCTCGGTACGAGGGTGATAGATATCATTGTTATTACACGAGTCCGAGGCAGAGCCGAGGACGAGTGTAATAACAATGATATCATCCGAGTATACGAGATATAACTATTTTATATCCCAGTGCGCGGGAGTGCGCAGAAGTTTACGGATAGTAAATTAAGTTCCGGTTTGAGTTCCTGTCACTGTGCTCAAGATTTCGTCCGAATTGTGGGGAGATTCTACTTCGTAGCTACAAGAGAGACCTTACGTACTACCTACAAACTGTAGTGAAGGGCGGTGTTATGAAGCAGCGGTTCCAGGTACGATTCGCCTTCGTCAGAAATTGGTATGGTAGTGTCGCGTGGTGTGCAAAAGAAAAATAAAGACCAACAAATGGCTACCATAGTCCGAGATAGAACGATGAAGCTAGAGGAAGTTGGTTCTTCACCATAGTGACCGTTGGGAGTGATTGCTGGAGCGAAAATCGTCACGGACTATTCTTGACATTTGTTAAACTATCGTATTTGGTAACTTGTAGTGTTATTGTGTAAAGGATTAACAGTTTTCTTGTAAGATTTAGCTAGTTTTAAGTGCTGTATTGGTGTGTTTTGTATCAATATTTCCTTATTTGGCTCTTTGTTCCATTGGTAAAAACAATGCCATTCGCGGTTATTATGATGTCACAAAAGAGACTGAGTGGCTCCGCAACAGGGTGATATCACTGGGTGATAAGCTAGTTATCACTGGGTGATAACTAATATATCGTATAGTAGCAGCACCGCTCTGCCTAGCTGTATGGTAGTTATAACCCAGCGCGGCGCTTTGATACTCCCATGCACTGGGATGTAAATATATATATATATATATATAATACATATATATATTACAGAACTCTATATGATGGTTTCTTTATAACTGAACACTCTACAAGTTGAGTCCTTCTAGCTGATCTCTCTACAGGGTGAATTGTTTGTAGCTGAACTATCTACAAGGTAACTTCTTCTAGCTGATCTCTCTACAGGATGATTTGTTTGCAGCTGAACTCTCTACAAAGTAACTTCTTCTAGTTGATCTCTGTTCAGGATCACTTGTTTGTAGCTGAATTCTGTACAGGTGATTTGTTTGCAGCTGAACTCTCTACATGATGGTTTCTGTGTAGCTTAACTCTCTACAAGATAAATTCTTCTAGGTGTTCTCTCTACAGGGTGAATTGTTTGTAGCTGAACTGTCTCTCTACAGGGCGATTTGTTTGTAGCTGATCTCTATACAGGTTACTAGTTTCTAGCTGATCTCTTGAAGTCTTTTCAGGGTGACTGCTCTATTAGAATATCTTGATCTCGCACTTGCTACACCAAGTTGGATTCGTGTTATGACTCCATGGCTTTAAGTCTGATTCTTCTACACCATTGAAGAGCCTTTCTAAGATGATTACTCAAACCATCTGTGCAGTGCATTTCAAAGCATTACTCCAAGCGGTTTTTCTGGTACGTGTGGAAAATATTAGTTCTTTATTAGCTAAATCTCGATTGCATAATTGTTACACACTGTTGGTTTTTTCGTTGTTTCTTCCTGGTTTTTAGCTTGATTTCTTTCAACAAAAGGTTTGAGGTTCAATAGTTAACCTATTCACCCACCAATTTTCAGCTTCTTCCCATAAGAGGTTTACCCTATAGGCGTGACAACATATTGGTGTTATTTTTCGTGAATAATCGCTACTAACTCTTTTTATGTTTATCGTATATTCCAGCCAAATTTGGTACAGAGATGTGCCTTTATACCCCCCTTCTGTGTGCCAAATTTCAAGGCAATTAGATATTGCGTTTGCATTTTATGGCAGTTTTTGCAAGTGTGCAAAAAGAGGAAGAAAAATAAGAAAAGAAAGGGGAAAAAAATCTAAGAAACTAAGCCAATTTTCGAAGTTGCATATCTTGGGAATGCTTGAAGGGATTTTGCTCAAATTTGGAATGAGGAGTACTGAAGTTGGAAGGCGTGTCCATAGCAAAAATCGTCTTATTTCATCAAGGCAGCACAGAGCTACGGAGGTGTGAATATCGCGTGTTTGTCCAATATACTCATGGGTGTTGCGCGCCGGATTCTTGGGACACACGATACACTACCGTTTGTCTTGGTTTACCATTATGGGATGGTTATAGAAACTATTGATGGGTAGTATATGACTGAATTATTAAGGATGGGTATTGCTAAGATTTTTGATTCGATCTGATATTTGATACTTTTTGTAAAGTATCGATACGATACGATACTAATGTGGCCCAAAATGAAGATATTTTTGCATGCGAAGTTTTTGTGCTATATACGTGTAGTAAGTATAAACGGTGATTTATATATTTTGATCAAGCATTAAAGTACCATCTAAAGATGTTCCAAAAAGCAGTCACTTCCCATTTACAATAAAATTTTATCATGTAAGCTACCTGTATTCAGTATTGACCCTTTTGGTATCTAGTATTGATGATATTTATGTATCGTATCAGTGGTATAGATACTTTTGCTGTTGTATTACCTATCTCTGTCTCTAACCATTTTAGAGAACCGCTAAAGACCTCATTATTATCTGAAGATCAAAGTGTTTTATACATGCCGTTTTGTAAGGTGAGTTAGAGAAGTTGTATAACAGATTTTCCATCTGTCTGCAAACGCATGAGTTAAAACTTATTTGTTTTTAATGATTTACAATGTTGCACTATATTAACATACTGGAGTTTCACTGCAGTTCACTGCTGTTGAGAAATCCCATATTACAGTGGTCCTTCGGTAATCGATTAAGGGAATGTTGTTGCCAATGACTGTTGTATTGTAATCAAACAGGGTTCTATATGTGACCGCAGAGGAGGTTGGACGCACTATAAGTGCTACTTAAATATGTTGCTCTTAATTGCATTCTTTTCTTTGGTGTTTCACATGACCCTCAGTAGTCGCAATACTAAACTGAAAAACTATGGAGTTCACTGGGGTTTGTTAGATATTCAGATCGTCCTTCACATACACTTCAAGGCTATGTACTTTGTTTTCTCGAGGCACTTGAGATTCGGGGTGAAATTTACAAATTGTGATTTCATGCATGCAACTTCACCAGACTTGTCACGTACGTTTTCTATAATGAAACAACGACCTTTCACTGTGTTACACTAAGATTGCTATGCACTATAGTTTTAATATAATTGTCTTTAAATGAAGATTTTCCAATGTAAATGTACAACTCGCGTGAACGCGTCCAACCTCCTTTGATGTTACCGTATCTGCAAAAACCTGGCATAATGGCGCATTTTACAAATTCTTTATTATTGAATATTTTTACTCTACTTAGCCAAGTGAATGCTCTGGCCAAGTTTCAGCCTTGCATGTCAGCAACTTTTGAAATTACACCCCTACAAAATAGCAACAACAGAAAGATTGATTTGTACAGCAAGTATTGGGAAAATAAATTACAGTTGCTTACAAAAATGGCTGTAACTTACAAGCACAATGCATTACAGAGTTGACACTTGCACTGCTGTGATTGCCATGTATAGGGGAGCCCATAACTGAGTACGTTTTTCGTTCTATCACCTTCCTTCACTACATACAGTACAGAGATGAAATCAGTGAAAAAGATCAATTGTATATGATTGCTCCATTGTGACATAAACAACGCCCTTAATAGTGTAGTGCAACAAAAACAAACTTCTCTGGAGTAGGTGGATAAAATGATATCCATGTTTTTATCATTGGATCCTTTCTTCTCAAAGGAGTATATAATCCCTAATACAGTGATGTGAATTAGGGAATTGGTGTCCACTAGTATATCTGTAGCCTTCCTTGTTTCTCTGCTGTTTTATTCTAAGATCCCTAATTTTTTTGTGTGTTTCCTTTTGTAACATTGTAAACTGGTGAACCCACTCATGCCTCATCATAAGAAAGGTTGGTGCCTGAGTTAACATTTTCACCTGAATGCTAGCCACAACTGTCAATTACTGACTGGAAAATGAAGTGACCATTATGCTTTGCTTTTAGCTATGTTCAGCCTGTTGCACAGTGCTACAAGTGGAGAACAGTAAAAGAAGTGCCTCTGCAATAAGTCGATTACAAACACAGGGAATCCATTGTGCTACTGCTAATTGACACCTTGGGCTGTTAGCAAAAAAATTGGAATGCAAAGGAGCACAAATGTAAGTCCATGATGCGTGCGTTGTACGTACTGTGGTATGCCAAAAGGCACTTGTTGGGCTGAAGCAACATCAAACAGCAAAAAATCAAGCTCATATTCTTAGTCGTTATCAAGTTACGTTTGTTTGAATGCATTAGTTGGTCAGTCAGTCAGTCAAAATTCATCTAGTCTATATAATGTACAATTTGGAAGCAATTCAGTTTGTACAGAAGGCACTTTTGGGCTTGGTTATACCTGTCAAATCACCCTAAGGATATTGTGTGGTTGGTGATATTTTGGATAGAAAACCTTAAAGATTCATGATCACTAATGTACAATACTACAGTGTGTTGTATGATCAAAGCAGTATGTTCATTGTGCTGCATTAGAGGAGAAGTATTATCATAACCAAAACCCACAATCAGTTGTAGTTTGTACATGTATATAAGTAATCATTAAACAACAGACTTCAGAACATCATTTCCTTCACAACTTCACGTCAACTTGTCAATTAGGTATAATTTTTGGCGAGACTTTTTGCTGTAAGCATCAAGTCTTTGATCTCATTACAAAGTCGATTCACATCAAAGATGTCTATCTATGACCACCTTTGTTTCATTGCTTTTATTTCTATGATCCTTACCAAGTGTCATAGTGTGAATGTAGTAAGGTGTATAGTTATGAAAGCCAGAAAGGAATGGAACAGAATAGAACCAATCATGGTGCACATCAATAAAGTAGAAAAATCAGATTTTTCAACATTTTCAACTGTCACACAGTATAATTGTGCTAGAGTTAGTTTACTTATAAGCATGCTAGAAATGGCTCGCTCAAAGTTTCTATTTAATTCCCACCATGTGGCATGTTGTGTCCTTAAACAGATTTTAATTAACAAGCTGTAGGACCAGGAGTTCTATAGATCTTCAGCATTTGTGCTGTAAAGTCTTAACAAATAAATAAATAAATAAACGACAATTCATCATATTCTGTTTAATCCTGATGTATAGCTACTTTGTTATCATTATAAAAGATGAACTACTGTATTAGTTTCATGCTACAGGTGTGTCCAAGCCTATAGTAACAGTGAAGCTGGTTTTCTGAAGTCTGCCAGCATTTGTAATAATCTATGAAAGTTAACCACAGTGTGTGTTAGTGTCTGTAAATTGCATGTTTACAATGGGTACAAAAATAATAGTCTAGTAGGGTAAATGACCGTTTTTCAGCATTGGTGATGGTAAAATAGCATTGTTGCTATGGGCGTTAAATGGAAACTTCAAGCAATTAATTTCTAGCATGATTATAAGTATAAGCAAGCTATTACTGTGTGACAGTTGGAAACACTGCACAATCTGCTAAAACAATTTTTTCTACTTGCTGCACGTCCCAGTTTGTTCCATTGCGTTCCATTCAATTCGACTTTTATATGTATAACTGCCCCATAGTAAGTGTGTACCTAATTTCAGATCTATTTTCAACATTTTAAAATTTATTTTATTCATTAACACTTTACAGCACAAGTACTGAAGGTCTGTAGGACACCTGGTCCTTAGGATTTATGGAAACAGTCAATCGCCAGATGACTGATGACGGAGAAGATGTTCAAGTGTGTGATGTCTCCACATTGCCTGTAGGAGGAGAGACATTGATTGTTACAAAAAGGATTATCTTTTATTGGTAGTCTACGAAAGAAGGAGGAATCTAAAGGAAGATATACCGTATAGAGGGATTTTGTGAAGCAGTTGTGTGATAAATGACGGAAGGCGTACAATCTTGTGAATACATGCTTCATGACCAGAGATTATCTGAGCAACAAGGTGTGTTGTAGCAGTTTGTGTGTATTGTGTGTGCATGTACATGTGTACGTGCTTGTTTTTTTTATGTGTGTGTGTGTGTCTATGGTCTATGGATTTCCGTGTTTGTCCACGCATTACACAAACATGCGGTCCAATTATCTTGGTTCGGATGTCACTAATCAGTTCAGCACCACATTTAAATACTCATGATTGACTGTGTTGATGAAAACTTAATGAACAATTTATTATTACACAAGCGATGTACTATTGATGGCACTTTCCACAGGTAAAATTAGTCACACACCAACGACACTCAACAATTCCACCTCAGCACTATAGGGGATATCAAGTTTTGCTGAGGTTTTATGTTAACATCATGTCAAGTCTACAAGGCTGTAGTACCTGACAGGTAGAAGTGTGGTATCTATCATTACAAATGTGTAATATTTCAGTGTACCTCAAACTGTTGTCTTTCTTGCTACACTTTTCATCATAAATTATCGGAATGCTACAAATCAGAAAATTTTTAGCATAGAAAATATTTGTCTATTAAAATTTTGACGCAACATACTCTCATTACTTTTGTAATTGACGAAAGACGGAATAACTATACATTAATCTTGAGGCTAAAATTCTTTAAGTTATTTCCGATTGTAACTTGAAATGTTTTAGTGTAGTGCATTCACTGTTGTTGCTGGCAGCACATGTAAAGGATGAGTAGCTCAAGCTCCATAAGTATTGCTAGAGTCGGTTATCAATGGCTTTTCTGTATATTAGATCCACTGTACGTCTTTGCTTCTTCCTGTAAGATGGACTTCACAGAATAGGCATGCACTTTATGACCCAATTCCTTTGAAAAATTCCCTAGTTATAGCAGCTCCATGTGTACAAGCGTAAGCACCAATTCTTGCATGCTTTGTAGGGCTGTACCTACCGGGAATAAAGTATGTAGATTTATTCTTTATATACTCAATACAATTAAACATGTTTTACAAAGTATGACCCTCATGCATAGAAATGTACCATAATGTATAGCTATACAGTACTTATATACTAGGATCTCACTAGTTAATTGTTTTGTGCTGTTGATAAAAGTGCAAAGCATGGAAGATTAGCTAGTCTGTTACTGTAACTATATAACTAGCATGTATTTGTACCATTGTAGGATTTCGAAAGTGTTAATTTCATCTAGTGTAGATAGCAGCTAAAGTAACTATTCTATTCATATTTAGAGCTTGGCGGTACACAAATTTTAAAAATGGTACGGTATTTTATAAAATATCACGATATTTGGTTAACACAAATGAGCACCTTCACACATCCAGTTAAGTATAGTAGTTAATTGGTCTCAAGTGACAAGTGTGTGCAAACAGTACCAAGAATCAGATATACG